>NW_021703784.1:71741297-71758863 GCF_005190385.1 Monodon monoceros | reverse complement strand
AAAAAAAAAAAAAAAAAAAAAAAAAAAAAAAAAAAGAAGAATAGCCCTAGTAACACATTGGTAACTAGAATAAATAAGAAACTCTTTCAGAAAAATAATAAAAAGACAAAAATCCCAAATACAATGATAAGCAAAATAAATGAACAGAAATTTCATAGAAGACAATGCCAAAATGAGCTATAAGCACATTTAAAACTGTTAGTTCTTACACATTTATATAACTGCACTCTAGAATTTCCCTCCCAAATTACATAAAGAAATGAGCAAAAATTAGCAATTAAAACCAGTCAATAATACTGTTTATCTTGAGAACATGTATGCAATGGGTTGTATGTGCTTGGTTATATAAAAGGGTGAGATTTCTTTCTGTTTTTGTAATCTCTTAGTGGATTGCCAGTGATGCAAATCATATTTTGGTTTCATGTTTATTTAATAAAATAAAATTTATTTAAAATTGTGTTCCTTCTCTTTTAAAAAATATAGTCATGGGCTTCCCTGGTGGTGCTAGTGGTTGAGAGTCCGCCTGCCGATGCAGGGGACATGGGTTCATGCCCTGGTCCGGGAAGATCCCACATGCCGCGGAGTGGCTGGGCCCGTGAGCCACGGCCGCTGAGCCTGCGCGTCTGGAGCCTGTGCTCCGCAACGGGAGAGGCCACAGCAGTGAGAGGCCTGCGTACCGCAAAAAAAATAATAAAAATAAAAAAAAAAAAATATAGTCACAACACAACTGAACCAGAAAAGACAAAATAACAGCAAAACTGACTTCCATAATAAGAAAAAAATACCATAAAATGTATATTCTTCAGGGGTTTTGTGGTTCTGCAATAAGAGGGTCCCTTACAGCACTTAGTTAAGCCTTAACACAAGAAGTACCAGTGCCTTTGTTTTTTTAATGGTAGATTAATTCTAAAATATGACAGAAGTTTAGTTTTTCTTTTAATAACAGCATTTCAGAAAAAAAGTAACACTTAGAACTATTTTTTTTAATTACTTAAATCAGTACTTAGAAATATAAGCCTCAAATGCAAAATATTAGAAAATGAAAATCTGAAAATCAATGATCTAATAAGCTTCGATTTCAAGAAGCTAGAATAAAAGCAGCAAGTCAAACTAAAAGAGTAGAGGGAAATAATAAGGTCAGAAATAAATAACAGAAAATAAATGTATGATAGAAAAAAATCAACAAAGCCAAAATTTGGGGTCTTTGAAAAGCGTATTAAATGATAAACCCTTAGCAAAACTGATCAAGACAAATCACATTTAATTTCTTAATGAAAAAGAAATTTCATTAAGGGAACAGATTAAGCCTCGGGTTTATTCTTCCTTTTACTGGACCGAAGCACAAATTAATAAAAATAAGGTTGAAGACTGAATTCATGAAAAGGTCAGTTAACCTCACATTCATTCAACTTCAGAGCTGTAGTCCTGACTTTAAATTGGGTATCTCCAGATAAATATTCTAGTATTAAAAAGGTATAGAGGAAAGAGAGTGAAAATGGAGCCAACCAAATCAATGTATACCCACCATTGAAAAATTTACTCAAAACAAGTAATGTATTGAGAGGTCAAGAAAGTCGTTAATAAGAACAGATCAACATTTAATGTTAACTAACTCCAGCTAAAATTTTCATTTCACCTAAATAAATAATTACTTCAGAGTCCTGTCACCTAAATTTTGCCAACTTGGAGGATCTATTAAAGAGAGTATGAAAGATCTATGCTAAAACTAAGAGGACAATTATCTCCATCAAGTCCTTTAAATCAGTTTCAAAAAGCAGTGTAAGTCATGGCTTCTTAAACTTGTCCCTTAAAGTATTTCTAATGGTTAAAGAGAATGAATTGGAATTCCCAAGGAATTAGGGAGTACCTTACTAAAATCAGCTCTGCAAGGGCTCAAAAAAGAAGGCAGGTGTTTTACTTTAAAAATCTGTAAGAATTTTGCATTCCACTCCATAAAAATACTAATAATGCCCCCCTTGAATCTTCACACAGATATAATTTGTTATTTCTCAAACACATGATTGGGGGTTCTCTAAATCCAGGTTGTGGAGCACTGGAGCAGGTATTATTTATTACAAATTGGTGGCATTCATATGATTACTCAAGGCTTGTGAATCAAATATCTGTCCTAAGATAATTCTTAAGTAGAACCACTTCATACTAATTATTATAGTAATTATGACTGAGACAACTGAGTTACATGAAACAATCTGAGTTTGTAATGAATGCCCATCTGTCTGCGAATGCAAACTTAAAATTTAGGAGCTTACTTTCACTCCCAGGTAGAGGTAAACAGTTTTACTGAAAAAAAAAAAAATTTTAATTGCTATACAATTTTGAGTTTGAAATAAAAATTAACAAATATTTCATGTTCTCTGGCTAATATAGTGAAAAGTTTTTGTAAGGACAGTTGATACATACTCCTGAATAACTTATGCCCTTTATCTTCATAATTAGAATAATTTAAAACTCATTGAGCAAACATTAAGCACAACTAGAATGCAACATGGATTATGGAGAGCCAAAAAGCAAATAAATCCAATTGAATCAATCACGTATGATGCACTGAATCTCTTAGCAAACGCAACTTCCAGAAATGTGATGAAAGAGATATAAAACATCTAAAATATTATGTTTCAAAAGCAAAAAGTTACCCACAACACATAACTGCTTCAACATAAACAACTTTCCTTAAGGGACTAAACATTTTCACTTAAATTTGGTCTCAAGCATAGAAAAAAAATAGCATATATTTGAATATGATACATATTACTATACTTTTCTAACATACCTGCAATATAAAATAGCCTGAGATCCACTTAAACAATTTCTCAAAGGGTTACATTTTCCCTACAGCTACCAAGATCCCACTATTACAAAACGGTCTCCTCTCTAAAGTAAGAAATAAAATGGCTGCAGAGTGTCATGTGAATTTTAATTTAAACAAATATTAAGATTAAATAAAGGGGAGGATGGGGAGTGGTTAAGAGTGCAGCTAAGAACAAATGTAAAGATTATAAAACTGAAATAAGTATACATAAGAGGTCTATTTTTTTTGATAAATTTATTTGTTTTAATTTATTTTATTTTTGGCTGCGTTGCATCTTTGTTGCTGTGCGCGGGCTTTCTCTAGCTGCAGCGAGCAGGGGCTACTCTTCATTGCGGTGCATAGGCTTCTCATTGCAGTGGCTCTTCTTGTTGCAGAGCACAGGCTCTACGTGCGTGGGCTTCTGTAGTTGTGGCTTGCGGGCTCTAGAGCGCAGGCTCAGTAGTTGTGGCACACGGGCTTAGTTGTTCGAAGGCATGTGGCATTTTCCCGGACCAGGGCTCAAACCCGTGTCCCCAGCATTGGCAGGCAGATTCTTAACCACTGCGCCCACCAGGGAAGCCCAAGAGGCCTATTCTTAATTACATTTTTACTGTCTTTGTTTTCATTTTATTCTTAATTCAGATGTCAGCACATCTGTGAAAAAATCATGCTTATGAACCACAATTTTCCTTTCAGTGTTCAAATACAGTAACTATCTCTCTGTTAATATTTGGAGTACTCAAAAAAGTCCTACTGAATATGCATTTTATATTTTATGTAAAATAATTAGGTATTATCAGTACTACCTAAAATTTGTTTACAGAGCAGCAAACTGAGACTTTTTCTTGAAACATACATATAATACATTTTAATTCATATTAAGAAAAGTATCAAAAATATCCCTAACCCCAGTAATCCACATCCATCAGCTGATTATACTTCTTTGCACTCATTATAGGCAGAGTCAATTAGTAAATTCTAGCCATGGAAACAGAGGACCTTTTGCTCTTACAAAGGGCTAATAAGCCAAGGCAGAAGCCCCAAGAATGTTCTTCCCTCAAGTATTAATATTCTTTACTTCATGTATATTACCATTCCCAACTTTTATTTATTGAATAACCTACTCAAGCAGCTCATGCACTAGTTACAGATTGCTTAAAAGTTTGTGTAGGGCTTCCCTGGTGGCGCAGTGGTTGAGAGTCCGCCTGCCGATGCAGGGGACACGGGTTCGTGCCCCGGTCCGGGAGGATCCCACATGCCGCAGAGCGGCTAGGCCCGTGAACCATGGCCGCTGAGCCTGTGCGTCCGGAGCCTGTCCTCTGCAACTGGAGAGGCCACAACAGTGAGAGGCCCGCGTACCGCAAAAAAAAAAAAAAAAAAGTTTGTGTAACTTTCAAAACTGAATGGCTAATTACTGAGGTCTTATTATGTGCCAGAATGTTTTATGACATTTACAGGTATTAATTCCATTTAATCCTCACAAAAACCCTGTGAAGTGGGTACTACTGTTATCATCATTTTATAGAAAAGGAAACTGACTCACAGAGAGGTTCAGTAACATGCCCAAATTAACAAACCTAGGTGCAGCAAGACAGGGCCAAGAATTCAGGTGGTCTGACTCTGGAGCAATATTCTTAACTCTGTCACATGCTACATCCTTGCCTTCCTGTGATGTACAGAAAATTATAAATAAGATCGTGTCTGTGGCCAGTGAGTTTCTATCTGGGAAAGTTCTCTTATGATGTATATTCCCCCATCATTTACTAATGCTGATCCCTTTCACAGAATATGACCATACCAAGTAAATCCTGGTTCCCAGTCTTAAGAGAATTGAAAAAGGTACATGAATAATTAATTCTAATACACTGTAAAAGTGTATAATAGAAGCTTAAACTAAACCACAAAAGAAAGGAGAAAAGAGATTCTATATGTGATCAAGGGGCTAAAAGGGAAAGCTGCGTAAGGGAGGAGATGTCTGAGATGAGTCTTCCAGGACTACTAGCAGTTTGCCAGACAGGGAAGGTAAAACACACTAGAATAAGGCAGTTTGCTAACACATATTTTGCTCTCACTAATCATCAGTATCTTCCATTAAGGGGTAAACTATTTCTGCCAAAAACACACTAATAATAACGTGACTTTAGAAATAGAAACAAAAGACTTTAAAACAACAGTAATCTTTGTTATCAAAGGAACATTTTTTACAGTTAATTTTACGTAACACTGTATTTTTGATTTTTAACCTTTGTTATTTTTCACTATTATTTTTTTAAAGATTATTGATTTATTTTATTTTTGGCTGTGTTGGGTCTTAGTTGCGGCACGCGGGATCTTTCGTTGCGGTGTGCGGGCTTCTCTCTAGTTGTGGTGTGCGGGTTTTCTCTTCTCTAGCTGTGGCGCGCAGGCTCCAGGGCACATGGGCTCTGTAGTTGTGGCACGCGGGCTCCAGGGCACGTGGGCTCTGTAGTTTGAGGCACGCAGACTCTCTAGTTGAGGCACATGAGCTCAGCAGTTGTGGCACGTGGGCTTAGTTGCCCCGCAGCATATGGGAACTCAGTTCCCTGACCAGGGATCAAACCCGTGTCCCCAGCATTGAAAGGCGGACTCTTTACCACTGGACCGCCAGGAAAGTCCCTGTTATTGATTATTATTTATTGATTTTAAAAAATATACCAAAAATCTGGCAGTAAAAAGATGTCTTTTACTCTGATGGACCAACAGAAAAATAAGAAAAGCAAGAAAAAAAATGGCAAGAGGTATAGAGTTGAGGGAAAGTTATGTCTTACATTTCCTTATCTTGAACCACTGGACATATGAGATTATGTCTACTTTTAAGTAGACAAAACAACACATACTAGACATGTACAGTTTTATTTCGCTTAAAATTTTCGCAGTAATAAATATAAAAGAGGAAAAATAGAAGAGTTTAAAAAAATCCTTAAATTCAGGTCATAAGCATATTTCTTGGTATGGACAGGATAGGCAAAAACACACCTGTACAACTGAAAATTTGTGTTGTTAATTAATCTCCAATACTTTCCCTAGCTCTAAGATTAATTCAACTTATCTAATTTACTGAACTACTTACATAATTATTATTATATCATTTAAGGCAAGAAAGACTGGGAAAGGCCACCTAATCCTTGTGGCAGTTGTCTGAAATGGCATGGTTTCACTGCCAGACCAAACTAAAACCAACAAAGACATTTCAACATGGACCAGTTGAAAATGTGACCTATGACAGGCTTCATGGCCCAGTTTCTGGACTGTTGATAAACCAAATCACAAGTCATGTTTCTAAGTGATAAAAACTATAAAATCCTGAAAAGCTATTTACAAACAATAAAGAATATTAAATATGAACAAAGAATACCCCATCATTGTGGGTGTGGGCCTGTGCATGCATGCACTATACAGACACACTTGTGTTGGTGAAAATGGGATGGGAAAGGTGACAAAATTTTAGGTCACTTCTGTGAAGAGCAAGCCTAGACAGAAAAATTACAAAGGACTTTAGACAACCTGAATGTATATTATAAGTGATCATGACAATGTAAATTCACCTAATGTATAATTTTCCTGACGGTCCTGATGACAGAAAATAACATGTCCAAACAAGAATCACCTCTGGCAGTTGTATCATGCAATGCCAGGATCTTATCTATCTATTTGTAAGGAGGTCATGCTGAAAACTTAGACGGAAAAGAGCAACACCAAATGAGTCAACCTGGCTTTACTGGCTCACAGGACAAGAATTAGGGATGCTTACTTTGAAGTTTTATTAGGTGATCAGAAATGGGAAGTCATAAAGAATGGCTCTGTTGGTACAGTAAAATGTAAAAAATGAGAACAGATACTCATAGGCACGAAAATTAACATCCTATAGAAATTAAACTCTTTTTATTTAAATTATAACAATTTTATCAAATAGAAATTTCATTCAATAAAAATGAAAATGTAAAATTAAATGCAAATCTAAATGTAGAAATGCATATATCTAAGAGACAAGTGATAGTTTATTAAACTGACATGCTAACAGCAATGATTTGGCTTTTAAAATTACATTCTTATCTAAGAACATCTTCCAAAATAAAAGCAAAGTTCATGAACAGCTGTAGACAAAAAACGTATCTAGATTAAGCCATGGATCAGTTACTGGATCATAGTAGAAGAAAACAGATGTACATCTCTGCAATATATGATGCCTACATTGCTATACTGGATTACACATCCATTAAACATCTGTGTTCAATACTGCAGGGTATTTTCTTTTTTTGGCCCTTCCTTGTTGAAAATGCTTTTAAAAAGAGAAAAAAGTCTATGCTATAGCTTGAACTTGGATTATTCTAGATTTTTGCATCCTGACTGATGTAAAAAAAAAAAAATCAAAGACAGAGGATTCTATGCAAGGTACTTTAATTTTAAATGCTGCTTCATGAAAATGTGGCTTTAAAATAAATTTAGAATAGTAAGTTGTTTGCCACTTGCCCATTGTTTAAGCCAAAGTAGGAATATCTGAAAAAAATCTTGAATATATTTTAGGAAGCATACCTTCTCCTTGTTTAATTATGTAATTAGAATTTTCCAGCTTCTCAGCTCAGAAATCCGAGTAGAAGTACCAAAGTCAGGAGGGGACTTACTTATAGAAGATACTATAAATGATACTGCCAAGCCACAAAGATGATTCGGTAACTGCCATAAATTACAGTGTCTAATGCTCCACCTAACACGTTTAACACAATCTGCTAGACTCCAACCTCACTGATGCTTACAAGGAGAAGGCAGATGGTAAGATAATGCAAACTCTTAAGCTACACCTTTGTGAAGAGGAAGAAAGAAAGTTCTTAGTTACCACTTCCTGGACACACATATTTGTTTCCCTTACTGAAGGGTTTCTGAAAGCACCTTGGTTCCAAACAACTGACCCCTTTCATCTCAGGTTCCAGTGACTCAGTATTGTTTCTGTGACACTGTCTTCCCGATAAAGGCAGAGATCATGCCTGACTAATCCTCCAAAATGAAAGGTGTCCTTTACATCAATTAGAGTCTAACTACAAGAGTTAGAGGAACAAAACGAAAAAGCACTGCTACAAGAGCCCAGGGCTAGGATCGCACAGTGGATGCTGGAATTATGACAAGTGGGAATTGGAGCCACAAAAGAAACAGCTTCTGTCAGCAACACCACTAGAGACAAAAGAGAAGTAGAGAAATGCCCTGTCTTCTCCCTTCCATAAATCTCCCATTAATGTTTCCCATTAGATTCCCCAAACTCAACAGAAGTCGGCTGCCACAGGAGCCTAGGAAAAGCCACCTGCAGCGGTAGCCCTTCTCCAATCAGACAGAAGAAAAAAGAAGGATGTCAAATGGATCTGAGGGCAAAATAAGCCCAAGACCAGCATACCTTCCAGTAAAGTTCACATCATAATTGTAACAATCTCATAAATTCACTCAACCTAGCTAAGTTATCATTTATTATTATACCAACTGGCTCTAAGATTTCAATTGCATATTAATATTTCTAGACCACATTTCAAGTTCTGAAATGAAAATTCCTAGAACATCACTACCCAGAAGGATAATTCTGCTAGGCAGGGCAAGAACTACCCAGCTAGTTAACTGAGGTAACAGGAAGTTTAGTGAAGTCTATCTTTTAGTTTGCTTCAAGTGTAATTCGGGGTAATTTTAAAGATGCATTTTCCAAGAAAAATAAAATGGTCCCTAGAGAAATGAGGATTATGTCAGCCAACATTTAGTATAAACTACTTAAAGTTGTTGCCAAGCAGATGCCTCAAATGTACTTTCTCCAAAACACCTTTTTGTAGTCTTTAAAAAGATGCTGAATTTTTAATTATACTAACTAAATTCATTCCTTCTCACTCAATTCATAAGGGAAATCAGGGTGCTGATACAAATTATTTGGCATAAGAAGAATAATGATATTGTGATCAAGAATTGTTAAAAGCCAAGCCTAGCATGAAAAAATCAACACACTGTTTCACATGCAAAAGAGTAACTGCCAACAACAGTGACTGTCAATGGGTCTAAATTAAAACCACTACATTAAAACTGAACATTTCAAAAGCTCCCTGAAGTCAGTGCAATTTTGCTAGAATTATTATTTTCTATGTTTATTCAAAATTTATAGAAAATTATAAAGCAAAACTCATTCTTTTCGAGAAGTTTTGATAAATTCATTTAATGAAAATACATGTTATCAAATACTTTTCTTTAAAAAAAGCTTAACAACTTCCAAATGGTTAAAAAAAAAATCTTCGTATATCTGGAAAATAATATATACTTGTCTTAATTGAAGTGGCATATCAGTGAGTTAAATCAGTTGACAATACCATTAGTTTTACTTTACAGACTCTTTAAAATAAATACTCTAGTCTTGATCTGTGGTTTCAAAAGCAAATTATAAAGCTATATATTGTACCTTAATTTTATTATCTTAATAATGCGAATAAATCCTATTTTATGTGATAAAGGACACGGATTACATGACCTAACAGATCAGAAAGACAGGATATTAAGTATGACAACAACAGTGGCAACATCACATTATTCTGACATAAACAGTCTTAGGAAATCCTTAACTAGTCCTTATAGGCTTTTAGAAAACATATTTAGGTCTCTACAAATCTAGAAAGTAGAAAAATAATAATTCTTTATTATGACTTTAAAAGCAAAAAGGCTAATTTACCCTCTTCTTTAAAAAATTATAAATGGCCAGTAAATAAGTGCCATTTCAGAATAAACTACCATAAAAAGACTGTAGCTGTTTTTAAAATAATGCTACCATTTTGCCATTTATCAAATATAATTAAACGCAGAAAAACTGCTACTTTATTCATTGCCTTTTTAAAAAATTAACAAAAGTAGTTTTCTCTGCAAACACTTACCATCCACTCGGATATAATAACGTCCACTTTTTCTACAGGAAGACGAACTTCTTCGATTTTTCCTTTAATTAGCATAATAGTATCTTCAAGTTTATTTAGTCTGAAAATTGTCATAATGAATTAAATTAGTATGTTAAACAGATTCTGAAAACTAGTCAAATTACATAATTTCTTGGCAACCGTTCATTTTAATTTATGGAACCCAAAGGTATGTTTTTTCAAAGTTTATTTATTCTCTGGGCACTGTAATTGCTTTTTGGTCACATCATGAACCCCCCAGAATGTTTCTGGTTAATACAATAATACAACTAGACCAGCGTTTAAAACTACAGCATGAAAAGAAACCCGAATTCTAGTCAAAATACATGTCAATAAAGTTAATGGGTCTTTTTTTTTTTTTTTAAAGGGAGAGGTGGAGACAGACAGACCAGACAACAAAAGTGTATTTTAAAGGGAAGTAGTGTGTCACAGTGGAGAGACAGTTAGGGCCAGAGCTCTTACACTGATTTCCAGGTCCTCTAGCACTTGTCAGCTAAGTGATCTTCACCAAATTATGTAACAATCTCACTGAGCCTATGTGTTCATGTATAAAACAGAAAGATGATACCTTCCCTAACTACTTCACAGCCTATTATGAGGATGAAATATTTGTGAAAGCTATGTACACATCCTCAAGCCCTATATAATGGTAACGTATTATCATGAATAACAAAATACCGTATGCTGTGTAAAACTTGAAATTCTCCTCCCATCATAAATAATTTAACCTTGTCCAATACCATTCATTAGATATTTTTACATGCTTGATCACTAGATTAGCACATATTTTTCACCCCCTCCTTTTAAAATTTCAAATGAACAAGAGTTAAAGAGATAATTCCAAAAAGCTAAAAGCAAGCTACTAAGCTTGTATCTAATTAAATAAACTCGCAACCTTCAAAGGATGTACATCTGAATTATAAAGGATTTCTTCTGCTAACAAAGGAGGGATTTTCCACCCAAGTTTCATTGAGGTATTATATACGTAAGATTAAATGCATTTTAAGGGTAAATTTTGTTGAATTAAAAAGAAAACAGATATACTTGGGTGACCACCACCACAACTATCAATATATAGACATTTCTATTTTCTTACGAAGATTCATTAGGGCTCCTTCCAGAAAATCCTCCCATCCACAGGCAAGCACTGATTTCTTCCTTTTACTACATATTAAAATTTGTATTTTGGGGACTTCCCTGGTGGCGCAGTGGTTAAGAATCTGCCTGCCAATGCAGGGGGCATGGGTTTGAGCCCTGGTCTGGGAAGATGCCACATGCCACCGAGCAACTAAGCCTGTGTACCACGACTACTGAGACTGAGCTCTAGAGTCCACGAGCCACAACTACTGAAGCCTGTGTGCTTAGAGCCTGTGCTCCACAACAAGAGAAGCCACCTCAGTGAGAAGCCCACGCACTGCAACAAAGAGTAGCCCCCGCTCGCCGCCAACTAGAGAAAGCCCGCGCGCTGCAACAAAGACCCAACGGCAGCCATAAATAAATAAATTTATTTTTTTAAAAAAGTCTGTTACTTTGTAGAGTTTTACATAAATGGAATCATACTGAATGTACCCCTTTGTGTCTGGTTTCTTTCAAAAAGCATACTTTTTAGATTCATGCATATGTTTCTGTATATCAGTAGTTCCATTCCTAGGTATTGTTGAGTAGTATTCCACTGTATGAATAAAACACTTTCATTCACCCACACACGTGGGGATGGAATTCTGGATTATTCCAGCTTTGTACTATAATGAATAAGGCTGCTATTAACATTTATGTACAAGAACTGCTCTGTTAAATGGAAGTGATAGAACTTTTTAGGAAACTGCGATTTTGCTTTACAAAGTTCATATACAATTTTACATTCCAACAAGCAATATATGAGCATTCCTTTTTTAATTTTTTAATTTAATTTTATTTATTTTTTTATACAGCAGGTTCTTATTAGTCATCAATCTTATACACATCAGTGTGTACATGTCAATCCCAATCGCCCAATTCAGCACACACCCCCACCCCCTCCGCTGCTTTCCCCACTTGGTGTCCATACGTTTGTTTTCTACATCTGTGTCTCAATTTCTGCCCTGCAAAAAGGTTCATCTGTACCATTTTTCTAGGTTCCACATATATGCGTTAATATACGATATTTGTTTTTCTCTTTCTGACCTACTTCACTCTGTATAACAGTCTGTAGATCCATCCATGTCTCTACAAATGACCCAATTTCGTTCCTTTTTAGGGCTGAGTAATATTCCACTGTATATATGTACCACATCTTCTTTATCCATTCATCTGTCAATGGGCATTTAGGTTGCTTCCATGACCTGGCTATTGTAAATAGTGCTGCAATGAACACTGGGGTGTATGTGTCTTTTTGAATTATGGTTTTCCCTATAGCTTCACAACCTAGTCATCTTAGTATTGCTGATCTTTTAAATTTTAACTGTGTGATAAGATCTCATCATGGTTAAAAGTTGCATTTTCCTAATGACCAAGTATTTTTTCTATATGCTTACTGGCCATATTCCCCTATCATCTTTTGTTCAAATTTTTTGCCCATTTAAAAAATTGGCTCAGTTGTATTCTTATTATTGAAATTTAAGAGTTCTTTACATCTTCTGGATAAAAACCCTGATGGATTTAAGTACAGCGAATATTTTCTTCCATCCTGTGGCTTTTTCATTTTTTTAATGATATGTTTGAAGAGCTAAAGTTTTTAATTTTGATAAAAACCAATTTATCATATTTTTCTTCTGTGGTTCATGCTTTTGGTGACATATCTAAGAAATTTTTGCCTACATCAAATATTTTCACCTATGTTTTCTTCTAAATTTTTTTTAGTTTCCATTTTAAGTTATTTTTTCCAATATGGCATCATGATCATTATTTTCATATATAATGAAAAAACTTTGCTGGAAAAACTATCACAAGTGATAGTTTCAACTTTGTTGAAGAAAAAGTATTATCAACCCATGGAATTACTTCAGAATCTTTGTCAAAAATCAATTAAACATAATGTGTAAGCTTATTTCTGAACTTCCAATTCTGCCCCAAGATTTAGATGCATATCCTTATGCTAATACAACAGTTTCTTGATTTTTATAGCTTTAAATCAAGTCATGAAGTCTGACAGTGTATGTCCTTTAACTTTATTCTTCTTTTAAAATTCTTTTGGATATTCTAGGCCATTTGTGTTTTCCATATGAATTTTAGGATCAGCTCTCAGACAATATGTAAACAAAACAGCATTTCTGTGTCCCAATAGGAAGTAATGAGAAAAGAGAATGGACATATCTCGGTGAGTGAATAAGGATCAGACTGTCAAATCTGACTCACATAAGCCAGAGATTTTACCCAGTGTCAGGCTTCACAAATAATTTCAAAAATACGGGCAATTAAGAGGTCCAGACTAATCAAGAAGTCTGGGACATGAAAAGCAACTTCTTTATTCCCTTCCCTGTATTAGACATGCACACTCTGGCCTAGAGTAGACAGGCCTCTAAGTAAGGTGCATAGGTTATTAACTTCCACAGTAAGGAGTCCTGCTCTATGTACCAGATTGCTCCCTGCTTTTTCTGAGTCTCTTGATTGCCTGTATCATTGAAATTATTAATAAAGCTTAATACTGGATAATCTCTCTGGGTAATCCTGGGTAATCAGGTTTCTGTGTGTCTGATTTGAAAATATTTTGTCTCAGAGTAGTGCTGTGAGGAGGACTCATACAGATCCATGAATCAAAAAGGCTGAGGCACTTTTTAGCCAGAAAAAGGAGGAGACTGAAAAATAAGAGGAGGATCTAATCCTGGGATAGTTGCCTACTCATCCTTGGTATGAAGTGGCAAAACTGAGATTCAGAGAAAGTAGCTACTGGCCTGATAGGCAGCAGCAGGCAGAGAGGAAGAGAGTAAAAAATTACACTATCTGGCAGTTACTAGCATTTCTGAAAAAATGCCAGTCTTTTCAGAGAAGAGATGATGGCAAGAGAAAGGACCAGAAGAACAGTTTTTCTTCTCACTGGAAGGCCTTCTTATGCTTATATGGCTGCCTGGGAAGATGAAGTATCCATTAAGAAAGTAATGAACTTAAAGCCTGGGGTTACCCCCAAAGATGATACAAACGGAGGAGGACATGGTCAGAGGAATGAGTGCTGAGAATATTTTGTGAAAGAGGACATTTTTGAGAGACATCCCAGAAAATGCTGGTGAAATCATTACTGGCATGGATAAACAATCAGGAGGATACTATCACTTATTTTACATACAACTGAGTAGAAAGGATTACTTGGGTCGATGATAGATCCCTAAGAGGCTGTGAACAGATGCTTCCAGGTGATACAACAACTAAACTACTACAGTGAGTAAGAGCAGGGCTGCAGTTTATCTATCTCAAGAGAGGTAATCCCCTGTCATCACCCCAACCCTCAAGTAGAACAGTTCTCTAAAACAGTAGGCATGTTATGCATGCAAGTCAACTTAGACTGGCTTTATGATAACAATATAATTTAATGCTATTGGCAAAGATAAGAACAGATGTGGAAATCAGCAACTCCTCCTTCTTGAGCACTTTATATAATCTTGTTATTGGGAAGCCAAGAGAATATTCAGGAGGCAGTATCTGATTACTTTGTTCAGTTACCAAGAATAGTACTGCATGATGTTTTTGACATACAAAAGAATGGGGGCATCAACAGGAGAAAAGACAGGGGGAAGAAACAAAAAGCAGCTCACTGAGAGGGGAGTTTAGATAGCTTTCGAAATATGATGTGAAAAAGAGAAATTAGATAACATTTCTACTGAGTTATTAATAAGCTTTGTAGAGAATGGTTCAAATCCTGGTAGTCATTAGGGTCTTCACAGGTTTTTTCTTTGCAGAAATCATTGTAGAAAATGTTGTAAGATTAAAGATACCAGAGAAATACATGGCAAGGAAATATTGACCAATGTCAGAGGGTAAAATGGGGAAGAAGTTGTTAAAACAGCTGACTGGTAGTTCATGCACAGCATCTATTGGGGGACATTCATCCCTTGGATGAATTTTCCATTAAAAGTGACTTAATGGGCTTCCCTGGTGGCGCAGTGGTTGAGAGTCCGCCTGACGATGCAGGGGACACGGGTTCGTGCCCCGGTCCAGGAGGATCCCACATGCCGTGGAGCAGCTGGGCCCGTGAGCCATGGCCGCTGAGCCTGAGCGTCCGGAGCCTGTGCTCTGCGGCAGGAGAGGCCACAGCAGTGAGAGGCCCAAGTACCGCCAAAAAAAAAAAAAAAAAAAAAGTGACTTAATGTCCTTGCATTGTCTGGAAGGAGGTTAGAAATATTAACAATACACTTTGATATACTTTAATTTTCAGTGTGTGTTTCATGTTCTTTACAGAAATACAACTGATTTTTATATATTAATTACGTATTCAGTACTATGAACAATTATATGCCAATAAATTGGACAACTTAGAAGAAATGGACAAGTTTCTAGAAACATACAGCCCATGAAAATTTAATCAAGAAGAAACAGATAATTTGAACAGAACAATCACTAGAAGTGAAATAGAATCTGTAATAAAAAAACTCCCTGCAAACAAAAGTCCAGGACCACATGGCTTCACTGAGGAACTTTACCAAACATACAAAGAAGAACATATACCAATCCTTCTCAAACTATTCCAAAAGACTGAAGAGGAGGGAACACCTCCAAAGTCATTCTATGAAGCCACCATCATGACACTGATACCAAAAGCAGACAAAGACACTACAAAAAACAAAAGAAAATATACACACACATGTATATAGTAGAGGCCAATATCTTTGATGAATATGCATGCAAAAATTTTCAACAAACCAAATGGTGAAAAGCTGAAAGCCTTCCCACTAAATTCAGGAAGAAGACAAGAATGACCACTCTCACTGCTTCTATTCAACATAGTATTGGAAGTCCTAGCCATAGCAATCAGACAAGAAAAAGAAATAAAAGGTATCCAAATTGGAAGGGAAGAGATAAAATTGTCATTACATGCAGATGATATGATACTTTATATAGAAAAACCTAAAGCCTCCACACAAAAACTACTAGAACTGATAAACAAATTCAGCAAGGTAGCAGGATACAAGAGTAACATACAGAAATCTCTTGCATTTCTTTACACTAAAAATGAAATATCGGAAAGTAAAAAAAAAAAATCCCTTTTAAAATTGCATTTAAAAAAAAATACTTAGGAATAAACCTGACCAAGGAGGTGAAAGACTTATACACTGAGAACTATAAAACACTGGTAAAGGAAACTGAAGATGATTTAAAGAAACAGATAGATATCCCATGTTCTTGAACTGGAAGAATTAATATTGTTAAAATGGCCATACTACCCAAAGCAAGCTACAGATTGAATGTGATCCCTATCAAATTAGCTATGACATTTTTCAAAGAACTAGAACAAATAATCCTAAAATTTATATGGAACCACAAAAGACCCAGAATTGCCAAAGTAATCCTGAGGAAAAAGAACAAAGCTGAAAGCATAACCCTCCCAAAGTTCAGACAATACTATAAAGCTACATTAATCAAAAGAGCATGGTATGGGGCTTCCCTGGTGGCACAGTGGTTGAGGGTCCACCTGCTGATGCAGGAGGCACGGGTTCGTGCCCCAGTCCAGGAAGATCCCACATGCCGCGGAGCGGCTGGGTCCGTGAGCCATGGCCACTGAGCCTGCGTGTCCGGAGCCTATGCTCTGCAACAGGAGAGGCCACAGCAGTGAGAGGCCCGCGTACCGCAAAAAAAAAAAGAGCATGGTATTGGCACAAAAACAGACATATGGATCAATGGAACAGAAAAGAGAGCCCGAAAATAAACCCACCACCTACAGTCAATTAATCTTCGACCTAGGAGGCAAGAATATACAGTAGAGAAAAGACAGTCTCTTCTGCAAGTGGTGGTGGGAAAGCTGGACAGCCACATGTAAACCCCTCACACCATACACAAAAATAAACTCAAAATGGCTTAAAGACTCAAATATAAGACATGATACCATAAAACTCCTAGAAGAGAACATAGGCAAAACAGTCTCTGACGTAAATTGTAACAGTATTTTCTTAGGTCAGTCTCCCAAGGCAATAAAAATTAAAGCAAAAATCAACAAATGGGACCTAATCAAACTTTGTACAGCAAAGGAAACCATAAACAAAACAAAACAAAAAGACAACCTACAGACTGGGAGAAAATATTTGCACATGATGCAACTGACAAGGGCTTAATTTCCAAAATATACATCAGCTCATAATACTCAATAACAAAAAAACAAACATCTCGATGAAAAAATGGGCGGAAGACCTAAGTAGACATTTCTCCAAAGAAGACATACAGATGGTCAATAGGCACATGAAAAGATGCTCAACATCACTAGTTATTAGAGAAATGCAAATCAAAACTACAATGAAGTACCACCTTACACCAGTCAGAATGGCCATCATTAAAAAGTCTATAAATAATAAATGCGGCAGAGGATGTGGAGAAAAGGGAACTCTCCTACACTGCTACTAGGAATGTAAATTGGTGCAGGTACTATGGAAAACAGTATGGAGGTTCCTTAAAAAACTAAAAACAGAAATACCACATGATCCAGCAATTCCATTCCTGGGTATATATCCAGATAAAACAGAAACACTAATTCAAAAAGATACATTCACCACAGTGCTCACAGCAGCACCATATACAATAGCTAAGACATGGAAGCAACCCAAGTGCCCAGCAACAGATGACTGGAGTAAGAAGATATGATACAAAGACACACACACACACACACACACACACACACACACACACACACACACACACA
>NW_021703784.1:71695915-71741287 GCF_005190385.1 Monodon monoceros | reverse complement strand
ACACACACACACACACACACACACACACACACACACACACACACACAATGGAATACTAATCAGCCATTAAAAAGAATGAAATATTGCCACCTGCAGCAACATGGATGGACCTAGAGAATATTATGCTTAGTGAAACAAGTCAGACAGAGAAAGATAAATACTGTATGATATCATTCATATGTGGAATCTAAAAAGTAATAAAAACGAACTTATATACGAAACAGAGGCACAGAAATAGAGAACAAACTTATGGTTACCAAAGGGGAAAGGCAGAGAGGGACAGAGGACAGGGATAAATTAGGAGTTTGGGATTAGCAGATACAAATTGTTATATATTAAGACAGATAAACAACAAGGTCCTACTGTATAGCACAGGGAACTATATTCAGTATCGTTTAATAAATGATAATAGAAAAGAAGATGAAAAAGTATATATGTATAACTTAATCACTTTGCTGTACACCAGAAACACAACAGTAAATCAACTATACGTCAAATAGAAAAAATTAAAGTATTCAGCACCTTGATACTTTATTATTGTAATAACTTATTTATAGCTTATTTCTGATATCAATATTCACAAACATACATATTACTAGGGAACAAGAACAGTCTTGTTCCTTCATTTCCAATTCTTATACCCTTCTTTTTATTGCCTTGCTCCACTGTCTAGGATCTCCTTTACAGTGTTGAATAGAAAAGGTGATGGCAAGTATCCCTGTCCTGTTCCTGAACTTAAAGTGAATGCTCTCAAAGCTTCATCAAGTTCTAGGCTGTAATTCTGGTTTTTGTAGATACACTGTGCCATGTTACAATATAACATTCCAGTTCTAGTTTGCTAAGAGTTTTAATATATAGATACATTGAAGGGATATGGAATTTTATCAAACTTTTTTTCCTGAGATAACTCAAAATATTTTTCTGGTTGATTTTCTCAAATTTAACCAAACTTGTACTGCTGGGATAAACTTTATTACCTTCCAATGTATTGCTCAATTAATTTTCTAATATTTTGTATAGGATGTCTGCACATATGTTCACAAATGAGTGACGTGTAATCTTCTGTTCTACTGCCTTAGTAGAGTTTTGGTATAAAGGTTATACTGGCCTCATATATGGATGCTTGATTCCCAACAAATATGACAGTGCAAAGTAGAGAGGAAAAAATGGTCTCTGCACTAAGTGAGACTGGGACAACTAGGTCATTTAAACAGATTACAAATAATAATAGTAATAATAAAAAGCTGGATCATTACCTCATACCATATACAAAAAACAATGCCTGGTAGATTACAAACCTAAATGTAAAAAACACAACTATAAAATTTATAAGAGAATATATAGGAAAACACCTCCATAAGACTTGTTACCCAACTCACATATAGTGGCAACCATAAACATGAATGATGCTCATGAAAACTGAGAATTTCAGTACATCAAAGACACTATGAAGAGAGTGAAATAGCAAGCAAGAATGAGAACTTTTTCATTACATAAAACCTATAAACAAATAAAATAAAAATTTAAAGATTGCCTACAGATAATAAAAAGGCCCAACTCAATGGAAACCTGAACAAAAGACATAAACAGATATTTCACAGAAAAGGAAATCCAAATGTCCAATAATCACATGAAAAGATGCTCAGCCTCACTGACAATCACAGAAATGCAAATTTAAATTGCAATGAGATACTGCTATACAACCAACTGGAAAAAATTCTTAAAGGTAGGCAATACCAACCAGAACTGTTATATACTATTGGTAGAAGTATAAATTGGTATAACCACTCTGGAAAATAGCCTGGCAATGCTGAGAAAATCTGAAGATATGTATACCCTAAAGCCTGCAATTTTATATGTAAATATATAGCCCACAGATGTGTGTACCAGGCACATGTACAGAAAGTTCATAACAAAATCGTTCTTAACAGACCTAAACTGGAAAACACAAAAATTCCCATCAAGAACAGAAAAGATAAATTGGGATATATTAATCAATGGCATTCTATATAACAATAAACATGAATGAACACTAAAAATAATGTTGAGCAAAACAAGCTAGACAAAAAGAATGCATATGATTTCATTGATCTAAAGGTCAAAATTGAGTAAACTAAACTATGCCCATTTAAGTGGTTAATATATAAAGCAATATAAAGGAAGTGATTACCACCAAAGTCAGTATGGTACTTACCTCAATCAAGCAGGGAGAGCATCTGACTGAAAAAGGGCAAAAGGAGGTGGGAAGAATTCTAAAGTGCTGGAAATGTTCTCTTTCCTATTATTTATCCATACATATGCATATTAGAACATATAATTTATGTGTTATGCACTTTTTAATATGTATATCTCACACAAAGGTAAAAAAGAAAGGATGTTTATATCCCGTCTGAGTTTTTTCAAAGAGGTACTTAATAAAATTCTCTATGAAAAAATTGCTGCAGTTGCTTACTATTTACTGCAATATTTAATTGGGCTTTCACAATTACAAACATTTCAAAGGAAACAGAAAGCAATCTTCTAAAAAGAGCAAAATGTTCCCACTGCCGTAGAAATATCTTCAGAATGCTCATGCGAAACAAGGTGTATCCTGTAAAAGGCCATCTGCTCAGGCTGTTTATTGTCTGCTACAAGTCATAATCCTATTTGCCTCAGTAATTACTTGTTCAAATATAAATATAACTGGAAAGATTAAGATTTCAGGGAATACAGAAAAAAAGACAAAGGCCATAATTCCCAATAATTCTGTATTAGAACATCACAACAGGTATCATTCATGTAGATAACCCCTTTTATGAGACTGCTCATCTTAATCACCACCTGATTTACCATTCATGAAAGAAACTATAGATTTTACTTATTTTTCTTTTCTCAAGTGTCCAATCACTAAACCTTAAATTAGCATAAAAGCATTCGAGGGCTTCCCTGGTGGCGCAGTGGTTGAGAGTCCGCCTGCCGATGCAGGGGATACGGGTTCGTGCCCCGGTCCGGGAAGATCCCACATGCCGCGGAGCGGCTGGGCCCGTGGGCCATGGCCGCTGAGCCTGCGCGTCCGGAGCCTGTGCTCCGCAACGGGGAGAGGCCACAACAGTGAGAGGCCCGCGTAACGCAAAAAAATAAAAAAAAAAAATAAAAAAAGCATTCGAAATGAATTCTATCTCTGGAAACACCTGCTCAAAAACTAGCATAGATTTAATCTATAGAAATACAACACCATAATAAAAAGAGTATGCTAAGTAAGTCTCTTAACTAATCCAATGAACACAAATTATCTATTTTTCTAAGTGAACATTTTGTTAGAACAACAATCACTATCCTATATTATTTCCTATCTTAAAAGTAGCAATTTAAGTTTTATCTCATGATACAGGGACATCATCATGATTAATTATCTGATACTGGGCATACAGAGATAAAAGACATGGTCTGTGCACTTAAGAACATGGTCTAAGGGATTCAGAGCAGTAAAGAACACAGGGTCCACAGGAGCTAATATAATAAGCCCTTAACTAAGTGACATTTGAGCTTAGTCAGGAAAAAACAGAGCATCCACAAAGACGTATGCGAGCATGGGGGTAAAGGAGGGTGCCTCATCTCTGTGTGCACAAACTGCTTGTGGTTATGTGTGTGTGTGCGCATGTGTGTGTATGGAAGAGAAATTCCAAGTTTGAAGAGCTATAAATAGTTTAGTATGATTAGAGCAACAAGAGGTAGTATGTAGTGACAAAGCTGGGAGGTAGTTACAGGGGATGCAAAGGAGTCTAGATTTTATTTAGAGATAATGAGGAGACATTTCAGGATTTTTAGAATGAGAAATATAGGATCAAATTTGTAATGTACCTCTGCCCAATGTGATTTTGATAAAAGACATAGTCTAGGTTCTAAGAAAGAACATGGTCTAGCAGGGAGATAGACGTGCAAACAGCATAAAGTACCACAGGGGTTCATACAATGAACACCTTATCAACTAAATGGCATTTAAAGCTGGTGACAAAATTATTATAAAGTTTACTTAGAAGAATACATGGGTGATAACAACTATTTTTTCAAAATGCATATGGGGCAGGGGGACAGGGAGGGAATACCCTGATATAAAAATATACAAGGTATATATACAAGGTATATTACTTTGCTTTCAGTTAGCTATGGCGCCCAAGCATACATACTTCTCTTGTTCCCCAAGCATGCTGAAATGACAATAAAGTAATACAAAATGTAATAAATTTATAAACTCATGGAGATTTTAGAAGGTGATATCAAACAACCAAAGATTCTGATAAATTCAGTGGGGAAAAAAAGGAGACTCAAATCATTTTGGTAAACTTGTGAAGAAGGACCCAGTGCTCAGTGCACACATCAGAGAAGACTAGTGGAGGTGGGAGCCATTTTTCACAACACAAATCCCTGATGTCAAGAGGTATACAAAGTGGAAGTGACAAAGGAACTGAAAAATCATAGGAAAAGTGGTGCCCAGAACAGATCTCCCTCCCTTCTTCTCAGAGGGATGAGAGAAAACCCATACCAATTACCTTTATGAAATAATCTAGTCCTCCATTCATAAATGTAAAACAAAAGGAATCCTTAACTATTTGAGATAGGGGAAAGATGTAAGGACATCTCATAAACAACAAGTACTACCAGGCAGATAATTTCAATGCAGGGGCCAGACTTGCAATCAGAACAAAGCTATTCCATGAGCTGCCTCCCTCCCAAATGTACCATTTGTGTTTACAGGAGTGTAGCTGTGCAATTACTAACACTGGGGACATTTATTATTTAAAATTAGCAATAGCTTAGCTTCTACCACAATGAAAAAAAACAAAGAAGGAATAACCTGGATTCAAGCAGAGACAATAGGTTTTCAGTCTTTCGTGTTGACAATTTATCTGGCTTTGAATGTTTGATGTCCTGGATCTTGAAAATACATTCATTCATTCATTCATTGAGTAAGTATGTACACTGAATACCTGTGTGCCTGGTACCCTCCCAGGAGGTTGGGGCACATCTGTGAATGAAATGGAGAAAAATCCCTGTCTAACCTTAGGGAGCTTATATTTTTAGTAAAGCTTACATTTTCATGTATTTCATCTCCTGTAACCTAAGTCTTTAAAAAGCCTTACCAAAATATTCATAGTGAGATCTCATACCAGGATTAGAGGTAATTTTTAGTTTCTCCTTTATTCTCTCATGTCTTCCCAACACAAAAACAACTTTTTACCCCTTTCTTCCTTTATTTATTTAAAGGGGAAGAACTGGTAGGAAAGTCAATCTGGCTGCACTAAGAGAGTACATGACAGAAAACCAAATAACTGATACAAATAACCGAGCTACTTATGTGCAGATGTGTTAATTCATGTGAGTATATACGCAATACAAGAATGTGAATTAAGGCATGGATTTAAGAAACATCAACGAGGGACTTCGCTGGTGGCTCAGTGGTTAATAATCCGCCTGCCAATGCAGGGGACACAGGCTCGAGCCCTGGTCCAGGAAGATCCCACATGCCACAGAGCAACTAAGCCCGTGCGCCAAAACTACTGAGCCTGTGCTCTAGAGCCTGCGAGCCACAACTACCAAGCCCTCGTGCCACAACTACTGAAGCCTGTGCGCCTAGAGCCCGTGCTCCAAAACAAGAGAAGCCACCGCAATGAGAAGCACACCCACCCCAACAAAGAGTAGCTCCTGCTCGCTGCAACTAGAGAAAACCCGAGTGCAGCAACAAAGACCCAACGCAGCCAAAAATAAAAATAAATAAATATAAAAGACACATCAACTGTAGACAAGGGATGGATTTGAGAAACAGTAAGGCTTTTCAGGAGGACTCTATCTCCAGCAAGTTTGCTGATGGAGACGTCAAGTTTGAGTCCCAGGTTTCCATTTTGACCTGTGAGAAGAGTTAATGCAGGTCTGTTCTCTCAGTTCTTACTTATCTCTGTAACCATGTCAATAATTCTTCATCAAACCCTAAGAACAAAACTCCTGAACATTCATGTAGTTTCTGGTTAATGATGCTATTCTATACACGTGAAGCTGTGGACCAAGACAAATCAGGAGGACAGCATGTTTAAAGTAAACATGAAGATTAATGATATGTACCTGGTATCTGACATGGGTTTGTACAATGGCTGGTCACACAACAGGTATGTGCCTACGTGACCAGTTCTCTTTGAGAACTATAGACTCTAAGACTCAAGCAAACTTCTTTGGGTAGAGACATCTCATAAGAGTTTCTGAGGTTCACAGCTAGAAGGAAAAGTACATCTTGTGTGATTCTTGCAGAGAAGAAAGGATTTTGTGGAAGCCTGTACATGACCTCCTTACCTATGGATATCTTTTTCTTACTGTCCCTGGACTATATCCTTTGCTGTAATAAATCTTAGCTGTGAACACAACTTTATATTGAGTCATGTGAGTTCTTCCAGTGAACCACTGAGCTAGTGGGTAGTCACAGGACCCCCAAGACAGGACCACTGAGTTGACACAAAATTAAGGGGATGGTGGGACACAAGAAAAACTGAATTTAGTTTCCACGTAAGGCGTCTTGATCACCTTCATTACCTTCATTAGAAGACTCCTGAGCAGCAATTTTTTTTTTTTTACCATTTTAGCTTCATCAGTGGTTCAAAGTTCCCTTCAGCTTTAACTTGCTCTTCTATTATTTCTATTATATTTATAAACAAATATGAAGAAACATCCCTTACTTCAAGGATTTATCCGGTGCATTTTGTGATCTTGTTCCAAATATTATATATACCACCATCTTTAAATTCATTAACTTACTTTATTCTTCTCAAAAACCTTTCACTAAGTATCTACCACATATAAGACACTTTGCCAGGTGTTATAGGGATAAAAATATTAAGAAGATAAAGCTCCTATCCTAGAATCCAGAGAAGGACATTTACATAAATATGACAACAGATCTAGGCTTTTCTTAATGTTTCATTTTTAACAGTATTCTAGACACAGGCAATATAAAAGACTGCATCTTTAATGTCATACTGAGATTGAAAGCACTGCATTGTAGCCATATGATAGATCAATCTTCTCATGAAAACTCCTCTGCAATAACATCCAAAAGTCTGAATAATGAGCTATTCCACAGCGGAGTCAACGAGAAACCAAAGGCAGCCAGAGTAATGGTAAAAATATTGCCAGAAGCTACCTCTGCTTCCTGAGGGTGAACACTGGATACAACTGTCTGGCAACTGAATAGCTTTGCTGTCCTTAGGTAAGTTTATGTTTCTGAAATGATCATTCACTGGAATGTGACAGCTAGAAAAAGAAACAATTTCTCATTCCTTCCATATTCACTTTGAGTTCTATTTGCCCCTGTTAATATAACACCTTTAAAAATCCATATTCTACTTTATTCATGTCTACAACCTCAGAACTGCAAGCCTGACTTTCTTATTAAGTCCCAATTTATATACAAATAATTTATATATGTATATAAGCCCTAATATATATATATATTAGTTTACATTAAAGCCAAAACTTACTCCGTTCTACACTCATTTCTTTAGAAATGTTAGATCTGTTTTTTAAACAAAGAAAAGAAATAATTATTTTATCATTACTTTGAACACAATTCAAGGATTGTAAGTCGAATATATCTAAAAGAATAAAGGAACATGTATTTTAAAAGTATCCATCTTTTAGAATTTAAAGTACTTTTTTCAGATGTAAGCTTATGGAGTTTTAGAGAAATCCTGCTGTGTATAGATTTCTGACAGAGAAAGAAGCTTCAGAATTGCTAAAGACAATCACAGCCTGCTAATCAGAAGAGTTGCTTTCACTGACTGATGATAGTTCTAGAAAACTCCAGTGCAATAATAGACAAGTATAAGAGAAGCTTAGGGTAGATTTCAAGGGAGGAGAGTGAATACGGAATACAGCTGGCTAATGCTTGAAGCTTTATGGTATAAGAGAATAGACTGTGAAACAGAAAGAATACAAAAAAGAGAGTCATCATATGTTGGTGGGATAGCTGCAAGAAATGATCATTTTAGAAACATAACCAACCAAATGTAAAGTATTATTGGAGGCACTGGTGCCAAGCCAAACATACCACTACAATTATCACCTAATATTATTATAATTACTAACATTTAGTAAGCAGTTACATGTCAGCCACTTGGTAAAGCACCATAAATGGATTCAATCCTTATAATAATCTTGTGAGATAGGTACTACCATCAACCCCATCTTATAAATGAACAGAGCAGGGCTTCCCTGGTGGCGCCGTGGTTGAGAGTCCGCCTGCTGATGCAGGGGACGCGGGTTCGTGCCCCGGTCTGGGAAGATCCCACATGCCGCAGAGCGGCTGGGCCCGTGAGCCATGGCCGCTGAGCCTGTGCGCCCAGAGCCTGTGCTCCGCAGCGAGAGAGGCCACAACAGTGAGAGGGCCGCGTACCGCAAAAAAAAAAAAAAAAAAAAAGAGATCAGGGTTAAAGAAGTTAAGCAATTTTCCCATTTTCATAAAGCTAAATAGTCAAAAAGCCAAAATTAGAAATCAAGTCATTTGGTTCCGGATGCTGAGAGAAGTATGCTATTCTGCCTCCTCAACTGGTAGAATAATGGGCCAGTAAATGCTGGGGATATTAACATAAACTGTTTCCTGAATATTCTTCTACAGGGACATTCACAAACAGAAGAACAGAGGTTATATCACCCCACAGTATAAATTTCAAATATTCGAATGGAAAACAAAGGAGAGATGCTGAGAACACTGTGGAAATAGCTATCTTTTCACAATATAAAAAAGGAAGGGGGTGGAGTCAAGATGGCGTACTAGGAGGACACGGAATTCACGTCTCTGAACAACCAGGGCACCTACCAGGCACCAGTGGGGCACCATGGACACCTAAGGGGATGGAAGGAACCCCCATCGACTGGGTAGGACGGGAGCTATGGTGGGGGGAGTGAGGGGGGAGGAAAAGTGAAGGCAGGACGAGACTGGTGGTGAGAGGGGTGGCTGGGGGAGGGGAAGGGATCCCATGTCCGAAGGCGGAAATTGGAGACCACTGGGAGGGCAGAGGATCAAAAGGGAGTGTGGCCAGCTTTCCCCTGCCCACTTGGGGCCCCAGGAGCTTGCTGAGATCCCGGGCCTGATCTTCTGCCCACCTAGGCCCCCTCCAGCCACGAGGGTCCTGAGGGAGTGGGAGGGAGGGAAGGGGGAGCAAAAGTAAAGGCCGGACCTCCCGGACGGGCATCCCTGAGGGGTGGCTGGGGGAGGAGAGGAGTTCCTACACCCAGTGGGACACACACACAGTTAGGGGTCCAGCGGGGACCAGGGAGATCCTGGGGGAGACAGTGGGCGTGGGGGGGCATGGAAGAGAACACGGCCAGCGCTCTCCCAGTCCACTTAGGCACCAGGGAGCCTACCTAAAACGAAGATTACTTTACCCAAAAAGGATCTCATTCAGATTTGATGGAGAAATCAAAAGCTTTACAGACAAGCAAAAGCTAAGAGAATTCAGCACCACCAAACCAGCTTTACAACAAGTGCTAAAGGAACTTCTGGAGGCAGGAAACACAAGAGATAAAAAAGACCCAAAAAAACAAACCCAAATCAATTAAGAAAATGGTAATAGGAACATACATATCAATAATGACCTTGAATGTAAATGGATTAAATGCTCCCACCAAAAGACACAGACTGGCTGAATGGATACAAAAACAAGACCTATATATATGTTGTCTACAAGAGACCCACTTCAGACCTAGGGACACATACAGACTGAAAGTGAGGCAATGGAAAAAGATATTCCATGCAAATGGAAATCATAAAAAAGCTGGAGTAGCAATACTCATATCAGATAAAATAGACTTTAAAATAAAGAAAGTTACAAGAGATAAGGAAGGACACTACATAATGATCAAGGGATCGATCCAAGAAGAAAACATAACAATTATAAATATTTATGCACCCAACATGGGAGCACCTCAATACATAAGGCAAATGTTAACAGCCATAAAAGGAGAAATCAACAGTAACACAATCATAGTAGGGGACTTTAACACCCCACTTACACCAATAGACAGATCATCCAGGCAGAAAATAAATAAGAAAACACAAGCTTTAAATGACACAACAGACCAGATAAACTTAATTGATATCTTAAGGACATTCCACCCAAAAGCAGAAGAATACACTTTCTTCTCAAGTGCACACAGAACGTTCTCCAGAACAGATCACATTTTGGGTCACAAATCAAACCTTGGAAAATTTAAGAAAACTGAAATCATATGAAGCATCTTTTCCAACCACAACATTATGAGATTAGAAATCAATTAAAGGAAATAACAGTAACAAACACAAATACATGGAGGCTAAAGAGTGTGCTGCTAAATAACCAAGAGATTACTGAAGAAATCAAAGAGGAAATCAAAAAATACCTAGAAACAAATGATAACGAAAACACGACGATCCAAAACCTATGGGACGCGGCAAAAGCAGTTCTAAGAGGGAAGTGCATAGCAATTCAGGCTCACCTCAAGAAACAAGAAAAATCTCAAATAAACAATCTACCTTATACCTAAAGTAACTAGAAAAAGAACAAAGAAAACTCAAAATTATAGAAGGAAAGAAATCATAAAGATCAGAGCAGAAATAAATGAAATAGAAACAAAGAAAACAATAGCAAAGATCAATAAAACTAAACGCTGGTTCTTTGCGAAGATAAACAAAATTGATAAACCTTTAGCCAGACTCATCAAGAAAAAAGGGGAGAGGATGCAAGTCAATAAAATTAGAAATGAAAAAGGAGAGATTACAACTGACACCGCAGAAATACAAAAGATCGTAAGAGACTACTACAAGCAACTATATGCCAATAAAATGGACAACCTGAAAGAAATGGACAAATTCCTGGAAAAGTACAACCTTCCAAGACTGAACCAGGAAGAATTAGAAAATATAAAAAGACAAATCACAGGTAATGAAACTGAAACCATAATTAAAACTACTAGAACTAATCAATGAATTTGGTAGGGTTGCAAGATACAAAATTAATGCACAGAAATCTCTTGCATTCCTATACACTAACAAAAGATCAGAAAGAGAAATTAATGAAACAATTCCATTTACCATCTCAACAAAGAGAATAAAATACCTAGGAATAAACCTACCTAAGAAGGCAGAAGACCTGTATTCAGAAAACTATAAAACACTGATGAAAGAAATCAAAGATAATATAAACAGATGGAGAGATATACCATGCTCCTGGATTGGAAGAATCAATATTGTGAAAATGACTTTACTACCCAAAGCAATCTACAGGTTCAATGCAATCCCTATCAAATTACCAATGGCATTTTTCACAGAACTAGAACAAGAAATTTTACAATCTGTATGGAAACACAAAAGACCCTGAATAGCCAAAGCAATCTTGAGAAAGAAAAACGGAGCTGGTGGAATCAGGCTCCCTGACTTCAGACTATACTACAAAGCTACAGTAATCAAGACAGTATGGTACTGGCACAAAAACAGAAATACAGATCAATGGAACAGGACAGAAAGCCCAGAGATAAACCCATGCACATATGGTCACCTTACCTTTGATAAAGGAGGTAAGAATATAAAATGGAGAAAAAACAGCCTCTTCAATAAATGGTGCTGGGAAAACTGGACAGCTACATGGAAAAGAATGAAATTATAACACTCCCTAAAAGCCATACACAAAAATAAACTCAAAATGGATTAAAGACCTAAATGTAGGGCCAGACACTATAAAACTCTGAGAGGAAAACACAGGCAGAACACTCTATGACATAAATCACAGCAAGATCCTTTTTGACCCACCTCTTAGAAAAATGGAAATAAAAACAAAAATAAACAAATGGGACCTAATGAAACTTAAAAGCTTTTGCACAGCAAAGGAAACCATAACAAGACGAAAAGAGAGAATTTCCATTTCTCAGAATGGAGAGAAAATATCTGCAAATGAAGCAACTGACAAAGGAGTAATCTCCAAAATATACAAGCAGCTCATGAAGCTCAGTATCAAAAAAACAAGCAACCCAATCCAAAAATGGACGAAACACCTAAACAGACATTTCTCCAAAGAAGACATATAGATGGCCAACAAATGCATGAAAAGATGCTCAACATCACTAATCATTAGAGAAATGCAAATCAAAACCACAATGAGGTATCACCACACACTGGTCAGAATGGCCATCATCAAAAAAATCTACAAACAGTAAATGCTGGAGCGGGTGTGGAGAAAAGGGAACCCTCTTGCACTGTTGGTGGGAATGCAAATTGATACAGCCACTATGGCAAACAGTATGGAGGTTCCTTAAAAAACTAAAAATAGAACTACCATATGACCCAGCAATCTCACTACTGGGCATATACCCTGAGAAAACCATAATTCAAAAAGAGTCATGTACCACAATGTTCATTGCAGCTCTATTTACAATAGCCAGGACATGGAAGCAACCTAAATGTCCATCAACAGATGACTGGATAAAGAAGATGTGGCACATATATACAAGGGAATATTACTCATCCATAAAAGGAACAAAGTTGAGTTATCTGTAGTGAGATGGATGGACCTACAGTCTGTCCTACAGAGTGAAGTAAGTCAGAAAGAGAAAAGTACCATATGCTAACACATATATATGGAATTTTAAAAAGCAGTACTGATGAATCTAGTGGCAGGGCAGGAATAAAGACGCAGATGTAGAGAACAGACTTGAGGGCATGGGGGGAAGGGGAAGCTGGGATGAAGTGAGAGGGTAGCAGTGACGTGCACACACTACCAATTGTAAAATGGATGGCTAGTGGGAAGCTGCTGCATAGCACAGGGAGATCAGCTCGGTGCTTTGTGACCACCTAGAGGGGTGGGATAGGGAGGGTGGGAGGGAGGCTCAAGCGGGAGGGGATGTGGGGATATATGTATACATACAGCTGATTCACTTTGTTGTACAGCAGAAACTAACACAACATTGTAAAGCATTTATACTCCAATAAAGATGTGGAAAAAAAAAAGGCAAAGGAGAACATCTTTGAAGAAAAGTACAGTGTTGGCTCATCCAAAACAAAAAGGTCTGATTTTCAAACTCTACAGGTTCTAAGTAAAGCAAACTACTGAATGCAACCAATACATGCACTGTGAGTAGTGAAATGGAGAGACAGCGTAGTAAATTGGCTTTGAGTATGGACCATGGAGTCAGGCTGCCTGGGATCTAATCCTGGCCACACTACAAATAAGGAGAGTTACATAGTCTCTGTGTCTCAATTTCCTAATCTCTATAAAAACAAATATATATATATATATGTACTGTTTCTGTACCTACCTCAAAAAATAATTAAATAGAAAGTACTAAGTTAATGTTAGCAACTTTTATTGTTAAATTTAAGTACCTAGAATTGAATGTTAAGTCATTTTCAATAAATGCTCTCATGCAAAATTTCCATACACTCCAGCACTAAATTTCATACACAATGAATTTGATTATAATCATTGCACAAACATATTTCTAAAAAGTCACTAGGAATCAGGGCTTCTGTGAAATAAAATGAAAACAAAATAAAATGAGTGCTATCACTATCTTTTTCTTCCATAAGGGAATTAAAATGAGAGCACATCTAGTCTCACCTTACAGAAATCAAAAATGACAAATGAATACATAAATGAACATGGTCTTTCATAAGATGAGAATTTCTAATAGAAATATCTTACTGTAATCTTACTATCACAACAATAAAATTTTGATAATTCATCTAAAACAATCTCTTCTTTGGGACAGTGGTTCTCACATCTGTTTGGATGGTAATGCACAAGCAAGAGAGGGTGCTCTTTACAGAACCCCCAAAATGATGATGTTGTAGTTAATGGCAACATAAGAAATAAAAAAAACTTTACTAGATTATGGACTGAATATGCATATGCAACATAGATGCATATTCTCTAATATGAAAATAACCACAAACCTCTATCTATGAAAAAATGTAAGCAAGAGCAATGTCATTTTTTCATTAACATTAATTTGGTACTTGTTAGTAATAACAGTTGCTAACTTCTGAATACCTACTACATGCCAGGGCAGGCAATATGCCAAAGAGACTGAGGTGCATATCTTACTTGTCACTTATTTACCTTACTCATAACCATATGAGGTAGTCATCATTATTTTCATTTTGACAGTAGAACAACTGAGGTTTCAAAGAGGTTAGATATAATTTAACTGAAGTTCAAACAACAGGGAAGGGAAAGAGCAAGGACTCAAACCTGTCTGACTCAAACTCTGCACTCAACCACAACACTAGACTTCAATGCAATAAAATCTAAAAATTAAAACATTTTACATAATTAAATTTTATATGAATCAGAAATGATCAATATTAACCAATTTTAAGAATAAAACATATGTATCAGTGGGGAGGACCATTTAAGAATCATTGCCGAGAATCTAACATAAGCATGGCAAAAGCTGTTAAAAGAGTAGACCTTAAATGTTTCCAGCACAAAAAAGCAATGGTAATTATTTCATGTGACACAATGGAGGTGTTAGCTAATGCTATGGTGGTAATCATTCTGTAATATATTCATGTATCAAAGCAATACATTTTACACCTTAAACTCACACAATATTATGTGTCAATTATATCTCAATAAAGCTGGGGGAAAAAAGAATCACTAATAAGCCTGCTATTAAAATTATTCTGGAAATTATTCCAAAGTTCCAAATTTAACATGGTTTGGCTAAGTACACAGCTAACAAAATCTAGTTCTAAAAGCTGTAATTCAAATGAAGGTCTTACTAGGATATAAGCCAACTCTAAAATCAATCACGGATCAATTAACCTAACTAACTTAATTCCTCAAAGAGAGGAGATATTTTTAGAGAACATAATTAAGTTTGTAGCCATTCTGGAATTTACTTATTTTAATTTGATGAGGCACAAGGGCTAGTGTTGTCAAAAAGAAAAAGATAATCCTTAGTCTTTTTAGTTGAACTGCTATTTGCTAAAGGAAATACTACTGAAATATTGAGTTTTGTAGCAAGTCTTCTAACACTGCCCTATATGTCCATGATTTCTAATTTCATATTATTGTAATCAGCATATCTATAGCCATAATTGGAAGGACAGAAAACTATATAAAAATAATTCTCATCAATGAGAAGAACAATGAAAAGATTATTCATAGCTCAAACATGTCTAGGTCAATCCAACTTAAAATCTTATTATTCTGGAATGAATTTTTACTAAAAGACAAGTATCTTGAGTCTGCATTGGATAGCTATTAAAGACAAGAAAATCAATTGATATTAATCATTAAATTTAAAAATAATCTTAAGTCAAGCCATAAAATGCATCTACCTTATGATATGCATTGCCTGGTAAAGTATTTCAGACTGATCAACTCCAAGAACCTTCTTTGCCCCAGCTTTAGCAGCAAACATAGAGAGAATTCCAGTTCCACAACCAACATCCAAAACTACCTGGTGTAATAAAAAAATAGATGTTATCGAGAAGGTCTAATACTTTAAATCCTATTCATATACGATGATGTTTCTGGCTAGGAATAGATAACAAAATTTAAACTTTACCGATCAAATATGGTAATAATTTCTCTTTGGGGAAATAGAAAATATAATTACATTAAGTTGTTTTAAATTCGTAACAGTGTTTTGGCCACGGTCTGCTGCAATCAGATGCAACAATGTAAATTTAAGAAATGTTTTATATGAAATAAGCAATTCCCACAGACTTATTAAGGTGGAATTAGTCTCTTTTTTATTTCCTTATTGTATGTATGCTCTAATTTAGGCTTAGTAATTCTAAATTTTAATAGAAATAAACTTTCTCAAGTTTGAGTGGCAGGAATTAAGCAAGATAGCCTGATCCAGTACAATTTAAAAATGGTTATAAAGGAATCATGAATGGAATATTACTCAGCCATAAAAAGAAACAGAATTGAGTTATTTGTAGTGAGGTGGATGGACCTAGAGTCTGTCATACAGAGTGAAGTAAGTCAGAAAGAGAAAAACAAATACTGTATGCTAACACATATATATGGAATCTAAAAAAAAATTGGTTCTGATGAACCCAAGGGCGTGACAGGAATAAAGACACAGACGTAGAGAAGGGACTTGAGGACATGGGGCAGGGGGATAGAAGGAGAAGCTGGGACAAAGTGAGAGAGTGGCATGGACATATATACACTACCAAATGTAAAATAGCTAGGTAGTGGGAAGCAGCCACATAGCACAGGGAGATCAGCTCGGTGCTTTGGGACCACCTAGAGGGGTGGGATGGGGGGGGGAGGGAGGCACAAGGGGGAGGGGATATATGTATAAATATAGCTGATTCACTTTGTTATACAGCAGAAACTAACACAACATTGTAAAGCAATTATACTCCAATAAAGATGTAAAAAAAAAATAAAGGAATCATGGATATAGAATATTGCCATAACCCCTCCACTTCCAAAATTAAATGTTCAACTCATTTTAATAATACAGGTACAATAAAAACAAACTGGCTTCTAGAACTCAGTAACTTGAGAGTTTAATTTTTAAAAATGATATTATCATTGGTGAAAGAAATAAGAAGAACCAAATTTAAGATGTTATTGGGGATAGGCAGGGAGCAATTATTTCTAATCAAGAATTTCACACGGTTCTTCCCAGAACAGTATAGTGAAACCTGCTTGGTTCATAGTAAAAAACAAAAACTAATTACCAAGGAAACACATTCAGCAAAATACTCAGAGGTACACTAGAAATTACTGAAAACTGTAGTGCCTTAAGTCTTTCATTACCAATGACCTGAAACCCTATATACTTGTCTCAAAATATGAAATTATTTCAGTAGTCTTCTACTATAAGTATTCACTGAGCATTACTAAGTGCAGGCATTGATCATGGTGATGGGGTACAGCAACAAACAAGACCAAGTCCCTGTCCTAATAGAGCTTACAATCTTGTGGGGGAGACAACGAACAGACCAAGAATAGATGATAAAGAACTGAGAATGTTAACAGAGAATAATAGTGTTATAAAGAAAACTCAAGCACAGAGTAGAGGTTAGAGCAAGGGGCGGGGGGACACACTCTTTTAGAATTTTAGATAGGTCTGCGAATACTTCTCTGATACATGAGAGCAGAGAAGGAAATGAAGTAAAGGAGTGTGCCAGGCAAAGATCTGGAGGAAGTGTCTTCTAGCCATAGAAGATATTAAATGCAAAGCACAAGATTCCAGGCAAAGCAAGAAGGCCACTGTAGCTGAGCTGGGTGAGAAAGGTTCCTTGGCAGTGAGATCAGGGTTAAGCAGGGGTCAGATCACATAAAGCCCTTGGATTTTATTCTGAGTAATGGGAAGCTACTGCAAGAAAAACAGAACTAGAATTAAGAATCTATTATATTTTTCAACAGTTACTTTTTCACTAGGTAAAACATTCATACAGTTTAAACATCAAAAAGTGCATTTCTTATTTATCCTTCAAAATAATTTTTATGCATATACGATGCAATACTATATATGTATTTCCTTCCCTCCTTTACACAAATGGAAGCATATTATACCCACTGTGCTACACATTGCTTTTTTCCTTAACAATATAATTTAGAGATCTTTCCATATCAGTTTATAAAACTTCTTTCTCTTATATAGCTGTATAGGATTCCGTATCTTGGTTGTACCATAATCTGCTGATCCAGTTCTCTACTGATGGACATTTACGTAGTTCCTGAAATTTTACCATGACAATCAATGCTGTAAATAACATTATACCTAATCCCATTCATACATGAGTAACTCTACAGATGTACAAAGGAGTAAATCTATTCCTAGAAATAAAAACACTGGGTCAGAGAGAATATACATATTTGTAATTCTGCTAAACATAAATTACCCACCATATGGCAATTCTACTCATGAAGACTCAAATCAGCAATGTGTAAGGGCCAATTTCCTCACAGGTGACACTAGCCCATATAATCAAACTTTCAGATTTCTGCCAATATGGCAAGTACAAAATAATGATATACTGGTCTAGATTTAATGTGCATTTCCATTATCATGAGGCTTTGCAACATATTTCACATGTTGTAGAGCCATCTGTAGTTCTATGTGAACCATCTACTTTAGCCTTTCTCCATTTCCCCACCAAGTTGTTAGTCCTTCTCTTACCAAATTTCTCTTATCAAATTTTATCAAATAAGAGTTCTTTGTTAGTTAAGAGCAGACCTTTGTAATATGACTTGCAATGTTTTCTCTCAGCATATGATTTTTCGCCTTTTGATTCTGCTTAAACTGATCTTTGCTATGTAGAAATTCTTTACTAACAGTCAAACTCATTAATTTTTTCTTTTAATGGCTTCTGGATTTTGATCATAATTAGGCCAACTTAGCCCATATTCTCTCCTGTTTCATTCACACTTCCTTCTGGTACATTTATAGTTTCATTACTACAGTTTTTTTTTTTTTAAATCATAGTATACACTAAGAGGTATGGTTCCAACTTTACTTCTGCTCAGAAAGCTAACCAATTGTCCCAACATGTTATTAAACAGTCTGTGTTTGCATCCCCCTGAAATTCACACGTTGAAATACTAACCCCCAAGGTTATGGTATTAGAAGCTGAGGCCTTTCGGAGGTGATTATGTCATGGGGACAGACCAAAACACACAGAAATTTTAGTGAATGCTCAAGGTCCCTGTCTCAATTCATTCAGTATGCTATAACAAAAATACCATAAACTGAGTGGTTTGTAAACAACAGAAATTTATTTCTCACAGTTCTGGAGGCTGGAAAGTCTAAGATCAAGGCACAGGTTGACTCTGGTGAGGGCCTGCTTTGTGGTTCACAGACATGACTTCTTGCTGTGTCCTCACATGACAGAGGAGAGGAAGGGATCCCTCTGGAGATCTGTGTATATTTTGGTTTATTTCTAGATTTTTATTCTGCTCCATTAATCTGTACAATCACGTACCAATAATTATTCTAATTATAGAAGCTTGGCAGAATTTCTGTCTAGTAAAGCTGGTCCACCCTCACTGCCAATTGTTTTCACAGTGTTTCTGGACAATTTTATATGTTTATTTCCCCACAAGAACAAGAAAATCAGCTTGTCTATGGTTTCTTTGTTTTTTTTTTTAAGTCTTAGCATTTTTATAGGGATTGCACTAAAATATAAATTTATGGAACACAGACAATTTTATTTTGTGTTTTCCATTCAGGAACATGGTATGACTTTCAATTTGTTTAAATCATCTGTTATGTTCTTCAGGAGTTTGGGGTTTTAAAAAATCTTTTTCATCTAAGTCCTGCACATTAGTTAAGTCTGTTCCTACACATTTTATCTTCTGTATTGTTTACTAGTGTAAGTGAAGTCTGTTCCATTACATCTTTTTTTTTTGATTAATTAATTTATTTATTTTTGGCTGTGTTGTGTCTTAGTTGCTGCACGCGGGCGTTCTCTAGTTGCAGCGAGCGGGGGCTACTCTTTGTTGTGGTGCGCAGGCTTCCCATCGCGGTGGCTTCTTTTGTTGCAGAGCACAAGCTCTAGGCACACGGGCTTCAGTAGTTGTGGCATGCTGGCTCAGCAGTTGTGGCTTGCATGCTCTAGAGTGCAGGCTCAGTAATTGTGGCGCATGGGCTTAGTTGTTCCACGGCATGTGGGGTCTTCCCGGACCAGGGTTCAAACCCGTGTCCCCTGCACTGGCGGGCGAATTCTTAACCACTGCGCCACCAGGGAAGCCCTGTTCCATTATATCTTGAAAATATAATACACCAAAACTGACTCCAGAAGAGACAGAATCTAAACAGTCTAATTTCTACTGAAGAAATAAGGTTGCCAAAAGGCTACTGCTCTAAGAAGGACGAGGCCCAGATGGCTCCACAGGGAGAATGTGACTGTTCCTGCACACGTGGCCTATCTGGGTGAGTCAGCACATTTTAACATAACCACTTCACACACAAGAAAGTTTAAAATTGTAAGATGCAATCTATACAACATCACTGCAAGCAAAACTATTTTTTTCATGTTACAAATAAAATATATTAACCACAACATCAAGAAAATACTATAACACAGAGCATATATATTTATAGTATGGTTATAGTATATCAGTTTGAAATATTATGTGGCATAAAATATAAAAATATATATAACATGGGCTTCCCTGGTGGCGCAGTGGTTGAGTCCACCTGCCGATGCAGGGGACACGGGTTCGTGCCCCGGCCCGGGAAGATCCCACATGCCGCAGAGCGTCTGGGCCCATGAACCATGGCCGCTGAGCCTGCGCGTCCGGAGCCTGTGCTCCGCAACGGGAGAGGCCACAACAGTGAGAGGCCCGCGTATCGCAAAAAAAAAAAAAAAACACAAAAAACAAAAAATATATATATATAACACAATAGTAAGTGATAACTTCCCAAGAACTTTCATTGAAATAAGATATTTGCAAAATTAAAAAATTAAAAATAAAAGATCAGTGTGGAATTTAGAAGTTTGATAGCACAGGGCTTTGGCAATGGTGTTTGGGCATATCAACACCCACACACTGTTTCTGGAAAGACAAGTTGGCAGCACTAAAACCATCCTGGGTAGAATGACCAAGGGAGGCCACTGCTAGGAATTTACCTTATTATTCTACTCTCATATTTATAAAAAGATTTTTAATATTTTATATTTTTACATGCAGCATTATTTCTAATATAACTTAAAACAATTTATGGACAATTTTACATTGGGTTTTTGAGCCATTAAAATAATGTTAATAAAGGATTATCTAAGAGAAATTGCTGAGCTACAAAAGCTAAGTACAGAAGGGTATCATTTACTCCAATTAGAGTGTGTGTTCTTTTTTAAGACTATACATACACACACATATATAATTTATATACATATGCATATATATATAAAATTCTTCTTCAACCTTTTCTGAAGGAAGGAGAGCCTCAGACAAGGAAAGTAACAGATCCAGAATCATAGAGCTGGTAACTTGTAAAGGTAGCACTCAAACATACATAGGTCAATCTGCTTTTTAAAGCCTATATTTAAATTATATTTTAAATTATATACTAATTATTACATCTAGCTCAGATTTAGGTAGTTGGGCAAATAAACTAAAACCTGGTAGAATCAAAGAAAGAGGTAGAAATGATAACAGAATACACTAACATTATTTTATAAAATGATGAAGGAATGTGATTCACTGTTTCTAAAAAAAAAAAAGGGAAAAAGTGCATCAATTTTAACTTAGATAATAATCAAAAGCATAAAAAAGGCACCTAACTGTGAATTTCTTCAATGAACTACAAATAGAAATTAATTATGAGTGAGTGATAACACAATTACGCCACCCAAAGTTAAATTATATCTGAGAAACCATATGTCCTCCACAGGAGCTTTGTGAATTAAAACAATATTAAGAAAAAAATGAAGGAAAGGAAGTAGGAAGGGAGGGATGGAAGGACAAGGGAATGAAGGAAGGAAGACATTTTAAATTTATAAGCACCTTTTTGAAAAATAAATCTCTACCATTCACTAAATAATATGATACAGAAGCTAGTGCTGTGATATGAAATTTGTCTACTTAATGGAGATAAAAGCAAACAAAAACAATGGTAATAAAACTTAAGAAAACATGTTATTTCATACATTTTTTAAAAGAACTATATTTAAATAATTTCATGAACATGTTCTGTCATGGCACACAGAAATTATATGACTTATATATGAAAAATAGTGTTAATTAAAATATGACTAATGAATCCCACCCTAATTACTCATTCTATTTTAACATAACAGTTTCAAAGTGTAGTGGCACAGGGTTAAGGGCACTAGACTAGGACTAAAACCCTCGTTTGTTTGCTTTTTTTTAGCTGCCTGTTTTAGGGAAAGTCAATTAACCTACTGGTTTCAAATTTCCTCATGTGAAAAACAGAGATGAATACATACCTGCTATGAATACACCATATCGGTATATTGTATAGCAACAATGAGACAACATGCTTGAAAGTATTTTATAAATTATCAAATGCTATTTAAATATGTGTCGTATATTTTTAAAATCTGTAGTCATAGTATAATATAAAGAAAAGTATCCCAAATCATTTAAAAATATGAAAGCTCTAGATTACTTAATATTATTAATTATAGAAAATTATATCCTGAATATACTTCAAAGAGTTAGAAATTGACACACATATATTTTACATCACAGTATACTTTTGAGATAAAACAAATGCCAAGCAAAATTAATTACACATTGATAAATTAAATGAAAGCATCTCAGGCAAAGTACTAAGGAAAAATACTCCCTGTTTATTAGTAAGCCCCTTTCTGACTTGGGCAGATTTAATCTCTTCAGTAAAAGCAGTAAGTGGAACACAAAATAATTAAACATTCTCTGTGCTCCATGGTCACGTATTTTGTCCAAAAATGTATAATATATACAATATTTCTATAAGACTGTTACAAATGAAAAATTAAAAGCAGAAAGGGACTGTGTATAGGTCTATGAACCCAGTAAGATGTGCTTCATATACATAGAAATATTCATAATTACTTAATTTCCCAATGATTAACCTTATGTTTACTAATACTTGTGCCTTTTCAGTATTTTCTTACATAATATAACACAAAAGTCTATTCAGAGCATATTGAAAAAGAAACTTCTAACTACTTTTACTTAAAGAATTCTTATGGCATTCATATCAAAAAGTATTTTTAAAAAGATGGCTCAAAGAAAGAAAATGATAGTGCTTTTATAAAAACAAAAATCATAAAATTTTAGAACCAGAAAGGTTTAAAAAATCATTGTATTTTTATTTTTTTTTATTTTTTAACATCTTTATTGGAGTATAACTGCTTTACCATGGTGTGTTAGTTTCTGCTTTATAACAAAGTGAATCAGCTATACATAAAAAATCATTTTACAAGTGAAGCCCACAGAGATTCACCACTGTCTAAAATTACTATGTAGATGGTTCCTAAGAAGCCAGGCAGGACTAGTTATTCCCAGACTAGAACATGGTTAATTTCTATACAACATATTAAGGAAAAAATAAAATAAAAATCTAGGCAAAATCGAACTGTAAATATAATTTTTTTTTTTTTTTTTGCAACACGCGGGCCTGTCACTGTTGTGGCCTCTCCCGCTGCGGAGCACAGCCTCCGGACACGCAGGCTCAGCGGCCATTGCTCACGGGCCCAGCCGCTCCGCGGCATGTGGGATCTTCCTGGACCAGGGCACGAACCTGTGTCCCCTGCATCGGCAGGCGGACTCTCAACCACTGCGCCACCAGGGAAGCCCAACAATGTGGTTTTTTAGACAAATATTAAATAAATTGTTTCAGCACTTGGGTGCAAACATAAAAACTATAAAAATTCCACACTGATCTTTTATTTTTAATTTTTTAATTTTGCAAATATCTTATTTCAATGAAAGTTCTTGGGAAGTTATCACTTACTATTGTGTTATATATATATATTTTTTGTTTTTTGTGTGTTTTTTTTTTTTTTTTGCGATACGCGGGCCTCTCACTGTTGTGGCCTCTCCCGTTGCGGAGCACAGGCTCTGGACGCGCAGGCTCAGCGGCCATGGTTCATGGGCCCAGACGCTCCGCGGCATGTGGGATCTTCCCGGGCCGGGGCACGAACCCGTGTCCCCTGCATCGGCAGGCGGACTCTCAACCACTGCGCCACCAGGGAAGCCCAACAATGTGGTTTTTTAGACAAATATTAAATAAATTGTTTCAGCACTTGGGTGCAAACATAAAAACTATAAAAAAAATTCTTAGTCTCTGCTGCAAAAACATATAAAAAGCATACAAAAAGGTCAAGTATAAAGAACTGATAAAAACTAATACTTTAAAAATAAAATAATCATTTGTCTACAGGGGAATTAGCAAAAACAAAGAAACACACACCATCATTACCTCATAGGTAATGCTTTGGCCAAAAGATATCAGAGCACCATATAAATTTCGCAGGTCCAACTTGGCTAGATCACAAGTGAAACACCGCTCTTAGGAAACAGGTATGGAAAATGAAAAGCCAATCTACATGATATTCCAAACAACATACAAATCAGGGAAAGAGCTTTTCAACATATAAAGGTTGTTAATCACTGCTGCAACATCACGTAAAGCTCATGAAATCACCTGATAGAAGTATCTTTTAAATGGAGGTGAAAGGGGAATTATAAAAACCTGATGTTACCAATATACATGTTCTTGAAGTAGAAAGACTGGGGAAAAATTCCCAAGCAAAAGTATAAGTGGCAGAGACGATAATATATTTGACTAAATTAGTGAACTAATTTCCAATGAGGAGGAACAAAAACAGAAAACCTGAACTTTTAGATAACCATGCCAATGTAGAGAGGGAGGGAAGGAGAAAGTGAAGAAGAAAAATGGAAAAATTCACAAGGGAGGAAAAACAAAGGACACATTTTTAACACACCCACCCATATACAAAGTGAAAGATCATCTTTGAAATAACCTGAGGCAGTATTAACACTAACTGTAAAATTTAAAGTAACTCAGGGCTTCCCTGGTGGTGCAGTGGTTAAGAATCCACCTGCCTATGCAGGGGACATGGGTTCGAGCCTTGGTCCGGGAAGATCCTACATGCTGTGGAGCAACTAAGCCCGTGCTCCACAACTACTGAGCCTGTGCTCTAGAGCCTGCAAGCCACAACTACTGAGCCCACGTGCCAGAATTACTGAAGCCCGAGCGCCTAGAGCCTGTGCTCCGCAACAAGAGAAGCCACTGCAATGAGAAGCCCGCACACCGGAACAAAGAGTAGCCCCTGCTTGCCGCAACTAGAGAGAGCCCACGTGCAGCAACGAAGACCCACAGTAGCCAAGAATAAAAATTTTAAAAATTTAAAAAATAAAGTAACTCATAAAAGGGTAAATAAATGAGGTCTTAAAAGAAAGCACATAAAATAAATTGTACCTTATAATATTTGACCCTACCCACCAATAATGACTTCTTAAAATTATTAATTTGTAACTAATTAACACAAACTAAAATAATAATTAAAAGTGCTTTGATACAGAGCTTATACATTTGAAATGAATAGGAATCACAGTAAATCAAAAATATGGTTTAAGCAAAATTATCTGGATAAGCAAAGTTTAACTAAGCTATGTCACTGTAATTAATTAATTTAAAAATTAATTTTAATTTTAATTAATTTCAATTTTAAAAAAAAGAGTATATTGAATGACGGCACCAATCAGCATTTCTGTTATCAGTATACTGCACCACAGGGCAGCATCATAAAAGTTTTCCATGAAATAAAGCCAGTGTACATGAAATCAACTGCTATCACAATGATGACCTAAAGAGAGGATTTCTGCTGCCCAAGATCCACATGAAAGGTACAATTCTGTAGTCTGTGCTACTCACCTTATCTTTGAAGATATGTGGATTTTGGTATATAAAATCTCGGTAACTTTCTGTTCGTACTTTGTCCTAGGGTAGAAAGAGGAAGACATTGTGTTTACAGGATAGTCTGAACAAATAAAAATATTTAAGGAAGATATTTGCTAATTTATCACACACTTCTAGTTTCCATAGCTACATTTTGCCTGGAAAAACAAGCCTAATCTTTTTTTCCTAAAAGAAAATAATAAAGAATGGAAATAGCAACAACACACAAAGAAAACGTTTAAGAACAACACAAAGTCAAATAAGACCTAAGTTCTTAAAAATGTACATATTCTCATCTTGACATGCACTGTAAGACTTCAAGTGATAATTAATGCTAGTAGGAGATGAACGTGATGCTTTACTCCTTTAAATAGGGCCTGGAATCTAGAGCCTGATTCCCTGTGGTAGAACTATGTTAAAATATGGGAGGAAAAAACCAAACTAGATAGATGTAAAAGTTACAGTTACGTATGAAAAATGAAGCTCAACTGAGTATAGTTTCCTAAGAAAGTCACTGATCAGCACCTATCTGATTTATAATCCTGTTTTGTTTCTAGAAATGTCTGTAGTAGGAAATGACGCTTAAAAGCCTATAAGCCTAGGGCTTCCCTGGTGGCGCAGTGGTTGAGAGTCCGCCTGCCGATGCAGGGGACACGGGTTCGTGCCCCGGTCCGCAAAGGTCCCACATGCCGCGGAGCAGCTGGGCCTGTGAACCGTGGCCGCTGAGCCTGCGCGTCCGGAGCCTGTGCTCCGCAACGGGAGAGGCCACAACAGTGAGAGGCCCGTGTACCGCAAAAAAAAAAAAAATCCACTATGGAGTCTCACAAGACCTGTGACCAAGGCAGGCACTGAATGTTAACATTTATGTTGGTGCATGAACAGAGCTGATTTCCTTTTAAATCACCTCAGCTGAGACACACGCTGACAGCAAATTCAGCAGTAAGGGGCTCTGCTGCCAAGTGAGTAAAATGAGTATGATAAAAAATAACTCAGACCGGGAATTCTAGTTTTCGGTTTCACACTAGGTTAAAAAAAAAAAAAAAAAAAAAATTAGTTACACTAAATACTACAACATAAAACTTTACACAGTCCATACCCTCCAAAAAAACTTTTATGCCAATACTGGGATTTAAAAAAAACATACAAAGAGGGGCTTAAATTAAAAGGCAAGCTGTTTTACTTAATTGCTGGATCTAAAAAAGGGAAATTCCATAATTAATTCCATGTTTTCTGATGGAATTACTTCTAATTGCTTTACAAACAAAATTTTAAATCACATTTTAAAAATTGAAATCTTTCCCTCAATGTATTTTAAGAATTACTATGGGGCTTCCCTGGTGGCGCAGTGGTTAAGAATCTGCCTGCCAATGCAGGGGACACGGGTTCGAGCCCCCGTCTGGGAAGATCCCACATGCCGCAGAGCAACTAAGCCCGTGCGCCACAACTACTGAGCCTGCGCTCTAGAGCCCATGAGCCACAACTACTGGAGCCCATGTGCCACAACTACTGAAGCTGAGCCTAGAGCCCGTGCTCTGCCACAAGAGAAGCCACTGCAATGAGAAGCCCATGCACCGCAAGGAAAAGTAACCCCTGCTCGCCGCAACTAGAGAAAACCCCTGTGCAGCAACGAAGATCCAATGCAGCCAAAAATAAATAAATTTTAAAGAAAAGAATTACTATGAGAATTTAATGTTTTAAATGAATTTAAACATAGTATTAATTAATTTAAAAACTGTCTTTTTAAAAAAAACATACCATTTCATACATTTCTACCATTTTTATACCCTTCTTACACTGTAACCAGTGATTTTTGCTGACACAACAAAACCTACAAAGGGTGAACATCAGTCAAGAAGGCAGTCACTCGGAAAGCTCTCACCAATCACACTGCCTTGCCGCTGCTCTAACTTAATCACTAGCATCCCAACTCCTGTCCTAAATCCATGCACTGCTGCTCAGCTCAACTACAATCCTTCATCCGGTCTCTTCCTACATATCCATCTGCTTTTGCTCATATGCTCATCCTGGTGCAACGAAATTCAAAGTCTACTAAACACAGTGCTGTGGACATAGCAGAGCTTCAATTTAATAAATGAATTTTTGAGGAAAATTCACTAAACATGAAAATTCAAACAAATCAAAGACTAGCCCTCAAACCATTTCTAAAAATTTATTCTAACAAAAGACTAACTCTTCAATAAAATTCACTAAACATGAAAATTCAAACAAATCAAAGACTAGCCCTCAAACCATTTCTAAAAATTTATTCTAACAAAAGACTAACTCTTCAATATAAAATAAGGTAACAAACAGAAATAAAGTTATCTTTTGCACTAACCTAGTAAAACTAAGAAGCACAAAAGAATAAAATTAGAGGTCCAATATTAAGAAGACAATCTTTTAAGGCTAGTACAGTGTCATGGAATAATTCCTACCAATATTAAAACAATTTAAGTATAAGACTAAAGACAACAGAAAAGTTATGTATTATAAATTTTACCTATATAAGTAACAGTATGTTTTAAACGTATAGGCTCATGAAGGTGGACAGAATGCAAGAGTCAGCTGCAGATACAATGAGGAAAATGCAGTAATGAAAAATTAATGGTACTATAATCTGTGATAAATGTTCACCACGATGAACAATGTTTTACTTGGGGGGAAAAAAAGGAGAGTGATGCATCTCCGAATTATAACATTAGCAACAATGACTCTTCTTCAGAAAGATAAAGTGGCAAAGGATTCTGAAAGTTAATGTCCACTACTATCCCGTTATCTCTAGAATTCAAAAAAGTTATCTTCACCTTGACTCTGGAAAATAAGATTACAAACTGTCTTTATTTATAATTATAATCACAACATATGCCAAAAAAGTGTCATTAAAATACCTGTGACTAGTAAGTAACAAAAAATCCAAATAATATTGTTATAAAAGCAAGGCCAATTCTAAGCATAAAAATAAGTCCTGTATGCATGGCTTCTCAATTTTACTTTATTTATAAAGATCAGGTGAGACTCCAGTAGTAGCACAACCTTGAACAAATTATGTGTGCTAAGAACTGTTTTGATAAGAAACAGAAGAAATATTGCTTGATATAAGGCACATTTCATATTCATCCACAGTATGTAACTTAACAAAACATAAAATGGACAAATAGTTCTTTTTGAATGAAATATATCCATATTTCCTATGAAGACTTAATCAAGTTATCTCCAAGGAGAAGGTGGTTACATTGTATAACAGCAAAGGGGAATTAAGGCATGGAAAATGATATTAATAAGGAGTCTTAAGTGATTCTCTAAAAGTGAAAACACAGCGTTGGAAACTTCCAGCTGGAACTTCTTAAATATATATGTATATCAAAAGGACTTAAAATATTCCATCAGGTGTAAAGATCCTCTAGTTGTTGATACAGAGCTACAAGCGTCCAGGACAGAGATTTGGAAGTAAGTCCAAACTGGATTTCCCTGATGACTGTACTGAGAGCACTCAGATGTACTATCTTCTAGGAGTCTCAGTAACCTTATCTGTCTGAAAAACCCAATACAATTTCCATATCAAAAGCATTAAAGGTTCATGGCATTTAAATTGATGGGGTGATTTATAACGGCAAACATGGGCTTAGATTAACTCCTTTAAAGGAAATATTCTAGACACAATAAAATTAATTTTAACAGAGAAAATGGAGTATGTCAATTTCTTTTAAACAAATTCACTCTGGACTTAATTTATTACTTAGCAACAGTTATAACTGTTATTTGTAATGCTATGCAACTACCCAAGTGACAACAAAAAGCACAACCAACTGTGACAAGTCATTAGCAAAGAAATGACATGACATTGCTTTAAAAGACTCCAAGTAATTACAATTACTATTAATCAGCAAACCTCCACTCTGTGATCCCGCAAAACTGACTCAACAAAATATATACTCATTAACTACCCCTGGTTATCTTAAATGGGCATGTTTCAAGGAACACAGTCTCGGGGTGTCCGTAAAATAAACCAATCTTTTGAGGAAGGATTCAGAAAGGAATTTTTCGTTTGTTGGTTTTTAAGAAAAAAAAGTAGTGGCATCTAAAATTCACAGAGATAAACATAAAAGTTTTCAGTAATTTTTACACTCCAACATTTATTTTACTCTAGTTAGATATTTTCAGTTTTACTGAATTAAAAAACCATTTTGCTATTTTATAATCTATAATACATGATAAAATGTACATAATATACCAGGTATACCCAGAAATCTACTTATAGTTTATATGGACATTACCATTATAAAACTTAAAACCAACCAAATTCAAGTATCTGATTTAGGAAATTCTTCTATATAGCAATGATTTCAAATGTAAAAAAGTAATGCCGTAACAACTGTGAGAATTATTTATAATTAACTTTGTACCAAAGAATTATTATTCGCCCAAACTAAAGTCAGTACTGCTAATTAAAACACTAAAATTAATCATTTCCTTCACATATTAAAAGGCAAACGTATTTTTCTTCCTATTTAAAAGTTGCTCTTGAGAAGACTAAAATCGTCAGCAATTTTTACGAATGTTCTATTCCCAGCAAAAGGTAATCTCATAATAAAGATTAATAATGATCTTAAACAGAATTTACAGCATCTCTGATGCTTCTATAATCTTTTCAACGCAAGATGAGCTATCAAGCACCAAAAAGATTTAAAAAGCAGTTCTCAAAAAAACCAAAAACCAAAAAAGCAGTTCTCCCATATGTATTAAGAACCTTTTTTACTCTATTTTTCTTTTAGTATGGATTTGGTACATTTGTGCTCTTTCCTAACCTTTAGCATTTCTTCATGTATCCCATAATGCCCGTATGAGCTGAAATAAACGCCATCCTCATCCTCCTGGAGGTCTGCAATGGCAGTTGTAGATGACGAACAGGTTCTGACATCTGCGTTCATCACAAAATCCTGAGCAAATTGTCTGTAATCAATTTGAAATACACCCTTGAGACAAGTTTACTGGACCATGAAAAAAGGAAAGGCTAGAGGCTGAGGAAGAGGAAGGGGGAGGAGGGGAGTGCGGGGTGTGATGAGCCTTCTAAATCACATTCTATCTTAAGCAACGGAAAGCTCCCCCTGCTGGATCTTAAGCAATGGCATATTCAAACCCAGTTGGAAGCATTCCTTCTACAAATCACAAAAGCACTGCCAACTGCAGGCTATGGCTGTTTTATCTTTCAAGTGAACAAAATGAGCACACTATGACTTTATTCAACTTTATTATTTCTATTGTTCCAAAATCTTATTTTAGCAGCTGAATCAATATAGCATATTCCAATGCTATGAATATTCTTTAAAACCATAGTATCTCATGGAAGGGTTATATAGGCAGAAAGCAGACCCAAACTGGGAATTATTTACACACATCAACACCATCCGCTCGGGCTCTAAAACTCAGTTCCTTCTCTGATAACAACGCATCAAGAATCTATGAGGTATATATGGGAGAGAAGTGTAAAGAGGCACATAATAGAGTTGTTGGTTACTAGATTACCCAGCATAAAATCTCAGAAAAAGGGAAACTACAATCAGCTATACTATTTTTCCTGCTGGACATTCTGGCAAACCATCAAAAATGGGTAATTGGGCAATAGCAACCAACTTACAAATCTAACAGATTTAAGCTAGAGGTATATACACTTGGTAGTAATGCAGAATCTCAGACACCACGTATTTCAGGCCTCCTGAATCAGAATCTAGTTTAACGAGACACCCAGATGATTCGTATGCACATTAAATTCTGACAAGTACTAAGCCAGCAGAATATTAATTTACTCACTAGAGAAAACCATCCTATGTAGCTGGTTTTCTGATTACATACTTCATCATAATTATATTGTGATTCTTTAAAAACAAAAATTTCAACCCTGTATTTTCCACAAGCCTAAAAAATATTAATCCCTACACTTTAAAAAGTCTAGGAGAGAAAAAGTAAAATGAAGAAATCTATTAGAAATAAGGTAATTCAAAGGAAGGCAATATCAAAGAACAAAAAGCACTCAAGAGAAACACACTCCCCAGAACAATTATCATTAGTACAAAAGTAATTATAAAGAAATATAAGAGGACAGATAAAACTACAGAATTTTATGTTAATCAACGACATCCACAATGTATAAAAAATACTGCGTACCTTTAATATTATTGAAATTAAATATCTACACTGTGCTTTCCAGTATATGAAATATTTTACCATATTCTATCTTTTTATGAATTACATTATTTTGGGGATCTAAACAATTAATTTTCTATAAGATTGATAAATTACTTCATTCTTTGCAGATCCTCACGCACTCCAGCTAACGCAGCTTCAGCAGACAGTGCCCTGGCTTCCATGTGTTTCAATTTTTCAACAACTGATGTATTTTCACTGAGTCCACTGGGGTATGAGAATGGAACTGACACGGGTTCATAAAGATCTTCTACATCTAAATAGATAAATGGACATTTCTATCAGGCCATCTTATAACAATGAAGCACATATAAATGTGTTACGAGTAAGTATATACTAAGTGCCTATTATGCGGCCAACTGAGAAAAATTAGTACTTTTAATTAAATAAATATTTAATATCCAAACTATTCCAATTTGAGTTTAAAGAGCATGCTGTTAGTCTAAACTTTTCACTAGTTGGCTAAACTGAACACATAAATAAGCATTAATTGTACTGAACCAAACCCAGGAAGAAACAAAAAAGTAGAAGGAAAAAACTCATATTTATTGATCATCAGGTATCTTTCAAGTTCATGCATTACATCTCATTCCATCTTCAAAACAAACCTAAAATATAAACATTTATCCCTATTTTAAGACATGGGAAAAATAAATTTCAGAGAAACTGACTAGCCCAAAGTCATGCAGCTGTTTAATGAAGGAACTACAATTCAAACCCATGCCTGCCTTCCCAGCCCGTGTTCTTGCCACCACACACGGCCACCTCCAGCCTCTGGGTCTTTATCTGTAGAGTAACAGGTATGACATTTAGATATTCCTTAAGGACAGTGTGTAGGTAAGGAATTCTGTACATTCAATAACTTTTTCATCATGGGTAAGGTGGTGTGCAATCTATACACTGTCTTATTGCTGACATTATTAAATATCCTAATTCCTAATATTATTAAAAATTCTTGATTTAAATTTAATTTCATTATATGTAAATCATTAACTTCTGCTATAGAAGTTAATATATGTAAATCATTAACTCTGTAAACAGAAGTTAATATATGGAACTAGTGAGTTTTACAAAATCCCAATGTCCACTGACAGGTCTAATTAACTGCTGAATCAACTTAAAGCAATAAAAACAATGCAGATATTATACTGTCTCCTCAGTACAGCTCTGAGGGAAACACGACTTTTTTTTTTCCTATTCAGTTTTTACCTGCAACACTTCTTTAGAGCTGGGACAAAATAACTAAGCTTCACAAATACATGATAATATTATAACTTAGAGACTAGAGCCTAAATTGAACTTGTTATAAAAGCAGTATGGTGTGCCACGAAACTCTAAACAGTCTAGCAGAATACTGACTCGTTGCTTTTAAAAACTACAGATTCGGGCTTCCCTGGTGGCGCAGTGGTTGAGAGTCCGCCTGCCGATGCAGGGGACACGGGTTCGTGCCCCGGTCTGGGAAGATCCCACATGCCGCGGAGCGGCTGGTCCCATGAGCCATGGCCGCTGAGCCTGCGCGTCCGGAGCCTGTGCTCCGCAACGGGAGAGGCCACAACAGTGAGAGCCCCGCGTACCACACACACACACACACACACAAAATAGTCAATTTATCAGAAAGACATAACAATTATAAATGAGAATAAACCTCACAAAAGAGCTTCAACGTACACAAAGCAAAAGCTGATAGAATGGCAAAAAAAGACAATCCTCTAATCACAGCCAGAGATTTAAATACACTCCTATCAACAACTGATAGAGGTAGATTTTTAAAAATCCAAAAAGACATAAAAGATTTGAACAAAAATATTCAGCACCATGAATTATTTATAGAATACCGCACCCAATTACTGTATCCTGACATTTTTGAAGAACACTGATCAGTAATTTAGAATTTAGTAGACTGTCCCTCAACCTGGGATCATCTGATGATTTTTCATTATTAGAATGAGGTTAAACATTTTTGGCAAGAACAGCAGAGAAATGACGTTGCCTCCTCAGAGCATTACACCAAGGGGTTCGTGGCGTCAGTACACTTATTACTGGTGATGTTAACCTTGATCACTTGGTTATGGTAGTGTCTGCTCAGTTTTTCCACTCAAAAGTTTAACAGCTCCTTTGTAGTTAAATTTCTTGGGGGACATACTTTGAACTATGCAAATCCTATCTCACCCACCTAAATTTTCACCTACTAATCTTAGCATGCATGGGTTACTCTTTTCTGCAAGTTACTACCGTGGTGTTTGCCTAATACTGATTTTCTATTTCTCTTTTTCCTTTGACATTTATTAACAGGAATTCTACGCTGAAGCGGAGCTACTCCTTCCCATTTATTTGGTTGCTTATTCATGTCAAGAAGAACTCATGGACATTTATTTTATCCTATGGGTTAAAACCCAATACTGTCATTTTCTGTATTGATTAAATGTTTCTAGCTTTGGCCACTAGGAGGTCCTTCAGGTTGGTTCCTGTGTTCTTTAGGTTAAGTCCCCTCTTCCCCCACTTTTTCTTAAGTACTTCCTAATTTTCTGGAACAAGGTGTCCTAGACTTATCTTGTATTTTCCCTGCCCCACCTGGAAATCAATCATCTCTCTAAGGACTCTTGGTTCCTTTTATTAATAAAGGATTATAAATCAAGATCTGGGCACTAGGTATGCTCATTGCTACTGGGGTTTTTCTAGGCCCTTTCAGCAGAGCTAGGAAGTATATGTATTATACTAACCCCCCCCCCACACACACACATCTACATTTCTGTATCTGTCTGTATAAGAAAAACTATGAATTTACACTGACACTTCTGATTCCAATTTGTCAACAAAGGACTCATTTCATCCTTCATTTCCTTATCCGAAACCTCATTCTCCAACTGTGAGAAACCTGGCTTTTATCCATAATTTTTAAAAATAAATTTATTAATTTTATTTTATTTTTGGCTGTGTTGGGTCTTCGTTGCTGCGTGTGGGCTTTTTCTAGTTGTGGTGAGCGGGGACTGCTCTTCGTTGCGGTGAGCAGGCTTCTCATTGTGGTGGCTCCTCTTGTTGCAGAGCACGGGCCCTAAGCGTGTGGGCTTCAGTAGTTGTGGCTTGCGGGCTCTAGAGCGCAGGCTCAGTAGTTGTGGCGCACGGGCTTAGTTGCTCCACGGCATGTGGGATCTTCCCGGACCAGGGCTCAAACCCATGTCCCCTGCACTGGTGGGCAGATTCTTAACCACCGTGCCACCAGGGAAGCCCCATCCATAAATTATTAACTCACATGTTCCATTCTAGCATACACAAAAATAGTGTCAGAATTGCTAATTCTTACCCTGCAAGAAATGCCTTTTCTTACTGGATTACAACGTTGATGCAGTTCTTTTCATCTGGAGCCTCAGCACAACATCCATTAAAGGCTTCAGTTACTCACCTAGTTCTTTTCCTCCCCACTCCCTGCAGTATGGTTACATTATTCCTTTGTATTACAGTTCAGTTCATCTGTTAGTGCGTGCATTCCATTTCGCACCAGCACCACCCTTGTATACATACATCCTCGTTGTTTCAATTGTTGATTTTTTTGATTATATGAAGGCTATAAAAAACATTACTGGGCTTCCCTGGTGGCGCAGTGGTTGAGAGTCCGCCTGCCGATGCAGGGGACACGGGTTCGTGCCCCGGTCCGGGAGGATCCCACATGCCGCGGAGCGGCTGGGCCCGTGAGCCATGGCCGCTGAGCCTGCGCGTCCGGAGCCTGTGCTCCGCAACGGGAGAGGCCACAACAGTGAGAGGCCCGCGTACCACAAAGAAAAAATAAATAAATAAATAAATAAAATAAAAACATTACTATAGTCCTGAGAGTTGGAGCTATACAAAGAGATATACTCAGCAAAGTGTCACTCGATCCTCATCCCTGTTACCTCAATCCCACTGTGCCCTTCCTTCCTTGTCCCACAAACCCCGTTCAGTAACAATCTCTTCAGTTTCTAGTTTATCCTTCCTGTATTTCTTTTGCACAAATGAGCAGACACATAAGCATTTTCCTAAATCTCTTTCTTTCTTACATGAAGAGTATCATAGTAGATATTCTTTTGAGCTTTGCCTTTTTCATTTGACAGTATGTCCTGGATAACACTCTGTACCAGTTCAGTTCATTCTTTGCAATAGAGGATAGAGGTATACTACTCCATGGTGTGGACGTGCCATAGTTTATTCAACTGCTCTCCTCTATATGGGCATTTGTCTTATATGTATTTTCAGAATGTTGGAGGTGTACCTTCAAGACCAATTCTTATGAGTGAAACTGCTCAGTTAAAAATCGCATGTTCAGGCCTTCCCTGGTGGCGCAGTGGTTGAGAGTCCGCCTGCTGATGCAGGGGACACGGGTTTGTGCCCTGGTCTGGGAAGATCCCACATGCTGTGGAGCGGCTGGGCCCATGAACCATGGCCGCTGAACCTGCACGTCCGGAGCCTGTGCTCCGCGACGGGAGAGGCCACAACAGTGAGAGGCCCGTGTACAGCAAAAAAAAAAAAAATCGCATGTTCAGTTTTTTAGGTATTGCTAAATCTGCATTCTACTAGCAATCTTAGGACAGTGCCTGTCTCTCCACAGCTTTGTCAACAGAATGTGTTGTCATATTGTAAAAATTTTTACCAGTCTGAGAGGTGAGAAATGGTATCTTGCTATTGGGCTATTTTCCTACCTCTTTTTGGTAGAATTTTTCCCCATTTTTCTATCAACTGTTTTGATCCTTTGTCCCTTAATTTTTAAGAGTCTTTTATGTAAAAAGGATATTAACCCTTTGCGGAGTATGTTTCAAATATTATACCATACTTTAAAAAAAATTAACTAAACTCCATTTTATTCACTCAGATTTCATTAGTCTTCCCCTAATGTCCCCTTTCTGTCCCAAGATCCCATCCAGGATACCACATATGTTTAGTTGTCATGTCTCCTTAAGCCCCTCTTGGCTACAACAGCTTCTCAGGCTTCCCTTGACATGGATAGTTTTGAGGAGTACTGGTCAGGCAGTCTGTAGAATGTCCCTCACTTTGTGTCTGTCTCATGGTTTTTCATGGTTAGACTGAGATTACTGGCCTGGGAGGAAGACCACTGAGGTAAAGTGCCATTCTCATCACATGATATAAAGGGTCCATACCACTGACATTACATCACCAATGATGTTAACCTTCATTACCTGGCTAAGGCAGTGTTTGCCAGGTTTCTCCATCAGTATAGTCACTTCTCCCCACTTACACTGTACTTTCATTGCCTATTTTCTTAGTTATCCCCTTTTTAAATTTAGTCATCTTTATATTCTCAAAGCCCAATACAAAGCAGATGCTCAATAACTATTTACTGAAAGACAGTGCAGGTGAAATAGTCAGTAATCAAGCCAGGAGCCATGAGAATGAAGAACCTTCTGTTCCATCTCTCTACACCAATGGCCAGGAGAACAGATCTTTTGCTTTTTTTTTTTTGGCTGTGCCGTGCGGCTTGTGGGATCTTAGTTCCCTGACCAGGGTTCAAACCCGTGCCCCCTGCAGTGGAAGCATGGAGTCCTAACCACCGGACCGCCAGGGAAGTCCCACAGATCCTTTGAGAGGCACGGGCGGTGCACTAACAAGCATGCCCAGTTCAAGTTCCACCTCCTTTACTAGGCCCCTTAACTGTTCCAGATCTCGGTCATGACTTCTTCATCTAAACTCCTTAGAACTTATTTACTAATAACAATAAATTCTCCTTCATTAAGCACTTACTCTCTGACAGGCACTGTGCTAATATGCATTATCTTTGTAACAATTTTATAAGGTAGGTGTCATTATCACTTTTATAAATTAAAATTAAGTGTGAAAGAAGTTAATATACCTTTGGAGAGTGAAGAGGTCAATACCAATCTGTATCCATAGTGACCAGCAAATAGCACTCGGTATCTGTTGATCTGAGTAATCTCTCCCTCTTCTGAACGGCACTATTTTTCCTACTTCTCATGAAACTTACTATATTCCACCTTATCTTATAATACAGGACAGTCATTCAAAAACAAAACACTCCTACTATTAGATTGTGGGCTCCCAATGCGAAGGATTCATTTCTTCATGTTTCTAAAGTATTTAACATACTACTTTCAACCTGTGAGTGTTCAATTTTGAGTTTAGGGAGTCACGAAGAACACCTAGTGGGCACTTTGTCATGTATCAAAGAGATCACTTTGGTTACTTTGAGGAGAAATAAAATTTAATAGAAGTTGTAAAAATGGGAAAGAATCAACCTAGGCCTCACCAAATTTTAGAGGTAGAAAGTTGGAAATCTGGCCCTATTTCTCATTTTATAGATGAAGACCTAAAAAACAGAAAGCTTAAGTGCTTTGTCCAGGGTCACTTAGTTCCTGAATCCTACATTAAGGTTCTTACTATAGCATCACACTGCCACACAACTTCTCTTGATGGTACTTCTCAAGGAAATGAGTGGTTTTCCACAGTTCCCACTTACCAAAGGACTGCCCAAATACACAGTGTCAAACTACTATCTGTGAAGGTGTGTGTCTGTTTAGAATGGTCTTGCTGATCTGAAGACAGCAAACCCCTCTATCTCACCTAACTGGCACAAAAAACATGAAAGAAAGCATAAATTAAAAAAATAATAATAAATCATGAACTCCAACAAATTAGACCTATAGAGAGCCAACAGAATTTTCATAAGATTCCTGTTCAATAAGGAATGAACCAAAGCACAGAGCAAGAAACTAAGAAAGCTACAGTCAAAAGACGAGTGACCCTGCCACAAGGGAGGCTTAAGAGTTAGTATACGTGGGGAATTTTCGTGGAATCTGTCCTGCAGCAAAACAAAAGCTCCATAAATTAGATGTCTTAAGAAAAGTCATGTATCTGATTGTATTATGAGGTAAAAACAGCAATATTATTAAATTTACTTAAATCTATTAAATATTAAATATACTGATTTAATTTTTTTTATTTAAATTTAAAATTTCATCGATTTTAATTACATTAAAAATCAGTCTGACAACTAAAAATTATTCTCTCAAGTCTCCCTATGTTTCAAAACATCTTTTACACAATGTTTAACCCAAGCTCATATTCCTCCCTGGTAACTGTTAGTGTGACTCTCACTTTCTAAGTGACTTAACGTTCCTTCTGAAACCAACTACCTGACGAGGTCTTTAGAGAATCAAGGGGATGATATATCTTCCTGTAACACCTAACCACTATTTTGCCATAACAAATGACCCTGCTTTAAAGTAGATACCATATGTTCATCTTACCAAATTGAAGTAAAAGGTCATCTTCTAATACCGGCTTTAAATACTCTTCTTTCTCCCAAGGCACTGGGTTGTATATGGAATTCATATATTCAACTGGAGGATTCTGGAAGTAAAATTAATTGCATATTTTTTCACTGCACATAATCACAAAATCCCCCTACCAAAAAACTGGGAAAATTAAACAAAAAAGGAAATCATGTCTACATCACACAAAATCTCTATTTAAACAGTCTATGTTCACCGGCTATTTCATTAACTTGACTGGATGACTGCTTAATTGTTTCAATGCACAGTTTTATATTGTTTGGATTTTGAGGAAATGGCAATATAAACATCAACTGACTAGAACAAAGTATTTAAAAAACACAACAAAAAGAGTAACCAAAGCACTTAAAAATCGCACTAGAAATTATTTCTGATTTTACAGAAAGACTATCAGTATTCCCCTTTATCTGACAGTGAATTACTCTGCCACATAACATTGATTCATCTCTTACACAAAATTAAAAAACACACTTAAGTATGGTACGTATCCATTTACTTGGTGCTGTATGTTGTGCTAGTTCCTAATGTCCATGATTCCCCCAATATGATGAGTGTCAAATTTAAAACAGTTCCTTATACAGCAGTTTCTCATATTCTTTTAAAAATCGGTGCATTGATAATCGCTGTAGTACTTCTTTAGGTTTTAAACAAAATTGTAGATTAAGCTACCACCTTACCTTAAGTCTAATAAAATTTATTAGTTTAATGTATCCATAAAATTCAAGTCCTGAAAGGGAAAAAAAAAATAATTCACCTTTTAACATAACATGAGTTTTGTTTCATTAACCTGCTCCGAAGATGCTTCTCTGGTTAGACAATAAAATATTTCTGTCCTCTCAACTACTACTTAAAAGTTTTGAATTTTTTATTAAGAACTAGAAACAGTAACTCTGACACTTCAGAATATTTTAATTGAGAAACAGCCAGAAAGGACAAATTTTTAAGTGCTTTTCTTGCATTTCTGAAAAATCGGAAATTAATTTTTAGAATTCTACTCACTTATCAGAACAATACAAATGAGGAAAATTAGGCCCTTGATTTTACCAAGTATTTGGCAGTTAATACTAGAGTTGATACTAAAGTTTCTAAATCCCCAATTTTTATGGTACCTACCAAACTATAATTTTGCCAGGACACAGAGTATACAAAGTATACTAGCTTTTACATTAAGTTAAATGATGCAAATGAAAAAATAGTGAGGCTTGTTATCTGGTTCTCATCTTTTCAGAAATGAAGCAGCATTTAAAATAAGGGAAAGCAATAGCATATCCAACCAATTATTATTTGTCATGAGAAATACTGTTATGAGAACATACCAGCATATAAAAATGTTTCATATGCGTAACAGCACACAAAAGCCCCTATTGGTATTGAAAAAGATATAAAATAATATAAAGTACGGTTTCAGTTCAGTTTTAAAATGCACATTAAAAACATGAAAAAAATGAAACTAAGTCACTTATATCTTACAAAAGTAGTTGCAGTTGAATTTATGATTCATAAACATACTGTATCATATGTTTATCTGAGACCCCAGATCTGCCTAATATTTGGTATTCTTCAGTAATGTCCTTTCTAGTTGTTAGTAAATACAGGGACCAAAAAGCCAATTCTGTATTTAGTTAATATTAGTGGGATACTGTAGCTCTTCTATATTCGTTTAAATTAGAAGGCTTTAATTTTCAGTATGTTTAGATGCAAGTTTCAATAGAATCAGCAGCTGAATCTCTGGATTACCACCTTAACTTTAGCACTCGCTTTTTCCACACTCTCTTACCAAACTCCTTATAAAACTCAACCTTGTATGCCTTGAAGTCCATGTTATGCTTTGACCTGATAAGTTGTCTTTTTTCATAATGATCCACCTCCTTTTCCAAAGTCCACCTCTACCCTTTGCTCTCCCTAATTCTAATATCCACGCCCCTTGTCTTCCTAATTCTAAAATGATTAAAATGTAATCACATACCAAGGATTTTTTGGGGTTTTTTTTTCCTTTTTTGTTGTGAAGGCAATTTAAGCTTAAATAGTCAATCATATCTAGAAGAATGACTTATTTATCAATCTTTCCTCAAAAGCCATTTGTCAAAAACACGCCATTTTCATAAGTTGTTGTCATGTGTTTCACTATATTGGATTTGTATAGGAAAGGAATGGTCTGGAAAAACATAATGTTTGAATTTAAATTTCTCAACTAAAATTTTCTTTATTCTAAAAATTACTCACCATGCTTATGAACCATGTTATCAATATTAAATTGATGCTCAGACTTACAGTGTGAAAATGTTTCTTCAGCAGATGTAAATAACCTGAAAAACCAAGCAACAGCTTCATGAAATAGTCCCCTAAGAAGTCTAAATATTGACTTCATGTTAGATATAAACTTTTCCCCCTCACTCTGCAGGTTTCCAGTTTTACTTCCAATTAATTAAAAAAAACCAAACACACCTGTAGAGAGGAACCCAGCACTCCTAAAGGGAATTAGTACTTCTGAGTCCCATTTTACACCTAAAACAAACTACCCTTTAAAATGTTGAGCTGAATTTGCCAAATAATAGCACTGAATTTATCACAAGGCTTCTAAGAAAGAGAACTCCCTTTGATAGACTGTGTCTCTTAAGACCTGAAAAATTCACTGCATAAGATTCTTTTCTCCTCTAAGTATCAACTCTGCTTTCAGAGGCTCTGAACTGACACAGCTCAAACTGCTTTTAGAAATAAAGCATAAAATGTATAATTTTATAGCTAGTAAATTCCCAAAGTGCCATATTTCGAAAAGTGGTCTTACAGCGCTCCCCAAGGATTTGTATTATAGACACTGTGAGGGCCAAGCTCCTTTATTCTGTGACCTGCAAAACTGAAGGACGTGTAATAACACACGGCAGAGAGCCTGCATTACCTCTTCTATATGCTTAGCACATATGCAGCAGTTTTCAACAAATGTTTACCGAGAGAGCTTATTTATACAGTATTTACACAGCCTATCACAAAGAAGTACCTCCCTGATGCTCAATAAATATTATTTTTTGACGACTACAGTATATGCAGACATCCCGTACCTACCCACATGAGGCTACACGTGGGAACAATGACGAATCGTCAGAAGCTAATATACCACCCATCAGCACCACGCTGAGACTCAGGGGATACTGGTAAAATGTTTATTAAAGTAACACTGGCCAGTGCCAACCAGGCTTCTTTCATGCCCACTTGCCCAGGACAGCAGCCAAAGTCAAAGATGAAGAGGCAGAATTTTAAGTGGAAAAAACATGTATTTGGTTATAAGACAAACCACAGCTTTGTGACTTTGAACAAGTTACTGGTATTGCAGCGTCTTTTTCCCTAAGTGAAAATGGCATCAATTCCTTTCCCCTCAATTGGGGGGGGGGGAGCCCCTAACAAAGGTGATTCTTTAAACGGCTCAAATGGAACTATTACACCTGATAAGCTTTCTGTCAAAGAATTATAGAATGGGAGAGCCTGAACGGTTCTAGAAGGTTGAGGGATTAATCGAGTTTAGTGACTCCCAAACTTGTTACTCTTTAGAATCACTTCAGCTAGGGTCTTTGTAGAAACAGATTCCTAGACCCTATCCCTGATTTAGAAGGGCTGAGGTGCAGTTTAGCATCTGTACATTTTTTTCTTAAGTGTCTCGGGTGACAGAGGTGCACAACCAGATGTGGGAACCACAGATCCGGCCCAGAACCCTTTCATTTTACACAAGAGGAAACTGAGGCCCGTCAAAGTGAAGCAGTGTAACCTGGCTTCCAGTTCATGGTTCCTCCCTGGAAACCACTGTGGGTCTTCCGGCTCAACAAACCCTCACTCCAAAGCACGGGCTCCAGACTTCCAGGGCAGCCACTTGGGCTGGACTCCAGAGGAGCAGACCACACAGACCCATGGGGCCCGGCCACCCTAGGGCTGGCGCCTCGCGCTGAGGTGGACGAACCTGTCACAGAACAGGCAGGGGGTCTGCTGCTTGTCGTGGGGGAGATCGGCATCTTCCTCATCCTCCCAGGAGGCCTCGTCACCGCTGTCTGACAGTCCTGGCAGGTCCTCCTCCTCCACAGCGCCCCGGCCGCCTAGCACACGCAAACGGTCAGCTCTGCCTCGGACCCCAGTGCCAGGAGGGCGGACGAGGGGCAGCAAAGCGAGAGCGCTCTGGGCCCGGCGGGCCCTCCCCCCCACCTCCCCCTCCCTCTTTGCAGGGCCCCACCACCCCGGCTCCGCGTCCCGGGCGCAGGGGGAGGGGAGGGGCTTTCACCGGCCCCACGGCGTCGCGGCCTAGGTGCTGAAGGGCCGGGGTACCCACCGTCTGCGCCCGACGCTAACGAACACATGGCGGCTGTGCCACGAGAGCCCGGCGCGCCTGGGGGCGGGGACCAGGCTGGGCAGCGCACGCGCAACCGCCTCCGAGCCTTCCCGGCCCGAGAACCCGGGAACGAGCGTGAGTGTGAGCGTGAGCGCGAGCGCGGGCGCGGGCACGCGGTGGGGCCGAAGCTCCGGGAACCCTGCGGCGCCCGGAAACAGGAGAGCCTGCGCGCCGGCTCGCGAGCGCTTCCGGCCTCGGGGCCGCGGCGTTGTTCACGTGAGCTGGGGTGGGCGGGGCGAGAGCCCGGGCTCCGCCTCCTGCCGCAGGGTTGATGCAGCGCGCGCCGAGTAAGCGCTGAAACCTGGGCTGGGCGTTGCAGGCTTAGACTTGGCTTTTGTGTTCTCCTCGGGCTGCGGCAGGCCTTAGCGGGAGGTCCTAAACCGCGGCCCAGAGCCCAGAGGTGGAAGCGGTTCTGCAGTCGGCATCGCGCCCCCTGTGCGTCCCTTGTTCGAGGGATGAGCGGCTAGTGGGGGGGCGACCTGCTCGCTGCGCCCTCTGGTGACGGAGGAGGTCGAACGCAAGCGAGAGGCTGGTACTCCACACTGGTTCCGGGGCTCCCTGGTCCCCGTGGGGTGCGGCTGGGGAGAGGGAACTGCAGGGGCCAGTGGGTGTACCAGGGGCCACAGAGGGGCCAGAGTCTCGAGGACTGTTTTAAGGAGTTCAGTCTTTAAAGTGTATGTCCCAAGTTCTAGTGCCAGGTGCTAGCACTGGGCTTGGCACAAGTTTATCCAGTTAAATTGACTACCACGGCCTACCAGGCTCTGCATAATCCGCCTAACATCTCACCTCAACCCTCCACCTTGGGCCCCGTCCTCCAGCCTTTTATTTGGTGCTAATCATTATCCCACCTCAAGGTCTTTACTAAGAATGTTCTACAAAAGGGTAGATACTTTTTGTCTCAGCCAGAAAGTCTTTCCTCAGGCCATCTTTTCTAAAGTAGTTTCCACTGTCATTCCAGCAGCCTCCTGTTAGTTTCTTTCTTATCACCTACCATTTGCTTTTTCCTTTCTTCTTCCCGTCTTTAGTCACAACACAGTTTGAGCATGAGGGTAGGGCCATGTCTCTACCTTCATTTCTCTGGCACATAATATATGGCCTAACTCATAGGTAGGTACTCAATATTAATTTGCTGAATGAAAAAAAACTGCTGAATGAGAACGATGCCTTGTATTGTTGCTAAACTCTTCTGAATGCACTCCTTTCCCTTGACTGTAAACCCCTAGAGGACAGAATCCATCAAATATTAGTTTGGAAGCCCCCTTATATTGCAGGCCACTGCCAGAATATCTGCTGGCTTTGCTGGGTTAACTTACTATTCACTGATGTAGACCCACTGCCTACGTGCCCAGTGGCACATAGGAGGCATTTCAATAAGCTGAATGAACTTCAAGGTCATTTGTTGCCTGGGCTCATCCAGCTTTTTCCTTCATCCTTCCAACATACTCTCCAGCAAGGCCCATCTTCTCCCCATCTGCATAACATTTGGAGGGAAACCTGCTAAATCCCATTAACACCCAATCATTCCATGTTAACAGTAGCGAAGTAACACCCAGTGCAGAGGAGTGACTTGGGCCAGAATCTTGTTCCTTGAAGTTTATGTGTCTCCACAATGCTGGGCTTAGGAGGGAACAGCTTTTTTCTTTACTCCAAAGATAAACACAGACCCTCTCCCATCACCCCACTTCACTACTGAGGTCAGAAAAGAATGTTGAACAAGACCTGACAGCAGGTTTGTGGGTAAGGAATTTCAACACAGAGAGAATAACTTAAAACTGGCCACTGGGTTTAGCTGCTTTTAGAGCCCACCAGCCTCAGTATATCCTCATGGAGTCCCCTTAATTCGTGCCTCACTTCTTGGAGCCCATGCTTGTTATCACCTAAACAAACAGGCTCTTCAGAGTCCAGCCCCAAAGGAACCCCACCTGGCAGGAGGCAGATGTTCCTTCCATCTCCTTCCTAAAGCCCACGTTTCAAGTCCTCACCCCATCCTAAAATATGCCTCTTTCCTAGATGACTGACATTGGGAATGTCCAACCCCTTCTAAAGACAGACAGACACACACACACACACACACACACACACACACACACACACACACAC
>NW_021703784.1:71560092-71695905 GCF_005190385.1 Monodon monoceros | reverse complement strand
ACACACACACACACACACACACACACACACACACACACACACACACTAAAGGAGTCCACTGAAGCTTGAAATTTATTACTTTGCTTCCCCCAGCACAGAAGTTAAGACAAACTTCACTACTATCCTTTGTTCCATGATGGAAATTAACAGTGTGTTTCTCTTGACTTTGACCCTTCCTTCTGCCTCTTCCTTTCCTTTTCCATAGTTTTTAAAGTGAAGCGCTTTGAGATATACATTTACTGGCTATGTGAACATTTTGTAGTTAATCATTAGAGGGATCCTAGACCAATGAAGAAACCCAAACATTTCTATTTTATTCATCCATGGCATGTACTGATCCAGTAACAATTAACTGGAACTTCCTGGAAATATACAGATACTGGATGCTCTTGCAGAGTAGTTAAAAACAGAAGCTATGGATTCAGGCTCACTTGGGTTAGAATCCTGGCTCTGCCATTTCCTAGCTTCAGGCTTCAGCTTTAAGCCCTTGGGCAAGGCATTTAACCACAGTGAGCCTCGGTTTCCCCGCCTAAGACAGGGGGATGATAGTACTGCCTGTAAGAATTATAAAGATTGTTTGGAGGGTTAAAGGACAGACATCATGTGTAAAAGCTGGCAATTAGCAAGCACTTGATATATATTAGCTGCTATTCTATAATCCCATTGGCCAAAATACTGCATATTACCACAGATACTTGGGCATTTTCTAACGATCTAAGGGAACCCACGACTTGTCCCTTTATTTTAATTCTTCTATTTAATTCTCCCATGAATTATATAAGCTCAGTTATATAATAACTTTTATTATATATTCTAAAGAAATAGTAAGGCACAATGTTCACTTACGCAATTAACATGCAGTCAGCACTGGGTAACTCAGAGACACAAATGTCGACAATTTTTGTTCGGGACTCATCTGCGTGATACATAAAGTCTTCACTGCTGCTGTGACTCTGCAGACAAGCTTTCAAAGCTGGCCTCCCCACCAGTGGCATCAGAACCGTAAGAGAAGCTTAAATAAAACAACAGATTTCTGTCCCCATACCCCCAAAATTCTCATTGAGAAAGTTTGAGGTAGGGCCTGTGAACCTCTCATTTCTGTGCCGAATATGAGACGCTAGACCACCAGGGAGCTGCTGGATCTCTATTTTTGAAAGGCTTCCCAGGGTAATGTCTACATATGTACAATCAGGCTCTAAAATGCCGATGCAGAGCACGATCATTTTTTGATTGGATCTGGGCGACTGAGAATAGTGAAAGCACAGTTAAAGCACATGTTTTTTTTAGACCCCGAAATTACCGATTAGGTGATGGGTGTTGAGTTTGACAATAGAAAGCATTTCTCCAGTGTGGTCACGGCTTGAGAGAGCCATCAGCTTTCCCCAGGTCGTGGATGGCCTCGTTATCCAGCAGTTCCTTCTTCTTGTCACTTGGTCTCACTGCGTTGTTCAGCATTGCTCTAACCACAGTCATCACTGGCACAGAGTGACCGCTGGCCCAAGATTCTGGTAAGGAGCCAAAGAACTTCCTAATCAACCATTCACCTGGGCGAGATTCTTGCCTATCACATAATAGAACTCTAAAGAGAAAAAGAAGAGCAGAGGAAGAGATGGTAAATTGCATTCAGACCATACAGGATGTTATGGATTGAACTGTGTCCCCCCCAAATTCATGAAGCACTAATCCCCAGTGGGATCGTATTTGAAGACACACCTCTAGGGAGGTAATTAAGGTTAAGTTAGGGCATAAGGATGGGACCCTAATCTGATAGGACTGGTGTCCTTACAGAAAAGGAAGAGATATCAGATATTTCTCTCTTTCTCTCCACTCACACAGAAGAAAGACCACAGGAGGACACAGAGAGAAGAAGCAATGAATCAACAAGCCAGGAAGAGAGGCCTCACCCGACACTAACCCTGATGGCACTTTGACCTTGGACTTGTAGCCTCCCATTCTGCAGTGTTAGTGTTATGGCAGCCCAAACACACTAAGACAGTGCATAAATGGTTTTATTTGGGCACGAAGAGGATTTTAAAGAAGAAGGCAGCCAAGGCTACCCAGAAAATTTCAGACTATTCTGAACCTGGCACCACCAACCGTCTAGCCTTTCCTTCAAAGCTAAAAGTGGGTTCTTCAGAGAAGCAATCTCCCTCCAGCCAACTCTTTCGTATCTTAGAAATTTGTCAGCCTCTTCAAATGAAAAACCAGCTTCTAGGGAATAACCAACAGTGGTGTGCTCTTAGGCAGTAGGAATACTTACCCGGGCCTAAATATGGAGTAACGATCAAAGTTTAACTCTTCAACCCTAGCTTCCACTTCTCCCTGTTAACAAAAAAAAAACATTTCTAGTATTTAATCAAGACCAACTTGCTGTAATGCTTAAGAGAGAATAACAAGAAAAACTTGAGGTTTTGAAGACAATCTACTTCTGCAGGTCTCAATACTAGTTAATATCCTCCCCTAGATTTTTAGATTCCAGAGAGTCTGGGAAGTTAAGGAAGAGATCAGTTAATCCTGATATGTAGTAGAGAGTGAAAAAAGATGCACCGAATGAGTAAATGGCTGCATGGTCAGTCCAGCCTGTCATGTGACCTACTGAAACAGATCCAGAGAGTGACATGTTAGGAGTTCAGCCATAAAAGAACTGTCCGTCACTCCAGAATCAAGTGCTGCAGGCCAGGGGACCTTAACCTTTTTTGGCTTCCAGGTAGTTTCAGGTCAGAAGAACCACAGACTCCCTTGTATTACTCACTTCCTAACAAAATCCACAACATTTCAAGAGACAGAGCATCTAGATGAGGCTTTAAATTAAATTTGTTGAACAATCCATGAATTTTCACGCCAGGCATCTCTATAAACAGAAATGCCAGAGAAGCTTGGCCACAGGGATGTTTAAAAGGCCTATGAACTAAGCAGCCTGCTCACCGCCGCCTTCTTGGCCTGTTCGTACCATTCATTTGGCACTTAACCTACAGCACTGTATAATCTGCAGTAATACATTTTAATCAATATATTTAAAAAATACATTTTAATCAATGTATTAAAAAGCTTTTTTCAATGAATGATTTTTAATACATTCACAGAGAGTTGTCCCACCTTCACCACAATCTAAATTTAGAATATTTCATCACCCCAAAAGAAACCCCGTACCAATTAGCACTCACTCCCATCCCCTCCCGCAAACCCTAGCCAACCATTAATCTTTCTGTCTCTAAAGATATGCCTATCCTAGACATTTCCTATAAATTAAGTCATGTAAGTTGTGGCCCTTTGTGACTGGCCTCCCTCATTCAGCACGTTTTCAACGTTCACCCATGCTATAATGTGTCATTTCTTTTCATAGTTAAATCAATGTTATTTTGTAGGTATATGCCATGTTTTTTTCATCCATGCATCAGCTGATGGACATTTGAGTTGTTTCTACTCTTTGTCTATGATGAATAATGCTTCTATAAACATTCATATGTAAATTTTTATGAGGGTGCGTTTCTTAGTGGTTTTTTACAAAGATGTGCTTTGTCTCTATTAGCAACATGTGTACAAGAGTACCAGGCTGAAACTGCTATTCTTAGAAAGGTCTGCTTGCCAGGTTGTCCTTTGGCCTGTGTCTGGGAACTCAGATTTTAGGAGTGTTCCCGTCGTTAGCTAACTGATAAGGGTACTTTACTATGCCTAAACTATTTGTACAAACAGTGTGGTTTATGCTGAACACTTGCTTTCCTTCTGGAAGTCTGTAATTTTTTTACGCTAAGGGTGCCTACGTGACTGACCCCCATCAAAACCCTGGACTCCTGAGCTCAAGTGAATTCCTCTGGTAGGCAATACTCATTGCTGGAGAAATGAAACACGTGTAACTCCACTGGCAGAAGACCCTTGGAAGCCTGAACCTAGATTCCTCCAGAGCTCACTCCATGCACTTCTTTTTCCCTGCACTGACTCTGCTTCATATTCTTTCACTGTAATACAACATGGCTGTGAAGATAACTATATGGCAGTCCTGGGAGGCCTTCTAGCGCATTCCCAAACTTGGGGCTGGCTTTGGGGATCCCCCTAAACAAGACTGTAATTCCTTGAGGACAAGAACCATACCCAATAATAACATTTAATCTACTCTGGAAAAGTTTAAGTATCACTGCCTCAAAGTCTCTTCTAATGCTAAGATTCTGAGCTGATCCTCAAGACCAGGGCTGCAACATCTCATTTTATGATGACTAGATAATCAACAGAGGGGAAGACATTGGAAATTATCTTTCAAATCACTCCTGTTTACTAAGTATATCTCTGCAAAAAAGCGGTCCGTGTAGTTATAAAAAATGCATAATATAATGCATTGAATGCATTTTGGCATTACTTAGCATTTTGTATTATTTAGTATTGCCAATTAGCCAGGGTTCTCCAAAGTATACAAAAGATAGAAACATGCACAAACCTTGACTTGCAGATATAAAAAACTGCTTGACTTATCAGCTCCCTTAGAGGACAGCAAGTTGAAATGTTTGCACCCTCCAGCTTTTGCCAGCTCTGCAGACTTCAGGACGTAATCTCGATCAACACGAACAAATCCCTCCTAAGGGTGAAAAGGATGTGAGTTATTTCCCAAAAGCTGTGAGTTCATCTTAAAGATTACTTATCAGCTTGGGTGGCAGGTTAAGAGTCCTTGCGGGGGGGTGGGGGGGGTGGACGAGGATGGGGATCCAAATAAAATGCATCCAAAACAACACGAATGTCAGGCTTAGACCCTAGGAATGACTCCAATATGATGCTCAGGATAGATGTACCAGCTTTAGTAGCAAGGCCAGACTGCAATGAAAAAACAAGGACAATGACACTGAAACACAGACACCAAGAAAATCTGCAAGGAGCAAAAGGAACAATAATATCAGGCTGAGAAACTGGGGTTTTTCGTTGTTGTTTTTTTAATATTTATTTATTTATTAACTTGGCTGCACCAGGTCTTTAGTTGTGGCATGCGGGATCTTCGTTGCGGCGTGCAGGATCTTTGTTGTGGCATGCAGAATCTTTAGTTGAGGCATGTGGGATCTTTAGTTGTGGCATGCGGGATGTAGTTCCCTGACCAGGGATCAAACACTGGCCCCCAGCACTGGGAGCACAGAATCTTAACCACTGGACCACCAGGGAAGTCCCTGAGAAACTGTTTTCAGTCTCACATTTCTTTGTCCTTAATCCTTTACAACCTTACCACCCTCTCTGTTTTCTCTATGTTTTGTGTGTCAACTCTAACACAGCAGGGTCTCAAAGGGTGGCAGGGAACACTACCCATGCACTATGAGAACAAAGTCTATCCAATTTCCAATTTCTGTGTATGTTTTACAACATACTTCCCACGTTAGTAAGGAGTGCATCTGCAAATTTTTTTTTACTGACAGGTATATAATCAAGAGTGTTTGGAGACCCCTGGTCTAGACTCAGTCCAGTGAGGGTAGCGGTTGAGTCTTTCCTAATTCACATCTTAGCATCAGTACGTGCCCACCCAGCACATGGCAGGTGCTCCAAAAATATTTGAATGAATGAATAAAAGTCCAGCGAAAGCAGAGAAAAGGTAAATCCAATTAGGAAAAAAAAGAACTAAGTGGCAATCAAAGGAAGAGGGGAGAGGATGGTGCAAACAAGAGAATACAGGCTGGTTTCCAGGGCCTAAGTGAAGGATACCGGCCTGTACCCAGACTAGGGAATTCCATGTAGTAACAGCTTCTTGGGACCACCACAAAGTCTGGCATCCTCCAACTTGGTACAGCTGAAGAGCAGTCTAAAGTCTACTGAAGCTGAACTTCATGGGTACCCACAATTATATAATGAGGTTTCATATAATGAGGATTCCAAATCTGAAGACTGGATTGCTGCCCCAGTGATTTTTTTTAAATTAAAAATCTGCCCTCTGGTAGTTACTGACCCTGAATGTTATATTTTGTATGGAGATATGTATCTTTCATAAGATAGACAGAAGGCACCTTAGGAAACATCACGCCTAACCCCCTCACTGTGGAGATGTGACAACAAGGTCCAGCGATCCAGGAACTACCGGCTAATGAGTGAGATAGCTGAGAGCAGAGTGCAAATTCCTGACTCTCTGAGCCGTGCTCCCCACGGTACTCATGTTCCTTCTTACCTCACACCATCACCAGCTAATAACAGAACTAATTCATAACTGTGGTAGGCAGAATAATGGCCCCTCAAAGATGTCCATGCCCTAATCCCCATACCTGTGAATGTGTTCGAGGCTACATGGCCAAGGGGAATTAAGGTTGCAGGGGGAATTAAGGCTGCTTATCAGCTGACTTTGAAAAAGGTTATTCTGTAGTATCCGACTGGACCCAATGTAATCACAAGAGTCACTAGAGTGGAAAAGGGAAGCAGAAAAGGAGGCTGGAGTTAGGCAACGTGAGTAGCACTTGATCCCCCATTGCTGGCCTTAAAGATGGAGGAAGGGACCATGAACCAAGATATGCAGGTGGTCTTTAGAAGCCAGAAAAGGTAAAGAAAATGGATTCTCCCCTAGAGCCTACAGAAGGAAATCAGCCCTGTCAACACCTTGATTTTATCTCAGCAAAGTCCACATTGGACTGCCAACCTATAAAACTGTAAGATGATAAACTTACGTTGTCTTAAGCCACTAAATTTGAGGCAATTTGTGACAGCAGCAATAGGAAACGAATACAGAATTCAATTCTAAAACAAGGGGCCCAAGCAAACTTCTCAAACTTTGTATTGAAGTAGATCATAAAAGTAAATATATTCTAAGCATAGAGCTGGCTATATAAGCTGTTCATAAACTAATAAATACCTTCTGCAACCAGCTCCCAGATCCAGAAATAGAGCACCACCGTTACCCCAAAAGCCCGTCTCGTCCTCTCTTCTTATCACTTACGGAGCATTTTTAACGATGTCCACGACCTGCAGGGTAGTGCTGATCCTCTTTCTTTTTTTTAGGTAATATAAACTTGACTCTTAGCCTGGAATCATCCCCATCTGCTTCTGTGTTGTAGACTTTGACATTCAATCCTAATAACGGACTCAGCGACCTGTCCTACGCACTGATTGAAACTCATGTTGTTGCTTTCTTAAATCAGTGTGCAGCAAACCAGTTTTAATACTCAGCACATCCTGAGAGTGGGCTGTGATTGATCTCCTCAGAGCCATTCTCTGGATTGAGATTTTTACATGTGCTCAAAATGGGCCAAGAAAAACAACCCAAAACGACTTTAAAAAATTCTAAAACACTCTATTTGTCTTCCACATCTATTTTCTTCCCCTCACTCCAATTCACCAGAACTCTGATTTTGATAACAGGTTCATTATTCCCAATAAAATTACCTTGTTGACTAGTGAAATAGATTCCTTTCTGTTGCTGCTGCTGGTTTAGCACTATTTCTTGGAAGGATTATTAGAGTTGTCTCTGTTAAAATGTTTCTTCTTTCATCGGTGTCTTTAAAAATACAGGAAAGCTTCAGCCAATCACAAGGCTCTAGACCGACGCTGTCCCTCTCACTTAATCCAGGGCCAGTAAAGGGATAATTTGATTAAACTGAAACCCCAATTTATCTGGCTTTAGTTCTGGATCAACCACTCCTTAATAGAGTCCTGCAGTCTCCAATTGTTTGATGAAAATTAAAGTGACATAAATACCATGGGACTTCTACAATCTGATTAGTCAGCTAAGGCACATCAATACCACCCCAGCCATCAGCCTCTGGCGTCCCTCCTTTCACCCGCCTGGCAAAGGACTGACAACGGCTCCGGGCAGGACGAGCACCCACGCTGCTGCAGAGACCCTCACACTTAGCCCATCATCCCTGCTCAATGGGTCCTGTCGACAAGGTGCCCATACCTTTCTTCACTGCTGTTCTCTGGACAAAGCTCAATACTGTTTTATTAGCAATCAATGGCTGTTAATCCAAAACGATTTCACAAATCCTCTGAGCCCTCAAGCTGATTATAAATACGCATCATTCCAAGCCCACAAACTTTGAATTTCACTTCCCCCACCCTGATGCGTGGCCTTTTAACTGGTGAATGAAACTCAAAAGCAAAGGGGTCAATGGCTTTCAAGGACTCAGAAGCCAAACTTAAACGTGGATCCCGGACACTTACTCGGAGATACCGACACACACTGATTTTCTCTGGAGTGAGGAAGACTCCCTTTGTAGATAGAAAGGAGCTATCTTTAAGATATTATTAAACCCTTTCTTGTTCTCTAGCAGCTCAAATAAAAGAATAGAAAAACAAACTAAAACAAGCTACTCCATATCCCAGAAACACAATTTTCAGAAAAACCATATTTAGTTTCCCCAACCATATGGCAGAAAAAAGATGTCTCTTCTGAGAGCATTAAGTCCATTATGTCTTTGTGTCTTTATGATTCCACAGTTGGTGTGTTTTACTCTAAGACAGGAATCAGAGTCCTTCTAGAAAAAGGAAATGATTAAATAAATACCCACTATAAATTTCCTTTCCCAGCACCTGCTCGAAAAAATAAACACAATATACTGATATGACACAGCAGAGATGTCTTCATGGGCTCTACAAACATCTAGGTAGACAAATTCTCTAATTACTCTTTATTTTAAGTCTTATGAAAATCCAAAGCTACTAAGTATTCCTTCTAATATTCTTTACCAATGCCTGCAAACTGGGAACACTGTGGCTTAAGAACACCTCATCCTGATAAGGTATTTCAGCATTGACAAGCAAGCAGGCAGGAATGAGTCAAGGTCAACAAGACCCTTTTCCAAGAAGGGAGGATTTCATTCCGCAAAGGGTCCCACTTGGCCATATTTCTGCTTCAGTTCTTTCTCCTTCACTCCCTTTTCAATCCAACCCTATAAATTAGACTAGAAAACAGAGACACTGACAAACAACAAATGGTATGACCTGAGACCCCATTTATTTGTGTCCTGGAGGGCACGTCTATATTTGATGTACAGAGGGGGAACCAAGATCTTGGTTAGAGAAAGAGCTCTGGATAGAAAAATAAAATCTTATAGATGCAGAGGATTCCTGAGTCAATCTCTATGTTATCACACATTTTTTTCCATTTGGGGCATTCCTTTCTTTCTGTTTTGAAAGTCAGAGAGTTCTGCAGGCCAAAGGGGCTTTGGTGGTCACCACCCTCTCAGTACAGACACGGAGACAGGGGCCCACAGAAGCTAACCAGCATACCCAATGTCCCACAGCCATTTGGTACCCAAACAGAGGCTATGATCTGGGTCTCACGAAACATCTGGGACCTCACCACTTCACAAGCCCCCTCCTAGACATCAAATAAAATAGTATAGGTGACAACAGGGGTTGGCAAACTTTCCCTATAAACGGTGAGATAGTAAATATTTTCAAATTTGCAGGCCTCTATTGCAATTACACAGCTCTGCCATCATTGTGCAAATGTAGCCACTAATAATATATAAAGTAATGAGAATGTTCCAATAAAACTTTATTTATGGATACTGAAATGTGAATTTCTTATATTCTCATGTGTCATGATACATTAGTCCTCTCTGAAAATTTTTAACCATTTAAAAATATAAAAACATTCTTATCACCACTGATGAATATAGATGCAAAATCCTCAACAAAATACTAGCCAACAGAATCCAACAACACACTGAAAGGATCATATACCATGATCAAGTGGGATTTATCCCAGAGATGCAAGGATTCTACAATATATGCAAATCAATCAGTGTGATACACCATATTAACAAACTGAAGAATAAAAACCATATGATCATCTCAATAGATGCAAAAAAAGCTTTTGACAAAATTCAACACCCATTTATGATAAAAACTCTCCAAAAAGTGGGCATAGAGGGAACCTACCTCAACATAATAAAAGCCATATATGACAAATCCACAGCAAACATCATTCTCAATGGTGAAAAACTGAAAGCACTTCCTCTAAAATCAGGAACAAGATAAGGATGTCCACTCTCGCCACTATTATTCAACATAGTTTTGGAAGTCCTAGCCACAGCAATCAGAGAAGAAAAAGAAATAAAAGGAATACAAACTGGAAAAGAAGAAGTAAAACTGTCACTGTTTGCAGATGACATGATATATACATAGAGAATCCAAAAGATGCCACCAGAAAACTACTAGAGCTAATCAATGAATTTGGTAGAGTAGCAGGATACAAAATTAATGCACAGAAATCTCTTGCATTCCTATACACTAACAACGAAAGAGAAAGAGAAATTAAGGAAACAATCCCGTTAACCATTGCAACAAAAAGAATAAAATACCTAGGAATAAACCTACCTAAGGAGGTAAAAGACCTGTATGCAAAAAACTATAAGACACTGATGAAAGAAATCAAAGATGACACAAACAGATGGAGAAATATACCATGTTCTTGGATTGGAAGAATCAATACTGTGAAAATGACTATACTACCCAAAACAATCGACAGATTCAATGCAATCCCCATCAAATTACCAGTGGCATATTTTACAGAACTAGAACAAAAAATCTTAAAATTTGTATCAAGACACAAAAAACCCCGAATAGCCAAAGCAATCTTGAGAAAGAAAAATGGAGCTGTAGGAATCAGACTCCCTGACTTCAGACTATACTACAAAGCTACAGTAATCAAGAGAGTATGGTATTGGCACAAAACAGAAATATGGATCAATGGAACAGGATAGAAAGCCCAGAGATAAACCCATGCACCCATGGTCAACTAATCTATGACAAAGGAGGCAAGGATACACAATGGAGAAAAGACAGTCTCTTCAATAAGTGGTGCTGGGAAAACTGGACAGCTACATGTAAAAGAATGAAATTAGAACACTCCCTAACACCATACACAAAAATAAACTCAAAATGGATTAGAGACCTAAATGTAAGACTGGACACTATAAAACTCGTAGAGAAAAACATAGGAAGAACAGTCTTTGACATAAATCACAGCAAGATCTTTTTTGATTCACCTCCTAGAGTAATGGAAATAAAAACAAAAATAAACAAATGGGACCTAATGAAACTTGAAAGATTTTGCAAAGCAAAGGAAACTACAAAGAAGTTGAAAAGACAACCCTCAGAATGGGAGAAAATATTTGCAAACGAATCAATGGACAAAGGATTAATCTCCAAAATATATAAACAGCTCATGCAGCTCAATATCAAAAAAACAAACAACCCAATCAAAAAATGGGCAGAAGAGCTAAATAGACATTTCGCCAAAGAAGACATACAGATGGCCAAGAAGCACATGAAAAGCTGCTCAACATCACTAATTATTAGAGAAATGCAAATCAAAACTACAATGAGGTATCAGCTCACACCGGTTAGAATGGGCATCATCAGAAAATCTACAAACAACAAATGCTGGAGAGGGTGTGGAGAAAAGGGAACACTCTTGCACTGTTGGTGGGAATGTAAATTGATACAGCCACTATGGAGAACAGTGTGGAGGTTCCTTAAAAAACTACAAATAGAACTACCATATGACCCAGCAATCCCACTACTGGGCATATACCCTGAGAAAACCGTATTTCAAAAAGAGTCATGTACCACAATGTTCACTGCAGCTCTATTTACAATAGCCAGGACATGGAAGCAACCTAAGTGTCCATCAACAGATGAATGGATAAAGAAGATGTGGCACATACATACAATGGAATATTACTCAGCCATAAAAAGAAACGAAATTGAGTTATTTGTAGTGAGGTGGATGGACCTAAAGTCTGTCCTACAGAGTGAAGTAAGTCAGAAAGAGAAAAACAAATACTGTATGCTAACGTATATATATGGAATCTTAAATAAATAAATAAATAAGTTCTGAAGAACCTAGGGGCAGGACAGGAATAAAGGCACAGACGTAGAGAATGGACTTGAGGACACGGGGAGGGGGAAGGGTAAGATGGGACGAAGTGAGAGAGTGGCATGGACATATATACACTACGAAATGTAAAACAGATAGCTAGTGGGAAGCAGCCACATAGCACAGGGAGATCAGCTCAGTGCTTTGTGACCACCTAGAGGGGTGGGATAGGGAGGGTGGGAGGGAGGAGATATGGGGATATATGTATATGTATAGCTGATTCACTTTGTTATAAAGCAGAAACTAACACACCGTTGTAGAGCAATTATACTCCAATAAAGATGTTAAAAATAAAAACTTTAAAGTGGAAAAAAAAAAAAAAGACACATGCACCCCAATGTTCATTGTAGTACTATTTACAATAGCCAGGACATGGAAGCAACCTAAATGCCCATCGACAGACAAATGAATAAAGAAGATGTGGTACATAAATACAATGGAATATTACTCAGCCATAAAAAGGAAAGAAATTGGGTTATTTGTAGAGACATGGATGGATCTAGAGACTGTCATACAGAGTGAAGTAAGTCAGAAAGAGAAAAATAAATATTGTATATTAACGCATATATGTGGAACCTAGAAAAATGGTACAGATGAACCTTTTTGCAGGGCAGAAATAGAGACACAGATGTAGAGAACAAACGTATGGACACCAAGGGGGGAAAGTGTGTGGGGTGATGGTGGTGGGATGGATTGGGAAATTGGGATTGATATATATACACTAATATGTTTAAAATAGATAACTAACAAGAACCTGCTGCATAAAAAAATAAATAAAATAAAATTCAAAAATTCAAAAGAAAAAGAACTTTAAAAAAATAAATAAATTAAAAATTAAAATACAAAAACATTCTTAGCTCAGGGGCTGTTCAAAAACAGGCAGGCTGTATTTGGCCCACAGTCTGTAGTTTACAAGCCCCTGGATTAGAAGAGTGTATCATTCGAATCAGAGGCCACGAGACTTTAATGATGCCTAATAAGTGTGACAATGGCTGCATTCATCACATTAATGGCATCGTCCACTCAACAGACTACAAGAGCCTGGACTTCTGGAGCCTGTGCCTACCAGGTGAGGAGACAAATGAAAAGGTGAAACTAAATCACACCCCCTCAAACTCACTAACCAAATCCTTCTCTTAATGAGGGGAAAGCACCATTTTCTGGCCCCTGTGAGGGTTTGCTCTTCACTTATGGCCAATGTAGATCTGGTTTTCAAAGGGTATTTCAACCTTCACTAGCACATAAGTTACTTACCAAAGCAAGGTGAAGGCTATCTGGGACAACAGTACCTGGAAACCCAGCAGGCGAAGAGGACTAATACTGTCTAATGCATCCAGAAAGCAGGTCCAACAAGAAGAAAAGGTTGGCTGCATCAGAATCTCCCAGGAAGCATGTTAAAAATAGGCTTCCAACCTTAGAGATTCTGATCCAGTAGATCTGGATTAGGGCCAAGTCACAGTCACTGCATTCATTAGACAACTATGGCTTGTGAATGTGAAAGGAAAGAAGATTAGCATCTAACCAGCTACTGCTAAAGAAAATGGTTTTCCAAACAGCTGAAGAAAGCTAACAGACCTATCCCTAGCACCAGTGTCAAAAGAAATCTGGGTAGACTGAATTTTATGGGTTGCAATGTTACCCCCTCAAAATTCCTGTGTTGAAGTCCTAACCTCCAGTACCTGAGAATGTGACCTTATTTGCAGATGTAATTAGTTAAGATGAGGTCATTCCAAGTAGGGTGGTTCTTAATCCAGTTTGACCAGTGTTGTTATAATAAGGAGAAATTTGGACATAGCCACAGGCACGTAGGAAAAACACCATGTGAAGAGACACAGAGAGAAGGCAGCCATCTACAAGTCAAGGAGAGAAGCCTGGAAAAGATCCTTCCCTCTCAGCCCTCAGAAAGAACCAATCCTGACAACACCTCCACCTCAGACTTCTAGCCTTGGGAACTGTGAGACAGAAAATGTCTGTTGTTTAAGCCACCTTGATTATGCTTTTTTGTTATAACATCCATCCCCAGCAAATTAAACTGAAGGTCATAGGGAAATAAGCAGGCTACTCATAGGATTTCAACACTGAGACAGAAACCCTGAATTTCTTGAAGTTGCTAAAGCAAAATGCGGGCTGCTCCAGTTACAAAACAGCTACAGAATGACACTAGGCTTGCCACCAGCTTTGCAATGCCCATCTGATGCTCTCTTTTTTTTTTTTTACAGAGAACGCTGCAGACCAGAATACCAGGTGGAGTGAGCTTGGAAATCCACACACCCTCCCCCCGCTCAAACAACTATTATTACCTAGCCACTTGTGAACTGTCACCTCTTTTAAACTGCCTGAAGTTATCACAACCTCCAAACTTCATCCAATCTAAATTACTTTCAAATTAAAAAAAAAAAAAAAAAAAAGACTTTCTGGAGGAACTGTCAGCTTATTTTCTGTCACTATCCTCTTAAACCATTTGAGCTCTAACTTATTTCTGAGATTATACTTGGTTTACCAGTCTTTTCTCTTGCTTACTCGTTAATTACTTTTATCTTTCCAAACTGATTTTGGAGAACAAAAGGTATTTAGTTTCCGGGTGGAGAACCAACTCCATCTAAAAAAATATTCTGGATAGGGAAGACATCCAAGTCCTCTGATTAAAATTGCGTTACGTGATTTGGATGCAACAAAGCAATTTAGACTTTCCCCTGGAGCGCCCTATAATGAGATTTGCCTTATGTCATGAAAATCAACTGCTCTATGCCTAATGCAGTAGTGTTCTTACTTTGCTGAGTCACCACCAAAGTCAGGTTGGCACTTGAGACAATGTAACCTGCAGTGTACTAGAACAAAAGTTTTTCAATGCTGTCAGAGGGCACATGCCTTGTGACTGTCCCTGGGACAGAAAAGACTGCAGGAGCTGATCAGCAGGAAAATGACCCTTCCTAGGAGAGATAATGTGCCAGTTCCCGGGAGAGTCAACTTCTCGATAATCCACACTTCCCAGCACAGAGTTCAAAACTCAGATGTGTTCCCACGGGCGCATGGTAGAACTACAGAAGATTCGGAAATTTGTCCCTACTGAAAGCATAAATAGAATTATTCTTTGGATCACCAGAAAGCCCAGAGAAATACATCTGAGCCTAACTCCTTGGTTGGTATAAACCAATAGTTCTGTGCTCTCCAAATGATTCTGATGCATGGGCCTGTTTATAAACCTATGGTAAGCCCCCATGGCAGCATCATGGTTCTGTATGTTTAAAAGACATGTTTAACTCCAGCAAGTAAATTTTGTCAAAGGGATAAACTATAGTCAAGGTATAAATTAAGTAAGATGTACGTATTAACACTTGCCCAGGATCTACACAGTAAGCTATGATTTCTAAATATGTAGTAAAATTTGACTTCTATACAGAGGCCAAAGCAATTTAGAACATCATTAAAAAAAGAATAAAATGTGTGTTAGGACAGTTCTGCGTCAGTTAAGGCTGAATCACCATTGGGGTTGAATCATCGCTGGAGTCTGAGTCATCTCCGGAGGCTAGCTGAATCGTGCCTCTGTTCTGATGTTCTAGCCCAGAAGTTTAAAGCTTGGCATGAAAACAGGTTGAAGCAAATCACTCAAGTGAGAGAGAATGCTCTAAGTTTAAGACATTTATAAAGAAGCCAAAATAACTTACTGCTAAGAGCATGAGCCAGTTACTTTTACTCAGACATAATGGTTTGCGTAAGTCAGGGCAAGTAGTGACCACGGTATCTGCAAAAGGCAAGACCATGTAAATATTTATGACATCTCCAGCACACAGGCCTGAACTCAAGGATTATGCTGAAGGAAAGATGAACTTATAAGTACTATTCAAAGTATAGCAAAGGCTAGGGCAGTATATGGAATCTTAAATGATAAGAGCTAATTTACACTTAAGCACAGCATATATAAAGCAAAAGAGGGAGCAAAAATGGAATCTTCGACATTACTGACCAGAGAAAGGGGAAAAGGGTAGATTCCTTCCTTACCGCCCCAGCTTTCTTTCTGGTGGTACCTAGGCAACAGAATCCAACATCATGACCTTGAAAGGCAGAAGCGTAGTCATCCAATTTCTCAAAGTCCACTACTTCTTGATTCTAGACAACAAAGACATAGTTGTATATGACTTGATGTTATTAAAACAAAACAAAAAAACAGACAAAAATACCCCCTCTAGATTTAAAGAATGACAGAACATTACTAAAGAGTCCACCCACTTAACATCAAATTTTGCAAGCTCATTTTCTCCCACCAAAAAGCAATTAATCTGAATTCAAAAATCAACAATGTAAAAAAAAAAAAATCAACAATGTACTTATACGTCCACAGTACACACAATTGGACTAGGTGTGATCTAGATCTTTAAAGTCAGGTTCAATTATAATTTTCTCTCTGGAAAAATAAAAAGACCTGTCTGTATACTACCAGGAGAAATACCAATGAGATATAATGTTGGGGAAGGAACTGGTGTTTGGAGTCTCAAAACCTAGGCTTGAGTCTTGGGTCTGCTACGTACTAGGCGTGTTAATAATCTTGGCCAAGTTACTTATATGTCTCAGTTTCTTCAGCAGTAAAATGTGAATGATAATCTTTCCCTCAGTCTACACCACGACCCACCTGCATTAGAATCAGTCAGCAGGTGCTTGACAAAAAGGCATATTCCTAGGTCTCACACCAGTACTCCTGAATCAGAAACTGCACTTTTAATAAGCACCCTCGGTAATTCTCACGCCCATGGAAATTTAAGAACCTCCATCTAACCTCTTAAGTTTGTTGTGAAGCTTAAAAATGAAAAGTTTGGGAAGTTCCCATCATTCAGGACTTCAAATAAAACGTTGCTTTCCCTCTCTACTATTGACTCTTTCAAAAGCATTTTCCTGGCACCATACACAATGCTGAAGAAACGTATGTTTACAAAAAGTGCCTGACCAAAAGAGGCGCCACCAAAACTCAACTGTCAAAGCACAGAACTCGATTTCAGTTTCTAATGACCAGAGGTGTCTGACATGCCCCCATGAAGCCAGACGATGAAGATCACATATTACCTGCCTAAGTCTGAACAAAGATGTCCATTTTAACAGAAAAGTCCTGAGGGACCAAAGACATATGCAAAATGACCTGATCATGGACCTGCAGGAGTCATGAACATTTATTTGTGAGACCGTTTGTTATTTGGAATGTTCTACCTGTGGGTCCAGGTTGGGGGGGGGGTCTCAGAATTATACTATAGTTTAATTTACTGCAGTTCACAAATAACTCCATTTACAAGAGGAAAGGAATCTCCACCAAGCTCAGGTTTCAAATATTTAGGGGATTAACACCAGACTGAAGTCTGGTCTATCAGTGGGTTAAACACGAAAAGTGTAAGTGACAGGAAAGGGACTATTCCACTTACAGACACAAGCCTGCAGCCCTTAGACGTCAGGCAGGGCAAATTCTTGTAGGTGAATAACCCCACCTCTCAGTGCCATAGACCTTTCCCCCTCTGCAAAGCAATTTCTGATTGGCTAACTTTAGTGTGTAGTGGACAGGTAGACAAAACAAGCAATGGGGTTGAGAAAATTACCCAAGGTCACAGGGCTTTTTTTCTAGAAGCCAGCTTAAAGGATCCTGGAAGCATGGCTCTTCTCTGTCTCCCTAGACCCCCTTACACTTAGGCCCCATTTTATGGGGGCAAAGCCTGAGAGAAGGGCTTTGTCCAAGGCCTGGCAGTGAGGGGGAGGCCCACCTGGACCTACCAACCAGCTTCCAGTAAGGCCTCTCACAGACCAATCGTGGTCACGCTCTAAACACCTCCTGCCTCCATTGCAGGGCAATGTTCAGCCTTGCAGCATAAAATATGCTCACTCCGAAGAACCACTGCGGGTACATTTTTGAGTCCCAGCTCAAATACCCACCACGTTTTTATACGCTTCCTCGTTGAAGGTGAGCTTCCTCCGGCCAATCAGCGTGACTTTGGAAAACAGGCCCTGCTCCAGGATTTCTTTCAAGAGCACTCTGCCGGTTTCCCCGCTGGCACCCAAAATAAAGACGGATTTATTCTGCATCCTGAAGTCTTCCCGAAGCCTCGGTAGTGCTTCTGTCTCAGCCATGCTACAGAAATAACATTAACAGGTGCTGGTCTCGGGATATTTAAAGGGACAGCCGCGCTTACCCTCGGAACAAAGGTTATTTGTTCCGGAGGAAGATACGGTTATTCTCTGCAGTCTGGGCGCGGGGGAAAGTGCAGAGTCACCCTCAGGGCGGGGCGCCGTAGTGGTTACCCGCTTCTGAGCCAACCCACACCTTGGAAGGGGCTGGAACAGGGAATGTGCCCGGGTACCAGGAGGCCTCGTTCCCCCACGGTGTCCCCGACTCCGGCCCCTCCTGCCTCCGCCCGCAGGGGCGCGGAGCCCAGCTTGGTCCCCCACGCGGAGGGTTTACCTGGAGCCGGCCCCCGGCCCCGCGTCCTCAGGCTGCAGCAGGAGCAGCGCGACCACCAGCGCCGCCGCCGCCGCCAACGCAGCGCTCAGGGCTGCGGGCCGGGACATCCGGCCATCCCTCCGCCCAGGCGCTTTCCTCCCCTCGCCCGACTCTGCGGGGCCCTCCCCGGTCCGCGCCTACCCGACTTCATCTTCCGGGTGACTTTGCTCTATCGCTACTCACCCCGCCCACAGGGGCGGGATGTGGAGGGGTGGCCCGCCCGTGGACCAGAGGGTGCCTGGGCGCCGGCGTGGGGGGCCCAGAGCACGTGCGCAGCACCAGGCTAGGTAGGAAGCTCGGAGACCACTTCCTAAATATCGGGAATCTCCGGAACCTTCTCCCCGGCGTTCTTCCTCACCACCTGGGCTGATCTCGCCCTCATCCAAGGCCTCACTCAGCCAATAGACTTGATCTTCGTTGATCCCCTTCTAAAACCTGTAATGTCAACCGTGTGTTGGGACATCTTCATCTTGAATTCACCACATCAAAACGTAACACTTCCCTTCTAACCACCCCAAACAGCAATAAAAAGTCTACTCCTTGCCTCTCTTCAGTGTCACTGTCCCTATTCGTCCGTGCAATCTTCATTCACCCCTTCTCTCTCAAGTCAGAAATTCGGACTGTCACCTTTGACTCCTTTCTCCGCCTTACCACATTCTAGATTAATCACCAAGGCCTACTATCTTCTCTGCCTTTCAAATATTCTCTCATGTAATTCAAGTTCTCTCTGTATCTCACCAGCACAACCGGTTTCCCCGCTCAGGTTCTAGATGGTTGAGCCAGGGCGACCTTCCACACCTGATCTCCTGTTCACTCTCCAGAGCCAAGATCATGGTTTAGAACATAACTATCTATACTGGGCCTATCCTGGATCCTGAAAGTCCTGGACAGGAGTTAGGATCACACGCCAGAATCTGAACAACACAGATAGTGTTGTGGACAGTGGTCATTTTTGGCTGCCCAGCATTCAAACATATTATAGGGAATTCCAAAATAAGTGGGAGACAGGGCCCTACCTGCCACTCTAGAAGCCAAGTGAAATATGTTCCCCCTCCCAACTCCTAGAAGATTATTATATGTAGGTGAGATCTAGACTCAGCCAATCAGACACTCTCATCCAGGATTTTTTACTTTGGGGGGAGTAATAAAAAGATGCAGTGGAAAACTGAGATAGAGTTTGGTTGGGTGGAGCAAAGATACAGGATAATGGCATCGTGGGATCTGCCAGTGATCTGATTATCCGATTGTTTCTGTTTTGCTTCCTTTAATTCCTGCCTGTTTTCAAAGACTGTTTGTTATACTTCCTGTTATTCCTGCAATAATTTCATTTTCTGCTGAAGCTACTTTCTGTTGCTTGCAGTCTAAAACCTTGACTGATACAAAGCAGAGTGGTTTGTTCCACATTGGCCTGCCACAGTGCCTGAACTCTTCCCTTTGAGCTCCTAACGATTTTCTACTAAAATGCAGCTGAAAATCTTGTCAGCTAACACTGTCTCAAAAATTTATTCATCAAATCTGTTGCACTGATCTTCTTTTTTAAAAAATTGTAGCATAATTAATATACAATAAAATGCACGGGGGCTTCCCTGGTGGTGCAGTGGTTGAGAGTCCACCTGCCGATGCAGGGGACACGGGTTCGTGCCCCGGTCCGGGAAGATCCCACATGCCGCGGAGCGGCTAGGTCCGTGAGCCATGGCCACTGAGCCTGTGTGTCCGGAGCCTGTGCTCCACAACGGGAGAGGCCACAACAGTGAGATTCCCGTGTACCGCAAAAAAAAAAAAAAAAAAAAAAAAAAAAAAAAAAAAAAAAAAAAAAAGCACGGATGCAAAAGGTTCAGTTCCATGATTTTAAACAATTGTGCATACACCTAGGTAATCACCACCTAAAACAAGATACAGAACATTTCTTTCACCCCAGAAAGTGCCTTCAATCCCTCCATGTCCCAGAGGCAACCACCTTCTGATCTATCAATACAGATTAGTTTTGCCTGTTATAGAACTTCACTAAATAGAATCATACAGCATGTACTTTTGTGTCTCCAGTATGTTTTGCTCAAGATAATGTTTTAAGATTCATCCCTATTGTTTATAGGGCTGTGTTATGACCTTCATGGGTCCTAGGGACTTCATGGGCCCCTTCCTTCATAAAAAATAAAATTTAAAATAATATATCTCTTATAACTGTGTTACTATGACAAATATATCCGTCTTATGTAATAAAATATTTTCTTCAACCTAAAAGTTCATTTTTTCCTTCTGATTTTAAAAGAAATTAAAACGTTTTCACGGGCCTGGGCTCTGTGCCTACTATGCTGAATGGGTAAGTGAACGCTGGTTGATGTATGAGCAGTTTGTTCATTTTTATTGCTGAGCGGCAGTCCAGTGTATGACTATCCCAACACGATTAATCATTCTCGTATGGATGGTTATTTAGTCGCTTTCTTGTTTTTTGCTCCTATGACTAAGGCTCCCATGAACATTCTTGTACCAGTGGACATGTTTTCATTACTCTTAGGTTAATACCTAGGAGAGGAATGACCAAAGAGCTCGCTAAGGTGGGTGCACTATTTTATTCTCCAACCCACTTGGTATCAATCAACGGTGAAAATCAATCTTGGTAATTTTAGTCATTCCAGTGGATGGTAAGTGGTCAAATGGCTCATCTTTCTTTTAGCAACAGAGTCCTGAGTTTTATCAGACCACGTGGCTGACTATTTAGAGTCTATATTTCCCAGCATCACTTGCAAGCTGATGTGACCATGTGACGATGTTTTAGCCAGTAAGCTGCAAGCAGAGATAATATGTGCATATTTGAATCACATTTTAATAAGAAAGCTACACTGCTTTCCCTTCCCTTTCCCTTTCCTCCATTCCTTAGGCCAGGATGTGAATGTGGTACAAGTAAGCCAGCTCTGACCATGTGGAGAAAGACACCCTACAGGATGTCAGAGTAAGAAGCTGGAACCCGAGTCCCTGGATGACTTCATAGAACAGAGCTGCCTACCTACCCTGGACTGTCCGCCCACCTCTGGGCTGCGGGAGAGAAGTCAACTTCTGTCATGTTGGAGCCACTGTAATTGTGGCACAGCAGCTTAGCCAGCATTTTGCCTAATATAAGATGCTTTTAGTCAACCTTGTCAATGGATACTTACTGATTCTCTAATGTGAGCTAAATACTGTGGTAAGGACTATAGATTTTTCCAGGATGAATGAGATACCAGAAAAACGTACTCTCACCTGAGACAGCAAGTTATGAATACTTGGGGAGCTAAATAAAAGTACAAGTTAACATTATCCAACATCTCCCAAACTTTCATAGGGTAACACATGCCAAATGCCAAATGAGTGGACAGACAAGGGATGGAAACTCAGAAAAAGATAAGCCCATAGCTTTTCTTCTCTGACAGTTGGCTAGCATCAAGGCCCTGAGATAATGTGACACACCCTAGGCTACCAGGGGGACAGGGTCACAAAATTTCAGGGCAAATGGGAAGGCAAACACATAACGGAAAAAGGCAAAGGGAACACAAGGAAGCTGGGGTAACATGGAAAGGTCCTGGGCCAGAAGACCTGCCTGCCAAGCCCAGGATTGACATTACTTTTGACTTAGATGAAGTTTCTTCATTTATTTGGCCTCCCTTTTCTTATTTATAAAATGGAAACTGTTTTATTATGTTTACTTTGCTCCAAGAAACAGAGACTCACTCATGTTAACTTGAGTAAAGACGGTGAATACTGTAAGGATACACATAGTGTGTAAAGGAGACAGAATCTCAGAGAGATCTGAAAATAGGATCTGCTGTAGGATCGGGCCTCAGGGAGACTGGAACTGGAAAGTAGTTCTGTATTTAGGTCAAATGTAGGGTCTTTAGCATCAGGGATCCACGCATCTTCACTTTAGAGCCATATTTTTAGTGACACCTTAATAAAGACTTTCTGTTTCAAGCAATTGGAACAACAACTCAAAATGTTTTGAGCAAAAAAAAGAAATACACTGACTCATATCGCTGAAAATGTCAGTGTGTGTGACAGCCTCAGACATCACTGGAGTCAGGTGGTCAGCCAGTGAGGCCAGGACTCAATCCCTCCTCCTCCCTTGGCTCTGCTCTCCTTCATGTCCATCTTACTTTAAGACCCCACAACATGACTCGAAGATGGTGGGCAGCTCCAGCCTGTCATCCTCTGTTTTAGTCAAGGTCCAAGATAGGAAAGACATGGCACTCAAAGTGGGTAGTTTAAGGCAAGGGTACTAAATGGATGACGTTTCAAAGAGCAAAGGAGGAGAGAGGATCAGTTACCAAAACTGTGACAGAGAGAGCTGTCTCACAGGACCTGTGATCTTCAGTAGAGGAACACAGCCAGTATGCAGCAACCCCACAGAGGAAGAGTCAGCGGAATAATAGCCCAGCCTCACTCTTCTCCTTCCCTTATCTCCTGCTGTTACTCCTAATTGGCTGCAGTCAACTAGAAGTTAGAAGGAGCTTATACTGTGCAGACCAGTTTTCTTCAGGGCATAGAGCAGGGGGCAGAAATGAAGAGAGTGGATTATTCAAGATATCAGTGCATCCTACCAGACTTAAGTCCAACAGAAAAGGGCACAATTGTAAGCAAAAGTCCCCAGCTGTGTCTCCTTAGTTCTGCCTGAGGAGCACTAAGGAGACCCTCCTGACCATCACTGTGGCCAGAGGAATGAAACCTAGATGGGGCCAACGCCTCCCACATGTCTGTGAGTAGAGAAGGAGGTCGTGCCCCCAAGGAAAGTAGCAATTTGGATTCCTTTTATTTCTTTTTCTTCTCTGATTGCTGTGGCTGAGAAGTAGAGGTCACTATTTAAAAAAAGAAAGAAGAATGGATTTAAACAGTATCTACAGTGGCCATACTTCTTCCCCATTTATTATCCCATTTATTCATATAAATATGTATGCTGAATGATTTTTTTGCAAAGGAGAGTTATAAATAAATGTAGCATGACTAAGGTATCTGGTGGGGCAAAAAGAGTTTGGACTTGGAAAAGGTAGGTGTTTGGAAGAAAATGTTTCTGTATTCCCCTGTTACAGAACAAATGCAACCATGAATGGCATTCAACAATTTAGGTAGCTGATTTGGTATATTTATCACGTTCTTGACAGTAATTTTTTTCCCTTTTGAAAGTTGTATGAGTGGAGAACTGCTGGCATATGTGCTCACATGTTTCCTGCTTCCATGCCAATTTTTTTCATTTTATAGATGGAGAAACTGAGTCACGTATCTGTTAAATATTTGTTCTACGATCATAGAATTAAAGTTTGATGCCAGGACAAGAACCTGGATATCCAGATCAATGACAAAATGTTTAGCAATACCAGTGCAATTCTAGAATAGTCTTCAGGAAAGCATAATTCCTCTTCTTTTTAGCTGATTGTCCTATTTTGTTGTATTATTCAGGTTCCCTAGCATTTTTGAGAGTGTTCTCTCATTGATCAATGCTGAAGAACAACCTATGCAAAGGCACTGTGGTGGGTGAGAGTATGGCTGGTTTTGAGGGGCCAAAAACCCAATATGACTGAAATGGGGGCATAAACGCATGGGGTAGGGGCAGGGGAGAGGACACTGGAGAGGCAGGCAGGGGCCAGACTGCACCTACCCTCATAATATAAATCATCATTTATAATTATTATTCAATTTTAATTTTTTAAGTTCAGTAAACTTTATTTCATTGTATTAATGGTTTTCCTCTATTTAAGGTAGCCGCATACTACATTAATTACTAGTAATACATTTATTAGTATTTATTACTATTAATACATTTAATAAGGTGTGTAAAAGTGAGGATGTTTTAAAAATATTAAGAATAGGTGAGTGTAGAGTACACATGAGATATGACGAATTCATGAAGGAAATATTTGAATGAGAAGAGTTTGTGAAATACTGGGCATTTTCATCTGCCCCTTCAGATCCACTTTCTACCCTCTGCACCCTTCTCTGTGACCCCAGAGCTGACCTCTAAGGCCCGTATCACCCCAGTTTCCCTTGCCCTGTGGCTTCTAGCTGGATTTGGCCAATGGGAGGCACTGGTTGGATCTGAAAAGGGGAAGAATGTGAGATAATTCCCCACATCCCTTGCAACAGGGTCACTGTGGGTCGGTCCTGTGCCAACTGCTCCCACCAGACCTCCCTCACAGATACAGGTGCTCTCCAAGGTTCCTGTAACCACCTCCCCACCACACCTCTCACACCCCAGCGTGGTAATGCCTCCGGCTGTTGTTACCATTGGGACGCAGCACCACTCCTTGTTGGGTTTTTCTTAACCTTTGTAAATCTTCTCTTATTAAATTCTCCTCGCTTATCCCATTTTAACACTCTGCATCTTCCTGCCAGAACCCTGACCGGTATGCCTGATGTGGTGGAAAGCATGAACTTTGAAATCAGACATAAGTAGATTTGAATCTTGGCCACTTAATAGCTGTGTGACCTTGGGCAAGTCCAAGTAGAGAAGCCCAGTATTCATCACCCCAGGAAGACTCTACCCTGTAAGTTCAGGCACCACATCTATCTCACCAATACAGTCCCAGCTCTTGGGGGTAGTGTTTAATACTTAGTTGGTACCCAAGAAAAACTTTCGTATGGATGGATTTCATCTTTTATGTGACCTAGAAGGAGAGTAAGAGAGCAACTTGTCAAACATTCTTACTTTTCAGGTGATACACAAGTGAAACCAGGTAACTCAGCCTAGGACTTGAAACCACGTGCCAGAACTCAAACACAGCCAAAACCCAGATTGGGACTTGAATCCACAGTCTTTTAACTGAAATCACATACCTGGTCTCAGGACTTAATGAAGCTCAGGTTCTTGCTGTCTCATCACAGAAAGAATTCAGTGAGAGACACAGTGATAGGTAAGAAGTGGATTTATTTAGAGAGAAACACACTCCACAGAGTGTGGGCCATCTCAGAAGGTAGGAGCGGCACCAGGGTATGGGGTTGTCACTTTTTATAGGGGTGGGTAATTCCATGGGCTAATGAGTGGGAGGAGTATTCCAGCTATTTCAGGGGAAGGGGCGGGGATTTCCAGGAATTGGGCCACCGCCCACTTTTTGATCCTTACTGTCAGTCTTGGAACTGTCATGGCGCCTATGGGTGTGTCATTTAGCTTGCTGACGTGTTACAGTGAGCATATACTGAGGCTCAAGGTCTAGTGGAAGTTGACTCGCCTGCCATCTTGGACCTATTTGGTTCTAATCAGTTTATGTCGTGTCCTCCGGCTAGGTTATGCTTTTAAAGGTTGTGTCCTGCCCCCTTCCCTCCTGTTTCACAAGGCTGAGGTATAACTTGTGCAAGTAGTAAGCCTCAGATGGGCTCTTTAATGGAAGCAGCATAGGAAAGGGTTTAAAAAAAAAAAAGGAGAAAACATGGCAAGTAACTCATGGGCAAAGGGTGCCCTGCCCAGGCCACCATCTGTCCTTACAGAGTTCATCTCCTTCCCCACATTACCCACTTCAAAAGACAGTTTCCTTCTAAGGGTAAATTGTGTTGAGATAGCATGTATTCCTTCCAACAAAGAGGAAGCAAACTGAGGGAAGGCACATAAAGGACCCAAGGGTCCCATGCAGAAGACAGTGAAGGAGCGCCAGATGGGGCGGAGGGTTTATTTGAGACACAGAGCCTGATGAGCAGAGAAGCCACAGATGTCACGAACCATGAAAGTCAAGAAGTGAAGAGATGGTGTTAGTGTCCTAGGGCTGCTGTAACAAATTACCATGAATTGGTAATTTGCTTATGATAACAGAAATTTATTCTCTCACAGTCCTGGAGGCTAGAAGTCTGAAATCAGTGTGTCGGTAGGGCCATGTTCCCTCTGGAGGCTCTTTCCTTGCTTCTTCCAGCTTCTGGTGGCTTCGGGCATCCCTTGGATTGTGGCTGCAGACTCCAATCTCTGCCTCTGTCTTCACATGGCCTTCTCCTCTATGCGTCCATGACTTCCCTTCTATCTCTTAGAAAGATACTTGTTGTTGGATTTAGAGCCAACCGAGAGAAATACAGCATGGTCTCATCTGGAGATCCCTAACTTAGCTACACATGAAACGATCCTTTTTCCAAATAAGGCCACATTCACAGGATCCAGGGGTTAGGATATGAACATACTTTTTTTTGGGGCGGGGGCACCATTCAACCTACTACAGATGGCAAACAGAACAAATGTTAGCCAAATTTTAAGCAGAAGAGTTACTTGATGAGCTCTACATTTAGTGGATAAAAAGGAAGCTGGAAGTAGGGTGCAGAGAAGGGATAAAAATAGAAGAGGATTTTTGGTTGAAGCTCTTGCCAGATGGGATGAAAGCATGGACCAAAGCAGTCACTGCAGGAAAGAGAAGGAGGTAAGCATATGAAAGACCTTATAAAATAACTATCGACCGTGGTTATTTGAAGTTCTCTGCAACAATATAGAAAGAGCATAGGATTTCAAGTTATCAGACCCAGGTGTAAGCCCCAGCTTGTACACTGACTAGCTGTGTACATTCAGTCCAGTCCTTTGTCTCTGCAGCTATAAATTGGGGATAATGGCAAAACCAGTTCACTATACAGATTTATGGCAAAGTTCAAATTAGACACCACATGGGAAGGCAGCGTAGGCTGGCAGCTAAGTGTACAGGCCACAGCATCGGTCCACCTGGTTTAAAATCCCAGCTCTGCCACCAGCTATGTAAGTGACCTTGGGCAAATTGCTTACTTTCTATTCCTTGGTTTTCCCATCTGTAAAGGATAGATGATAATAATTACCTAACTCATGAAGTTTTTGTTGGAGGGTTAAAAGAGATGATCCAAATAAAGCACTCAGTATCTAAAATACAGTAAGCGCTGAATAAATATTATCTTCTTATGGGAAAGATCTTTGTCAACATCTAAGTACTTACAGCAGTGACTTGCAGTTCTGGCTACAGATGGGAATCTCTTGAAACTTTAGAAAAATAAAGATGCTTGTGCTTTGCCCTAAACCTATTGAATCAGGACCAGTAGTTTTTAAAGATCCTCAGATGATTCTGCTGCACAGTCAAAGGAGAAATTCACCACAGCAGGACATGTTATTAGGATCCATTTCCTAACAACATCCATCAGGAGAAAAAGCATAGTCTTTATCTTAGGGAGACCATATAGTAGCCTGAACCTTCGCTTTTCCTTTTTTTTTTTTTTTTTTTTTTTTTTGCGGTACGTGGGCCTCTCACTGTTGTGGCCTCTCCCGTTGCAGAGCACAGGCTCCGGACGCGCAGGCTCAGCGGCCATGGCTCACGGGCCTAGCCGCTCCGCGGCATGCGGGATCCTCCCAGACCGGGGCACGAACCCGTGTCCCCTGCATCGGCAGGCGGACTCTCAACTACTGCGCCACCAGGGAAGCCCCGCTTTTCCTTTTGTAAAAGTATCAATACTTACATAGCACTTATGATATGCCAAGGACCATTAACTCACTTAATACCCACAATATCCTTATGAAGCAGGAGTGATTATTACAGATAAGGAAAATGAGCCACAGAGAGGTTAAGCAGATCATCAAAAGTCACACAGTTAGAAAGTGGTAGAGCCAGTATTGGAACTGCAGTCTTCTGGCTCAAACAACTAAAGCAAACAGATTCTCTCAAAGCTATAGTGTCTCTCAAAGCATGTAACCTCTACATCTCAGTTTTCTTATCTGCAAAATGAAGATTATAACATTACTTACTTCCTAGGAGACTTGTGAAAATGAAGTGAAATGCTGCCTGTAAAGCACTCAGCAATGTATTTAGTACCTACTAAGCACTAAATGAAAGTCAGCCATTATTAATCATTTTAATATTATCACTAATTATTCAGTTTCATAGAAATATAATGCAGGTTCCAGCTCAAGTCTAACTAATACTCTGAAATATCTGAGCCTGTTTATCGAGCTGCTCGGGCAGGACACCTGGTTTAAGGCAATGCAGAATCTATCACTTACATTTACCTCCTGAGCTTCTGTTCATTTCCAGTGCTCACATGTCACAGTCCAATGGTGCAGGGGGACTTGAAAAGCTAAAAGGCCTGCGGTACTAGTGAACAAACAAAAACTCAGCAAGACATTGAAGAACAAGCAACACTGCTTCAAGGGGCCCTGTAAGTAAAGGCAAAGTGAAAGCAGAGTGGATATGCTTCTGTCTTCCAAAGAGAATTTCCTACCCTTTAACTTCTTAAGGAAATCAGAGCCCTGACATGAGGATAAGAGAGACACAGGGAGAGAGTGAAGGAGAGAGAGAGCAATGAGAGCATTCTTGCCAGATAACACATATGACACATACTTCCAAAAAACACATAAATGCATTTCATAGGTTGTGTAAGTCTCTAGGAATAAGAGCTGGAGGAAATTCAAACTGATAAGGTAAATTACAGCCTACCGGGGCTAGGGAAACTCAGGTTACATAATCTTTTACAATTCCCGACACAAGCACTGATTAGAGTAACAGACAGAGAGGGGAAAAAAAAATTTAACCTGTAAGAGTGTGTGTTTTGTAGAATTTTTTCAGATCTCTCAACTCCTGGAAGCATCAGCCCTCTTGCTTAGTTTCCACCACAAAGCACAAGAGGGCGCCAGAGACAGTAGAAATTTTTGTTTTCCCAGGAACCACTCAGTGTTAGAAAGTCTTCTCTGATCTTTATATAAGGATGCTTATCATTAGTTCTCTTGAGTTTTAAAAAATGAAATGACTATGTGCATAAGTTTATCGGCTAATACTTTCGGGTGAGGTGGGTAGTTCACAAGTGAAAACGCTAAAATATGTAAGCAGTACTGGAGAATGCAGAGGGTAAGGAAGATTGCTAATGATGAATCAGTTCACTTGTCAAACATTTATTAGTTGCTTTCTGTGTGTCTGTTGGTTAGATGCTGTGAGTACAAAGATAAATGAACCTGCAATTTTCCATTGAACTTATTAGTAACATCAGAAGTCAAAATTATCATAACACTTTATTTTTTCTTATTTAAAACTCTCTTTATCCTCTTCATCTGTTCACCCATTAACGTCTTCAGAGGGATTCTGTGTAATGGTTAAGCACAAGGGCTTTGAAGTAAGAGGTAGAGATGAGACAGGTACTAATATTATTTCCATTTTACAGATGAGGAAACTGAGAGTAAAAACCACTAAGTAACACATCTCAGATCACACAATTAATAAAGGAAAGAATCAAGGTCTGAATCCATTTCTAGTCTTACCCTTACTGTAAAACTGACATTTTTTTCAGAAACTGTCATTCCCTGCAAATGACACAAATACCCTCTGGTATAACACATGTTTAAAAAGTATGACCTCAGTCATTTTTGGTTCCATGTAACAGTGACACATTTCCACACCCCTTGAACCTTCAGGGACTTTTCCTTTCCCTGAGTATTGGTCAAAGTCACTATAATAAGAGCCATCAAATGTATCCCTCAATTACCTACTGTGCTATATACTATTTACTAACTGTCTTGCTAGAAAGAACACTCTATGAAGGCAGGACTTTGTTTTGCTCACTGTTACATCCCAACACCTAGGATGGTGCCTGACACAGTATAAGTACAAAATAAATATTTGTTGAATGAATGAACAAACAAGTGCAGGCTGGCTTTCCTTGACCATGCTGGACAACTTGGCGAGCAGAACCCTTTTGAACATTACACACTTGATAACATTGGTCAAAAATCCTTGTTTGTTTCTTCCATATCGTCACATTGTAGGAGCGAAACACACACACACACACACACACACACACACACACATTGACTGATAGATATATCAACTCTACCCTTAAAATGAGCTCATTTCCCTCAGATTCCGCAGCAGGATTCTGTGAGCGCCTGGTGAGTACAATGAAACTGAGTGTGAAAGTTCCCAAACTCTGTTCTTGGCTCCATCCCTAAGAGCAAGGCAGGGTCTACATTCTTGGCACTGTTGTGATGGAATTGGCCCCATCATAGAGCCTGAAAGGTCTGGGGTCTCATTCTAGCTTTTCCACTTGCCAGCCATGTGGCCTTGGACAAATCCTTTAGTCTCACTGGACCTTCATTTCCTTGGGTGTAAAATAGAAATAATCACTCAGCTCTTTGTGAGGATCAAATTACATGGTTATGGGGCTTCCCTGGTGGCACAGTGGTTGAGAGTCCGCCTGCCCGATGCAGGGGACACGGGTTCGTGCCCCGGTCCAGGAAGATCCCACATGCCACGGAGCGGCTGGGTCCGTGAGCCATGGCCACTGAGCCTGCGCGTCTGGAGCCTGTGCTCTGCAACGGGAGAGGCCACAACAGTGAGAGGCCCGCGTACCACAAAAAAAAAAAAAAAAAAAAAAAAATTACATGGTTATGAAAACATGAAAAAGCCAAGCAAGATATATAAGGGAAGACATAAATTGAATTCATACATTTCTAGGTAAAATAGCTTAAAAAATCTCATTGTGATTACTGAATTCCTTATATTGATTGGTCCGGGTGGGTAACATAGGATTTGGCTAAAGGCAAACTGGAAACAATTTATCCAAATACAATTTGGAAGAAATCAGTTTAGTTGAAATTAAATTGGCTCAGAGGACAATTTGGTCAAAAGAAAAGTTTGATGAAAACAATTTTCTCAGTTACTGGTTTTATAAAAATTGGTTATTTTGGTTTACTTTGGGGAGACTCTTTTTAAATCTGTTGGCATTTTTGTCATTTAAAAAAATTTTCTCAGAGTTTCTTTTCTTCTTTCTGTTTAAAGTCATTTTAAGGATGCCTAGAACTGGGTTTTTCATCAGTTTGACCATTTGTCAAATGTGTTTCCTCTCAGGAGATACGATTAACATCGATTAATTATTTATAACTGGGAATTCACAATTGACTAATTATAAAAATGAATTACCAGAACACAGTCAACTTGTCAGTGATAAATATTGCAGTTTCTCTTTCAAACATTTGAGCTCTTGGAAACTGGCTGCTTTGGGGTCTTTTCACCACTTTTATGCAATTTACTGTTAACAGAGAGTAATGAAGGGAAGAAAATCTTGCAGGGAGGAAGCATTCAGGATTCCAGCGTGTACAAAGCCACCATCATCTGCTAAGAGCCTTCTAAAACCTCAATTTAAATTTAAAACTAGCAGGCAAAGTCAACTGTAGTAGTGGAAAAGAGAAGATTGGGTGGAAGGAAGGCAGTGAGATTTTAATAATCTTGATGCTGTAAACTTGGTTGAGAGCACGAGAGGGCAGTGCAGTGCTAACTATCTCAGCACCGACTGCCTGATACATACACAGACTTGCATCTAAACATGACATTAAAGAAAGGAAAAAAGTCGAACTCACAGAAACGGAAAGTAGAATGATGTTTGTCAGGATCTGAGAGGTGGGGGAAACGGGGAAGGTTAGTAAAAGGGTGCAAGCGTTCTGTAAAATGGATGTATTGGGACACAGGATTCTTGGAAGGATTAAATAAGACAATGTATGGGAAGAGCCTGGGACATAACAGTTGCAGCATAATTGGTAACTATTATTATTGTTGAATGTTATTTTCATAGTATTTACCATTTCTGAACAAGATAAGTGATATACAATCTGATTATAACAGCAGACAGTTTACTTTCATCCTCACCATGGATGAAAAGTGTAATTAGTTTAGCCCTGTCACATTCATTCTCACGCTGAAAAACCATCTAATGACTGTGGGGATCAGTATAACTCATTCAAATATAGAAATCAGAGTTCTTGCAGAGCCACAGCAGATGAAAATGTACTATTATGTGTTAAGATGATGCTAAGAAAAATTTTCTGAGCACAGCCCAGCAAGCCAAGAATTTATAATCCAGTTTTTCCTGTCAAATCCCAATACCTGATTCAATAACGACAGTCATGATAATGACAGTAGTCCTTATTTTTCCAGTCAACAAGACTGCCAAGCCTTAACTGACGAGAAGAATTCACCTGGGCATCCAAGTCATCCTGCCATAAGGTCAATCATGATAAATCACTATACTATGGATAAATCACTCAGCAAATAAATATTGGCTGGTGAGAGTATGAAGAAAAAAGCACCAAGGAATAGAAGGAGTCACAGAAGCTGCCTGGTCCACTAGAGATTATTGTGTGAGAGCCTAACACTTAATAGCAGTTCAGAAATATTGCTACCAACCACTACTGGCCTGGACAAATACAGTCTGAATCAAGAACTCATTTGGAATATTACTCAGCCATAAAAAAGAACAAAATAGGGGGCTACCCTGGTGGCGCAGTGGTTGAGAGTCCGCCTGCCGATGCAGGGGACACGGGTTCGTGCCCCAGTTTGGGAAGATCCCACGTGCCGCGGAGCGGCTGGGCCCGTGAGCCATGGCCGCTGAGCGTGCGCGTCTGGAGCCTGTGCTCCGCAACGGGAGAGGCCACAACAGTGAGAGGCCCGTGTACCGAAAAAAAAAAAAAGAACAAAATAATGGCATTTGCAGCAACACAGATGGACCCAGAGATTGTCATACTGAGTGAAGTAAGTCAGACACAGAAACACAAATATCATATGATATCGCTTATATGTGGAATCTAAAAAACGGGTACAAATGAACTTATTTACAAAACAGGAGTCACAGATGTACAAAACAAACTTATGGTTACCAGGGGTTAAGGGGGAGAGGGATAAATTGGGAGACTGGGATTCACATATACACACTACTATATATAAAATAGACAACTGGTAAGAACCTATCATATAGCACTGGGAACTCTACTCAATACTCTGTAATGGCCTATTATGGGAAAAGAATATTAAAAAAGAGTGGATATATGTATAACTGATTCACTTTGCTGTGTTGCTAACACAACATTGTAAATCAACTACACTCCAATAAAAATGAAAAAATAAGAGAGACTTCGGAAAGTACAGTTTGACCCAAAGACTGAATAACTATTGCAAACAGTAATCAGTGAGGTGGTATCCACTGTAGAAAACACCTTAGCTGGAAATTATTCATGTCCATTCAAACTGGGTTTTCCTTGGTATAGCTCCTGGAAAAGTTTTTTGTATAAATGAATGTTCACTCTGAAAAAAAAAAAAAAAAAAGAATTCATTTGGGAATTGAAAAGTGGAAAGACTTAGGTTTACCCCCAAGTTGTATATGAACAAAAAGAAGAGAGTAAAGTCGGCTGATAATATTTTAAGTTTCTTTTGTTGAACTGAATACTCTATGTTATATGCATTTTTTAAATCTTTTAAATTAAAAGATAGTGCTCTGCTTCATATTCTTTTTGGTACAAATCTAGCTATATGTAAAGGAATGAAATTAAATGAAAACATAGTAATTACATTTTGAAATAAACACGTGCTTGTTGTGTTAAAATAATTACATATGCTTACTAAGAGAAAACATCCAAAACGCAAGTATTTATTCAAAGATAATGTAATTTTGGCAATAGCTTCGTTATGCTAACACAACAAAAATAACCCCCGTATATAATCCATGTTACACTGGAGATGATTCACCATTTTCTCCAGTAACTTCAAAACCATCTGCTTTAATTAGCTCTGCTTATTACAAAATCATCCTTCTGTTTTCTAACATGCTATAAAAATGGATATCAAAATTACTATCTTCAAGGTATTGTGCTTTTGAATGAACTATCTGAATTGCAAGGACTATCATATACGATTATACAATAAAAAACAAAAATGTGCTCTTTGTAGGAAAACTAGTGATTTAAATCAAACCTACTGGAATTCAAAGAGAGGGAAGGTTATCAATTGGATAACTATGGTTAGTGGCCACAAGATGAATGACTTCATCTGCAAACCAAATTCCTCAATTTAAAATTGGATGGCCTTTTCCCTTGAAATTGCTTGGAGGGGATCACACACTTTCTACAGAGCCAACATTAATTCATTTGGTTGGTATTACTCTCTTTTTCCAGGATAAGATGGACTGCCTGAGAACATTAGCTTCTTCTGTAGTCATAGTTCAAAAGTGGACCTAATTGTTAGTAAACCATGCTAATTGTCAGAAACAGATGCTTTAATATGGGTAAGTTATTCTTGACAGTGTAATCATGGCATGATGATCTGCCCTTGGCATGATGATCTGCCCCTGAAAAAAAGATTCCAGAATTCTAGAATTTAAGAATTGAAGGAGACTTTAAGTCATTTAGCTCTTCTTGTAGCCACTGTTCAGATTAGGCTGGAGATTCTTCTGACTTGTAAAACTCCCCAAGGATGAAGATTCTATTCCTAGCTTACTAATTGATTCTAAGAACTTACTAACACAGATGTCTAAGTCCTTTCCTAGAGCCCAAAGTGAATCTGATATTTTTGTTGTGGTCCCTGTAAATTTCCAAATGTATACGCCATGCTGTTGTAGAAGGAGTACTGAACTTGGAATCAAAAGACCTGGACTTGGGCTTCCCTGGTGGCGCAGTGGTTGAGAGTCCGCCTGCCAATGCAGGGGATGCGGGTTCGTGCCACGGTCCGGGAAGATCCCACATGCTGCGGAGCGGCTGGGCCCGTGAGCCATGGCCGCTGAGCCTGCACTTCCGGAGCCTGTGCTCCGCAACGGGAGAGGCCACAACAGTGAGAGGCCCGCGTACAGCAAAAAAAAAAAAAAAAAAAAAGACCTGGACTTGACACTTCCTATTTGACCTTCAACAAGTCCTTTATCCTTTCTGGGGTTCAGTTTCCTCATCTGTAAAGCAAAGTTAATAATCCTTACCTATCTCAAAGGAAGTTGTGAGAATCAAATGAGCTAAGGTATGTAAAAATGTGCAATAATTATAAAGCTGCAGACTTTCATCCTAAGCCTTATGATATTAGGAAGTTTAGAAAGAAATAAAGATTTAGGGCTTAGATCTTAAATAATTATGCTATTAGGAATCTCGGTTATGACAGTTCTCAGTCTACACTAGACAAACCACTCACTTAGGGGTCTGACCCCTAGGCCCCAAATCTACAAAATTTCAACATCCATCCATTGCTCTCAGACCCTTTCCAAGCAGTTTGTGAACTGTAAATCATCATACGAATTAAACTGTTACAAAAATGACTAGTACTATTATACTAAGAGCCAGTGAGCCACCTGTTTCAGAAAAGCCTCAGGCTAGATTGTCTAATAAGAGCTGGGGTGAAGAGTTTTTTCTTGGAACCTATAAGGCTTATCCTTTATGAATAAATCTAGTTACCAAGGAACTTGACTAGCCAAAGAATCAGATGATCCTAACATGCTAGCCAGCAACCCCAAAGTCAAAGGACCATTGTGACAAACAAAGTAGCAAGGAAAGTATCTGTCATCTGCATAGCGCTTTGCAGTTTTCTAAGCTCTTCCATGTGTTACAAACCAAATGTGTAATATGACTGCATCATGGGAGTAATCTCAGTAATCTGAGAGGTGACAACAAAAAGGAAAGAAATATGAGCTAAACCACTTAAATATCTTAAAACTGTAAAATAGATTAAATACACAGATGTATACCAAACTGAGCTATGATACTAATATCCATCAGAATGTAAACCTGTGCCATTCATACAAAGAAGTAGAGATTTGTGCCTACTCAGCATTTATTTCCCTTTTTCCCATTCTTTGCTCTGGGAAAACATCATTCATGTCCAGCTCTATGTACTTTAGGTGGTATTGACCTCATCGTTTGGTCTTAGGGGTTGGCCCTGATTGATCTAAACCAGTTAGGATAATCTTAATCTCTGTCATTACTCAGGAGCCATCCAATCACAGTAAAACCTAGAACTTTTGTTTGGAGGATATGGGAAGCATCTTCCTCCCCCACCCCCCCCCCACCCCCGCAGAATGTGAAAGAGAAAGTCTGTAGCCCAGTGTGCTGCTGGCAGCTATCCTGAGACTGTAGAGAAAAGAATGGCACCTTATCCATCTCAGGGCTTTTGGGTTATGAAAGCCAATACCTTCTCTCTAGATTTAAGCTTTGAAATTGATTTTCTGTTCTTGCCACACAAATCATTTGACATGATATTATTTAATATATAAGGGACTTTGCCATCATATATTGCATAACTGGACACTCACAATGACTCAGTGACTCATCTCCATTTTATAAAAGAGGAAAGAAGTCTCCGATAGGTTCATGACTTGCCTAAGGTCCATACCAGGTAAATGTTAGAGCCAGAAATGGAACTATGTGTTCTGGTCTAAAACAATTACTTTTCACTCTACCCTGTCATGTTGAAATGCCAAATTAAGGGCAGATTTTTAAACTTTCATGACCTAGGCAACATATAAGATTTTTCAATTATTAATGTTATTAAAACATGGTAGACACATATTATAAAATGAAGAATCTTAATTTTGGTTTTCAGCAATGGTTGGATTCCTTAATTTTTTTTTTTTTTTTTCTGTACGCGGGCCTCTCACTGTTGTGGCCTCTCCTGTTGCGGAGCACAGGCTCCGGAAGTGCAGGCTCAGCGGCCATGGCTCACGGGCCCAGCCGCTCCGCGGCATGTGGGATCTTCCCGGACCGGGGCACAAACCCGTGTCCCCTGCCATCAGCAGGAGGACTCTCAACCACTGCGCCACCAGGGAAGCCCGGATTCCTTAATTTTTAAACCTTTTGCATATGGGCCCTAGCCTGTGGTCTGAGTATGCTGTAACTCGCACTGAATGTGTTGAAACTCTTGTCCTGTCCAGTATAACAAGGCAGAGATATTGATGTTACGTTATGTGAAAGTTGGGTTGTAAACATCTCACGGTTATCGCTACTAGCACTGATGTTAAGGGCGTCCAGTGGAACTCTACAAATTGCTGTCGATTTCAAAGCATTATTCTTTGAAAGCAAGATGAGACCCTGTATTAACCTGTTCTTTGTTTTTCAGTGTTTCACTGAAAAGCCCATTCTCCAATGTCATGGGTGTGGAGTCGCATTGTAATAGAAAGGCGTGACTGATATTCATTCATTTGGCAAAAATTTATTGAGGACAAACTATGTGTCATAAACTACTAGAACTCAGTCACACATATGAATAAACCACAGTTTATTCTACCTTTAGGTTACCTGTCCTTTCGTTTTAATTCAGCCAGACAACAATTAGCAATTACTGTTTGAGCATCTTTTAGGGGAATGAGAAGTTGGAGGAAAGAAGAGAAATACTGAAACACTAAAAACTATTTCAGAGTAATTAAATTGTATGTCTGTAGCACTGAATCTCTTTACAATTGGTAGCCACATAATGGACATGGTGTGGGCCAGTTTCCAGAAAAGACTTCAGGAAGGTAGTGAAACATGAATCCAATAATAATAGGGGGAATTTTTTTATTTTCCTTAACAGAGGGTCCCTCTGCCTCAATAAGACCTACCTTCATGCATCTGGCTCTATATAATGCTTGAATTTAAGCAAAGATTCCAGCTTTTTAAGCTGGTGTCATCATCCAGAAAATAGGAATGAAACTAAAACCTTCTTCATGGGGTGGTGTTGATTATCCAATCATATGATGTGTGAGGTGGAAGTATTTTTATATCAGTTAGGGTGCTTTTAGTTGTAGGTAACAGAAAACCAATTTTAATTTTGGCATAAATACTCCAAGGAATGTATTCTCTTCCTTAAAACCATAGTGGATCAAGCTTCAAGCACAGTTTGACTGGGGCTCTAACTTTGTTTCTCTCTGAATTTCTCTAATTTTTCCTTCTTTGTGTAATGGCTTTATCCTCAGGCTGGCTTCCAGTGTTTTTCAGGGTATAGTCCTGAGACCACCCTCATCAGACTCTCCTATTGAAACAGAATCTTGGGGTATAGGGTAGGGAAAGAGTGTCCAGGAATCTTATGCTTGAACAATGTCCCAGATAAGTCAGGCATGGTAAAGATCACTGGATAGCCCTGAAAGAGGAAGGTAGAAAGGACATAGTCTATGCCAGATTTCCCAATTACAGCCTATAGTGATTTAGCTTTAGCTAACTATCAATATTTGGGAAAGTACAAGTCCATTTATTCTTATTCCAGGCACTCAGAGAGAAACTGAGGTCTGAGATTCTATGAACATGATGTTTAGCTCAAGTCTCTTTTGCCTGTGTCCTTCCCTTCAGACATTTGACACACACACCACTGTCTTCACAGGAAAATCTATAGGGGGAGAGGCAGTTGGAAAGTGAACTTGCAGAGAGTATCATTAGGATTTTTTTATTGCAGCAACAAACACAGATTCTGGCTATATTAGAAAAAGAGGGGGTTCATTAGATAGATATTAGGTGCTCGCAGAAGATGAGAAGGTGTCTGATCAAATGGAAATCACAACTGTTCTTTTGCACATGGGATGGAGGGTGAAATCTGGCATTTGGGGATCCTGGGATAAGAGCTACTATCTTCTACCAAGACTACGTACAAAATGCAAGTATCCAAAGAGGAAATAAGGAGTGGGACCTGCCTACAGTTAAACAACAACAAAAATTACCTGATTAAAACATGGGCAAAGAAAATAGACATTTCTCCAAAGAAGATATATGAATGGCCACCAGGTACATGAAAAACTGTGCAGCATCACTATCAACAGGGAAATACAAATCAAAACCACAACGAGATATATCACCTTACACCCTAGTTAGGATGGCTCTACTTACTAGGAAAAAGAGTAAAAAAATACGTAAAATGTTACCCCTGTGCACACAACCACCCACAAATAAAAACTGCTTCAGCAGAGGGAAAGCGGTTAAAAATTGGCAATTTGCAGAGAAAGGAAATTAAAATTTCACATCCCGTGTGAAGTGAGCAGTCTGAAAACTGTCTCCCCAAAGCCAGCTGAGACTGTGCACTGAGGTTGGTGGCCTTTAAAGGCCTACCAGGGCTGTCTCCTGACCGTCTGTGGAGCCTTAGGCCCCAAACAATTTCCCACTTTGATGGTGATTCCTATCTGTCACTCACGCCGGTTCCATTAAAAAATCTTCTCCAGCTTTTTGTGCAGAAGAACAGTGGAAATAGACTCCTGCGGAAGATGACAAATCTCTCCTATTTCTGGTTGCTATGGCTGATTCCTAGAAAGTTCTATTCCTTGAAATGTCTGGATTCTAGGCAGCTGCACATGACCTGATTTTTAAATAGAGTCCTGGACCGTCACTTCCCCAGGGGATTTGCCCTTTAAGCTGCAGAGCCGACAGGCATCAAATGATACCCATCCCAACGCTGGGAGCCCAGGGAGAATTTTTCCGTTTCACAGCTGAACCAAACTTCACAATGCGCCAGGGAAGAATTGGTAAAAGGTTGAGCTGGAGCAACTGTCTTCAAATTGGAATACTAATGATGACCTTTAATGAAGCCTGACAGTACAATCTGTTTCTCATTGTTGCTTAAGTGCCGGCTCCCGAGCATACCCTGGTTTTCAAGGAAGGGACAGACTGGGATAAATGGGCCCTGCTGGTGAGCAGGCCTGAGCACAGCTGATCTTTCAGCCAGGATTAAATTAATTAAAGTGATTCTCTCGGCCACAGAATTAGTCTTTTTATCTGTCATTATTGTATTGTTTATTAATCTCCAATGGAGGCTAATTGGTATCTGAGCTTTTGGGGGCGAGGGATCTGGGAGTGATAGGGATGAAATTGCCCTCATTTGGAATGGGGAGAACAGGAAGGGTTGTCTTAGTTCTAGATGTGAAATGAGCTTGTTAATTTAAGACCTTCATCAAAAGACTACAACAGCCCAAGGCAAGAACTGTAAGACAAAATGAACCTATATGGAGAAAGCTTTAGCTGTGTTGGCTTTGCCCCAGATTAGTAATCAATGGAATAGTCACTAAGAAACCTACTACAAGCATGGCTTTGTGCCAGGGAATTAGAGGGACCCATTCATATGCCATGGCTCCTTAAATAGGGTGCACTTTAGTTAATGAGATGCCTGAGTCCCACGCCCCAGAGGAATCTGGAAAAAATTTGAAAACTCATCTAGTTCAAACCCTCATTTTACACATAATACGTAAGTTACCATCGGCAGTGATGATGTTTCTCAAAGCTGGGGTATTTCTTGGAGTGGGAAAAAGGTGCCAGGCCAGGCTTGGGACATCAAGATGTCAGCTGGGTCCAAAGAGAACAGAGTTTCTCCTTCTACTCTGCTTTCAGTTCTACACTCAGGGCTGGGGTAAACTTGGAAGGATGACCCAAGGAGGGGATACTGGGGCTGGGAATATATGAGCAAAGTATATACACAAGACACCTTGAGACAACTTGCCAGGAAAAAAGAGAACCAAAGTTCTGTCTGTACTAGTAAAGGCTTTTTAAGCTGCAAGTGACAGAAACCCAATTGTCCTTTGCCTTCATGGTCACTCCAGGGAAGTATTTTCTAGTGGAATTCCTATTCTGAAGGCTATATTGCTTTAGCAGTTCTCTCTTATTAGTTTGAGCTCTGGCATCTAGGGATTGCAAAAAAAAAAAAAAAAATGCTGATCGATTTCAAGACATTATTTTGCAAGCTTGGGACCTCCCTGGCAAAAGCAATCCTTAAAACCACAGTTAACTGCTAATCTGGTAGTGTCAGTGGACTAAGGTCCAAAGCCAGAAATCTTGTTCATGATCCTCAAATGTAGACACCACCCTTGCGGTTTCTGTCGCTTAGCAACAGTCTTGCCACTTTAACTAATTCCCACACTGATCATTAGGTACCACTTTGGCCTCTGCTAAGCAAAGTAAAAGCCTGAGGTGGGAAACGGCTGATGCTTTCTTGCCTCCAGGCTGCATCTCAGCCAATGGCTGCCTACAAAAGAGCCAGATAGGGAGTCCACAGCAGGAGGGAAGAATATTATTTTCTGTTCTGTATTGTCTCTCTCCTTTGTTTGTCCTATCAATAGGGTTGATAAGGGATTCATATTTTCCAACTCAAGCAGATACAACCATCTTGAATGACTGGCCACACAGCAAAAAGAGTATCTCAGTAATGTCCCTTTGTTGCACCTGGTATATATCAGAAACCCACAAGGGCTCAGCCCTGTAGCGGCCACCTCCACCACGCTGATGTTGGGAAAGGGATGCCCCTTCATTGCTGGAGCTCACCCCGTAGAGGGTGGGGAGAATCCCCAGAGCTTCACCCTACGTGGGCCACTTCCACTGCTGCTGTTGTCACTGATGGGGAGGGGAGGTCTGCTGTTTCCTTGCTGGCTGTCACCTGGAGTAAGCCGGGGACAGTTAAAAGACCTCTGTCCCGCAGGATTTCCTCCTCCAAGTCCTCAGGCTAGAAAGCATGAGCTTTCCTCAAAGCCTTTTCTGTCTGTACCCGCTGGTAGTTGTAAGTTTCAGGCTGCCCTAGAGCCAGAGACAGGCTCTCTAGGAGGGAAAAAGAGCAGCAACCCAGGAAGTTCACTGCTGGGTTGTCCCTCAAGGACTGGGTTTCCTACCCAGCCTCCTGCTCTGATCCCCCTCCCGGAGTCCTCTGGTAGTTGCTTTACACATTCTATCCAGGATTTTTAGTTGTAGTCAGAGAAAGCAATAGAGTATAGTATGCTTATTCCATCCCGACCAAAACCAGAACTCTTGTGTCTTTTCATCATGTCTCCATTATTCTTTGAACACATCTTTGCTTTCTGATTCAATAAGGTGTTCCAGGCTCATCTTACATTTTCCTCGTCCAGCCCTTAAATCAGTCATTTCTCAAAGGAGCTCTGGTTCCTTTTCATAGGGAATGGTATTTGGGAGCCAAGATCTGGGCACCGGATTGCTATTTGCTATTGCTATTGCTTTGGGGCTTTGCTTCTTCCAGCCCTTTCACTGCTCTCGGATCTTCTCAGTGGTCAGATCTTAAAAGAAGCAGCCATAGTATCACAAATAATAGTGCTACCTGGCTATTTAAATTTAAGTTTAAAATAAATAAAATTAAAAATTTAATACCTCAGCTGCACTAGTCACATTTCAAGTACTCAACAGCCACATGTGGCTGGTGACAACCATATAAGACATTGCAGGTATGGAACGTTTCTATTGTTGTAGTGCTGATCTAGATAATTTCTGCCCCAAATCGTCTGCATTATGTATTTCACTTTGCTTGTGAAAATGAAACATAAAGCTTATGTCAAATTTTTCATATCTATTAAATTAAATACACAAAAACTTATGGTTACCAAAAGGGAAGGGGGGGATAAATTAGGAGTATGGAATTAACAAATACAAACTACTATACTACTGCTATATCTAAGCAACAAGAATTTACTGTATAACACTGTATAACAATATCGTGTAATAACCTAGAATGGGAAATCATCTGAAAAAATATATATACATATAACTGAATCACTTTGCTGTACACCTGAAACTAACACAATATTGTAAATCTACTATATTTAATTAAAAATATTAAATATACAATATCACCTATAACAGGCATACAAACAACCCAGGATGCGCTTTATAGCAAAAGAATGAGTAATGCCTTCAAAAAATCAAACCGTTCTCCAGGCTAGCAGTTTACCCACTTAAAGTCAGTTTTAGCTCTCAAAGGACACCAGAGATTCTAACTCACAAACTTCTCGAGGATTTAGTCCAAGATATATTACCAACTAAAATGAGGGGAGGGATACTAAGTGAACACACTGTTGACTATGGAAGCATAATGCCCTTCCTCACTAGAGGACCACAGGATGGAGCCTCCGCTGTCTTGATGAGAACTGCTGTAGAAGCTAACACAGTTCTCACTATTTTAGCATTCTTACTAAAGTGTCATAAGTCCAGGCCTGCTGACAATGATTGGCCAGAGGAAAAAATGATCTCAAAATTGTGTCACAGAGGTATATGTACAATATATATCAATAATATATATTATTATATATAGATATATATACTATTATAATTATATAATTAAATGAGCTAATGCACATATAGAGTTTAGTATAAGACTCAGCACAAATAGTAAGCCCCTGTTACACTTTAGCTATTCTTCGATTCCCTTTTTTAAAAAATGGAAGTTTAGCTTCTGAGTACAAGTATACTTCTCTTCCTCCTTCTCCTAGGCTGACTAAGAGTAATTCTGTAACAATTTGGCAGCCACTTTGGTAAGCACTTTGAATATATTACCTCATTTAGCCCTCAAAACAACCCAAGGAAATAGGTACCATTATTATACTCAGCTCCAGGAAGATTCAATAACCTGCCCAAGATCACATAGCTTTGAAGGTAGTAGAGGAGAAACTCTGTGCAGGTAGTCTGGCTCTCAAGCCAGGACTCCTAATCCCTGTGTAAGAAATTCCAAACCAAGTTGCAAAATACTTTCACACCAATTTTGTGTGAAAAGGTTCAGAAAATACTGATCCCAAGCTATGAAGCCTTGTACATCATAACACACACACCTAGCATTCTAATACCTAGTGAAAGGAGAGGCTGAGGACACAAATTCAGAAACAATGCAGATGTTAGCACACACATACAGTCCTCCCCTGGATGCTCAAGTCCCTTATATAAATGACATAGTATTTGTATATAACCTATGCACATTCTCCTGTATACTTTAAATCATCTCTAGACTACTTATAATACTCAGTACAATGTAAATGCTATGTAAATAGTTGCCGGTGCATGGCAAGTTTAAGTTTTGCATTTTGGAACTTCCTGAAAAAAATTTCTTTTAATATTCTTGATCTGTGGTTGGTTAAATCTGAAGATGCGGAACCCGCGGACACAGAGGGCTGAGTGTACAGTACTTACTTTGTATCAGACATTGTTCTCAGCACTTTATATATACTAACTCATTCAATTTTCCCAATAACCATACAACTAATAAGTTTTGGATGTAGGATTTGAACTCAGGGAGTCTGACACCAGAGGCCATAGTATATTGTCCCAAAAGTTGCTATCACACAGCTGGTGATGTCAGTTACTAAACAAGTGATCCCACCACAACTACCACTGCCACGACAAACTTAAAAATTCCCAAAAGTTGAAGCTACGAAGTCTTTAGCCTTATCTTAAGAGAAGCATATAAATAGAAAATTTAAAACAGTAAATCCAGTTACTGTAGGTATTCTAGTCCCATAGGCTACTGGAATTCTTAGTTGCCACACCACTCCCACATTTTCTTGTTATTAGTTCTTTATCATTCACATAAATACACACACTCACACACACACAGCTCCTTCAGAAATACTCAACTATTATGTTTGTCTTTCTGAATTATTCTGACTCTTTGCACTTGAGACTTGTAGCCCCTTGAGTTGCAATATGCCTGAAACAAAAGAGGAGATCAGTTGAAAAACCTAAGTGGACCTTCTTAGAAAATTGCATGCTTCCATCACAGGGCTGTTGTGAGGATCAAAGTGAGAATGTGTGTGATCTCTCTTTGAAAATTCTGAAGGCCTTCAGAAATGGAAGGGATCATTATTATCACCATACTAAAAACAAAACCCTAAGCTCTCTTCCCAAAACAATTCCTGCAAACACAAAATCAATGGGAAGGCAAGGTTTGTGGTTCATAGTCTTTCTTTTTATTGTGTCAGACTTTAGAGTTTCTGTGGGTCTTTTAGTTGTTAATATTTGTTTCACTGGCATTGCATAAGACCTGCACAAGCTCATGAAGACTGCGCAGTAAGATTCATTTATGAATTGGCCAACAGATGACACAGTTTTTTCAGGGAAATTTGCATTTGTCATTGCAATAATTGAATTCACTGCTCAACACATGAGTAAATTCCTCAAAGAAGTCTTTGTGTTGTGCTTGGGATTAAGAGTATTTCTTTCTGTCAAAGCAAGGCAAGTTCTGCCTGAAATGAGTTTCTTTTTGCAGCACAAAAAAAGTAAACTGGAAAAAGATGCTAAGATGATCCTTTGGATGTGATGACCTCAGTTGAACCAACTTGCCCTGTGGCCTGAGTAAAGCCATACCATTTATCTGGACCTTGGTTTTCCTGGCTACAAAATGGGGAGGGTAAACTAGGATTTTGTGATCCCTTCAGACTCTACTATTTTATGATTCTATTATTCTTCCTTTCTGATGTGCCCAAAAGATTAATGTGGTGCGCCTAGGCCCTAACAATGGATAAACCTTAATGTTCCAGAAGGAAAAGCGACACTTCATTCTACCTTCATTATAATCAAAAATACATTTGTACCACTCACTTTATAGTTAAGAGTGTTTTCGCATATATTATTTCATATGATCCCTACCATAAACCTTTGCAGTAGCAATTTTTATTCCATTTTACCAGTGATGATGGAATTGAAACTCAGAGTGAGTGGTTCAATGTCTCTTCCAAAATTTCACATTTAATGAATGGTGAGTCCAAGACTCGAACTATAGGTCTGGAGTAGTGTAATTTCCACCACTGATCTGCCTGACCATTTATTATAGGAGGAGATTTTTACTCCCTCCTTATAGAATGCAAATGTTGGTACTGAAAATTACGCTGGTGACCTATATCTTCTCTCATGAAATGATGGTAAGAAACTAGTTGAGCAAGAAAGCTTGAAATCCTATTGGGCCTGTTTCATAAACATTGCGAAGGTAGAAGTCCAACAAAAATACTAAATTCTATGCCTTGACATTCACTCATTCATTCATCCATTCTTTCTTTCATAAATTCAGCACATACTTGTCAAGTGCCTACTATTGCTAGGCATGGTGTTAGGAGACACAGCACCAAATAAGGCCAAGTTCCTGCTCTCATAAAATGTATAATCTAGCAAAAGAAACAGACAAATAGGAATTGTTATGAGTGTTCTGCTAGGAAATGGCTAGGGTGCGACAGGAGCATAGAGAACAAGTTTGTGACTGTCTGGAGCAGTTAAAAAGCTTCCCATTGGGGCTTCCCTGGTGGCGCAGTGGTTAAGAATCTGCCTGCCAATGCAGGGGACACGGGTTCAAACCCTGGTCCGGGAAGATCCCACATGTCACGGAGCAACTAAGCCTGTGCGCCACAACTACTGAGCCTGTGCTCTAGAGCCCGCGAGCCACAACTACTGAAGCCCGAGCGCCTAGAGCCTGTGCTCCGCAATGAGAGAAGCCACTGCAATGAAAAGCCTGCACACTGCAACAAAGAGTAGCCCCCTGCTCCCCTCGACCAGAGAAAGCCCGTGCACAGCAACAAAGACTCAACGCAGCCAAAAATAAATAAATAAATAAATTTATTTTTTAAAAAAGCTTCCCAAAGGATGTAGGGTCTAAACTGAGAACTGGGGCAGGAAGAGACCCCTGGTAATGTAAAAGGCAAGGGAGGTGTTTCACGTGGAAAGAAGAGCATGAGCAAAGGCAATCTGGCTTTTTCTTTTGTAAAGTTACTGCCTCCTTTTTTTTTTCTTTTCTTTTGCGGTACGCGGGCCTCTCACGGTTGTGGCCTCTCCCGTTGCGGAGCACAGGCTCCGGACGCGCAGGCTCAGCGGCCATGGCTCACGGGCGCAGCCGCTCCGCGGCATGTGGGATCTTCTCGGATCGGGGCACGAACCTGCATCGGCAGGCGGACTCTCAACCACTGCTCCACCAGGGAAGCCCACTGCCTCCTTTTAAATATGTTTCTAAGATTTTTAAAGTACAAAAATAATATGAGCTTGTTGTGTTATATGAAATAATATAAAGGTCTATAAAGAATAAGTTAATATTCTCTATCTCCATTCTCATTCCATTTCTACCCAACAAATATACATTGCTTTTGTGTGGGATCTTCCTCTTCCTCTCTATGAAACAGTTATGATGTAGCTAAATTGTTTTGAAATGCTTGGATCCAGACAGTGTGGTATTATGTGTGTGTTAGTTGGTTTAAGTCACAAGCCAAGAACAGTCAGTTGCCCTGATCCAGATGTGGCTACTATAACTGCTTCAGCAATCTTCATCTTTGAAGGACACAAGGACATTTGGTTGATTATATAGTGAATGTCAGAAATGGGATTTTCACAGGTGAAATGAGTAGCTTGTTAGCATGATAGATGTTAAAATGGGCTCTCATTGGTGAAACTGGTAGTATTCAATTATATATGGCTTATTTAAACTCTTACAGACACTCCACTTCCTTGCATGGATAGGGTTTAAGACTCCAGTAAGGGCTATAGCCTGCACCCTTAGGGATGGTGTCTGAGGCCTGATCCTAAAGGGTACTGTCTAGTTTGTTTTGGGGGATTTCTGATGGCCTGAAAGACCATAAGGGAAATAGAATCCTGCCCCTGCAGTATTGTCACATCTGGCTCAAGGGAACCTGCTGTGCAAGGCAGTGAATAAAGCAACTAGAGGTCAGAGCTGGACCTAATTAAGCTTCCAGAACTGGTGATGTGACCTGTTTGTGTTTGTTTGCTAATAATAAATAAATAAATAAATAAGTCAGACACTTGCTTTTATTACAGCCCAGTAGTGAGATCGTAGGGGAGTAGCTAACTTTTCCTACCTAAAACTATTAAGAAGTTCATATTATTTACCAATATGACCCTAAGAGTGGTGCATGTCTTCACCGTACATACAGATACACACACACACACACACACACACACACACACACACACACACGTAAAGTTTTAAATAGTAAAAATATATCATACCAGATTCATTTCTCTTTTTTTTTTTTTCATTTACTAAATACATCATGGCCATCTGAGTTAAGAGATAAAGATACAACTTTCTTTAGAGGCTGAAAAATATTCTATAGAGTTGATGTACTCATTTATTTGCCATATACCACTATTAATGAATACTTCCAGTTTTATTTTATTTTTGTTTTTATGATGATAAGCTTTGCTATAATAAGCACCCTTGAACACAGAAGTTCTCAAATGCACTAAATCGTCTTTTAGATTTTCTATTTGGCTCCGATGCTTTCGTTTTCTTTTTTTTCTTTGCTCTTGCCAACTCTATATTGTGAGAACAGGAGACTTATGGGAAGTTTTTTCTTTCCCTGGTTAGTTGTTCTTTACTAATAAAAATGAGTCAATCAAATGAAAAAGCAGATTATTTATATTTAAAAAGCTTTGGGAGACTTCCCTGGTGGTCCAGTGGTAAAGAATCCGCGTTCCAATGCAGGGGACGTGGGTTCAATTCCTGGTCGCGGAACTAAGATCTCACATGCAACTAAGCCCGCATGCCATGACTACTGAGCCTGCACCCTGCAAACTACAGAGCCCACGCACTCTGGAGCCTGCATGCCACAACTAGAGAGAAGCCTGCGTAACGAAATGAAGAGCGCTTGCACAACGAAAGATCCTGCATGCCGCAACGAAGATCCACATTATGCAACTAAGACCCGACGCAGCCAACAAATATATAAAATAAAAATAAATAAATAAAATTTTAAAGCTTATTATTCAGTTGGGAGAAAAAAAACAAATGGAAACATGCAATAAAATCAGTTTCATCTAACCAAGCAACTTTGGAAATGTCCTTTACTTCCCTCAACTTCAGTTTGCTCATCTGTAAAATGGGCATTTATAATTGCCACCTACTCCACAGGTTTATTGTAAGGAACTAAAGAAATTAGACATAGAAAATAGTTTGTAAATTCTAAAGCATGTTGGAGACATCAGTTATTATTCATATATGTTGTAATATGTGGGACACCTATTTCTTTATGGACTATGTTTAAGCATGTAAGCATAATGACATCTTATAAATCATGAACCTACTTTTGTTTCTCCCACTCAAAATAGAGGAATGGCTTACAAGGCCTTACATGTGTTTTCAAAGTCCTGGCCAACTAATTGGGAGGAACTATAGAAAACAAATGGAGATGATGAACAATGCAGTGTGGAAAAGCTGCCTCCCCAAATCCCCAGGTTAAACAGACTTAAGCATCCCACGTTGTAGCCTTGTCTGGGGAGGATTCTAAGAGGATCATTGCCCCATAGCAGGCTGGGTAAAGGGTGAAAGGTTAACAGGCCAATCCCAGGACAAGGTATTGGCCCAAATTAGGTGTCTGAAACATTTGCTGAAGGACTTAGTCTGCCGAATTCTTTATTTCCAACAGCAAAAGTATTTAGGGAACAAAAAAAGACTTGTGTGTGGAAGAATTCAGGAAATTTAGTTAGGTCCTCTCTTCTCCAAGGAAACCAAAAAGTTTAAAATTTTTCCCCTATTTCAAGGAGACAATTATAGATTAAAAACACTGAAGCTCATTTTGTGTTCTGAGAACCAACATCATATTGGCACGACTCCTTGTTCAGTAACTTTCATTTGGAATTATTTTTCCACTGAGAGAAACAGAACCACCAAGAAGTACAAGTGGTTGCCTGTTACACTGACATCCAGATACTTAAAATAGCTCTTTTACTTTTAAGGGCAGTGAATTTTTCAGTAAAAACTAGGCTTGAGGCAAGGGCAGTAAGAAGGAGATAATTTCAGAGTACGAGGAAAGAAACTCATTGGACACCTGCCCACCCCCCACCCCAAACCCACACATTCCAAGGCCAGAAAAATTGTCTTCATTCATCCTGGGAAGCACTTAAGCATTGACTTTGGCTACATTGTTATTCAATAGCAATTCTATAGCAATGAGATCATGAATCCGGAAAATGGTATTTTGAACGAAGAGAAGAATATTTCTTTAGACATTTGTACAACATACTCTAAAGAGACCCCTGGTCAAATTTATCCAGAGCCAGAACTCTCATATCACCTTGCTGAATTCTGAAGATGTTGGCAGAGATAGAATGCAAAGGATCACATTAGCAAATCCATATGAACCTGGTACCAATCAAGTAGGAATTTAACTTGATTTTACAATGATTGGCCAGAAAAAAATTAAAACCAAAGTTACTGTACATGAAACTACCTCCAAACCCTGTAAACTACAAAATTTTAAAAATTAAGTGTATGGATCTAGTTGAAAGGTAAATTTGTGGGGAGGAGGGTGCTGGTAGTGGTAGTGGCAATTACTCAGTGTACAGAAGGAAGTGCAAACAGAAGTCGGTTATGTCCATTTTTCTCCTTGCCTTAATGAAAAGGGTAGAATATAAAATTATTTTTATGCTATGATAGCAAGTGTGTTATAATTGTGTATGCTTGTGGGCCAACTTTGAGAGAGACCATGAAAAAATAATAAAAAATGTATTGAGGGGGGATTAGAGGTGATTTTTTTTTCCTTTCTCTCTCAGTTTTTGATTATATCACAATATTCCTTGGAAAATAAGTGACAAGTTAAAAATGTTTTAAAGTCCAGCTTATTGTAAGATTGTCCTCAGGAGGATAAGAGATACCTCTTTCCATAATGGGCATATAAATTTGCTATTTTCCAGAAGAGACAGTTTGTAGAAAATCAAGTTGTAGCATGTAAGAGCCCTTTTTCTCCACTAAAAGAAAATCAGAGAAATCTAAAAATTAGAGATTTAAAATTTTCTAAGCCTGATTTTACTCATTACATAAAGGCTTCTTCTTTTCTTTCTGTGTGTGCCAAATATCAATTGCATTTCGAAGGTCCTAGCCAACGAGGATCCTCACAAAGCACTGAGAAGTCCCCAGTTTTGTCCAGTCAAGAGAGTGCGCCCCTTCTGGTAGTGTTCTCAAGTTCACACCACCATGAGGACTAAGAAGATAGCATAAATATGGGGATAGGGGAGTGTAAGACAAAAGGGAATGGTGGGGGGCTTCCCTGGTGGCGCAGTGGTTGAGAGTCCGCCTGCCGATGCAGGGGACACGGGTTCGTGCCCCGGTCTGGGAAGATTCCACATGCTGCGGAGCGGCTGGGCCAGTGAGCCATGGCCGCTGAGCCTGCGCGTCTGGAGCCTGTGCTTCGCAACGAGAGAGGCCACAACAGTGAGAGGCCCGCATACCGCAAAAAAAAAAACAAAACAAAACAAAAAAAAGGGAATGGTGGGGCCTGGAACAATCTGGATATCAAATTCCAAACTTTTGAAACACAGTGCCAGCTGAACAAAAATCCTGGAGTTGGGCTCTCGCTCATTAGCCTTTGACCCCTGGATAAATATGCTACAGACCCCAGGGGCCTGAGTGACCTTTCTAAATTGCAGATCAGATCAGATCATGACCCTGCTTAAAGACTTCCTGTGGCTCCTGGTGCCCCCCAAATAAATACAAACTCCTAGGCAGGCAAACAAGGCTCCTGCCTGCTTCTGCAGCTCCACAAGCTGTCCCTTGCCCCCATCGATCCCCTCTTGCCCACATATCTCAAATCCAGGCATACTGACCCTCTTAGGGTAACCCAAGCACATGCCCCCTTGGCCTCACACAGCCTGTTTGGCTTCCCCTTCCCATCATCTCCAACAGGCAAACTCTTACTCATTCTTCAAAACAAATAATAATGTTCTATTAGACCAGCAGTTCTCAAACTTCTTGTTCTCAGGACCCCTGTACATTCTTACAAGTTACTGAGAAATTCCAAAGGTTTTTGTTTATGAGGGTTATATTTCTTGATATTTATAGTGGTAAAAAAATAAAACTAAAAAGTTTTAAAAATATGTATTAGCTCATTAAAAACAACAATATAAATTACGTGTTTTATGAAAAATAACTATTTTCTAAGACAAAACATATTTGGTATGTTTTTGCAAATCCCTTTAGTGTCTAGCTTAGTAGAAGACAGCAGAATTCTCATACCTGTCTCTGCCTTGAATCTGTTTAGATATGTTGTTTTTGGTTGAAGTATATGAAGAAAATTTGGCCTCACCGGTAGGTATGTAGTTGGAAAAAAAGTAATAACCTTTTCAGATAACTGTGGATTTTATTCTTTGACATTATGCCCAAACTAGACAAATGGTGATTTCTGAAAGGTTAGTTGCAATGTGGAATTTGAAACCATTTCAATGGAATCTTCATACTCTGTTAAATTAAAATCCATTAGTCTACCTGACGCTCTGAATGGATCTTTTATCCATGTCTGATTTTTTAACATCAGCATCGGTCGTTTGGAAAATACTGATTCACTAAGTGAAGCAGATCTTTCAAATGTTGACACATTTCATTATACAATATTGAAATGTCATTTTCACTAATATCACCCCTAATCTCACTGAAGAGGTCTTTTTATTGGGATATGTCAAATTCATGATGGGGGGCATACAGTTTTCTGAAATTGTAATTTTTGCTTGAAATCTCAAATTTTATCATTAACAACAAGTACTGTCAGTTGTTTCCCTTGAAGCGACAGGCCCACCTCATTCATTTGCAAGAAAATGTCTGTCAAATATTCCAGTTTGCGTAAGCATAGTTTGTCTGTTAGTTGCTCTTTCAAGTAAAAACTGTGTTTCACAAAAAAGCAGCTAGTTCAGCTCACAACCTGAACAACCACACAATGCTTTGCCTTGAGGTAATCATGCTTTGGCATGAAGAACTGCTTTATTTATTACTTCCCAGGTCATCACACAGAATGCTAAAAAGACATGTATTCAAGGATCAATATTTAATCATTAATAATTTTAACTGCTTCATCAAGGAAATCCTTAAAAGAACTTGGAATTTTTTGTTTCCCTGCAAGTGTGCAGTGTTGAAGAAAGACTGTACTAGCAGTGCCAGGCCTTGATTCATGCTAAGCCTCCAGTTTTATCAGTATTGTTTTTGCACCATCAATACAAATGTCGACAGAGTGAAAAAAGGCAAATAGCATCTTAGTATAAAATGAAAATAGTTTTGACCTCACAGACCCCCTGTGAGAGCTACTGCACTGGACTGTAATTAACCTGAGAGCAAGGCCTCATGCTCTCATGTCCAGGGGTGTGCTGGAGCCAGCTTGTATTGGCTTGCAAGAGCTGACTGTTAACTTTACAGGAATTTTTGCAAGGGGGTTGATGTCATGTTGGCTCTGTGTTATCAGCCAGGCAGGACTGTTTAATGCACAGAAGTCATCAGACATTACAAACTGCGGTCTTTTTTTCCTCTTCTGGAAAGCCGATTGTTAACCATCTACCAACACACCACTGTCTGTGTCCCTACTTCTTTGTGAATCAGTGTCTTGCCTTGTTCCTGCCACATGTATGTATTTAATGAAAACCTGTTAATAAACAAGAGTAAATGAATCAGTCAATCTATTGATGCCACCTCCTCCAGGAGGCTTTCCCAGGTTCTCCAGGCAGTCAACCTCTCCTCTGTGTTCTCACTATTTAGCATTCTACACTGGTTATACTGAATTGTAATTGTTTTACAGGTTAGTTTTCCTCATGAGTCTGCGGACATCTCTAGAGACTATTTCCTGTAGGGTGGCAACCTGGCAAAATAGTTTAGCACACAGGTACTGTGTGCTGAATTGCCTAAATTCTGATCCCAATTTTGCTACACGCTAACTCTTTGACCTGGGGCAATTCATTTCACCTCTTCCGGCTTTACAATCAGAGTTGAGATCCCGTTAGCTCTTTCTTCCAAGGATTTTTGGAAGAATTAAACAGGTTAGTATTTGTCTAGGAATGAAAACAGTAAATACTCAATAAATGTTAATTAATTCCACCTCATCTATTTCCTCATCCATGCTGTCTTCCCAGCATCTGGCTTACAACAGATGTTCATTAAGTATCTTGTGAATGAATTCCATGTTTCAAGCATTGTACTAGTCACTATTGGAGACACGAGGATAAATTAAGCCTAGATGGAATTCTAATCTCAAGATACTTTATAAGTACACACACATATAATTAATTATGGGAAAGGAAGGAAGAGGAAAGCTCCACAAGATGGTAAACCTGAAGTGCTGAAGGTTGTATTCTCAGGAAAGTGAGAATAATGTAAAAGAAAATGAAAGTAGTCAATTGTCATGAGGAAATAATAGGCCAAATAACATTCAGAAACAGAAGTTATCCGTAATTGGTCAATGTTTCTGCTACGGCATCCCAGGGAGAGAGGTAAAGTGAGAGTGTTCTGGTACAAGAATTGGGAATTCTGCTGTGAGCTAACTAGAATTTAATATGTTTTACCTGAACCTGGATGAAATCTCTCTCAAGATACTTGCAGGCTATCGGGAGATTACCTCTTTGAGTCTTGGTTTCTCCATTTGTAAAATGGGAATCGTAATAGTACCTGCTTTGGAGATTTTTGTGTATGCCAAATCACGCAGTGTTTGCAAAGCCTGGCACATACTAAATACTTTATGAATATTAGCTACTGTTATTGCTGTTTGTTTGAATTATTCTATGCTTATTCTCTTTTTTTTTTTTTTGGCTGCTTTGGGTCTTCATGCTGTGTGTGGGCTTTCTCTAGTTGCGGTGCGTGGGCTTCTCATTGTGGTGGCTTCTCTCGTTTCAGAGTACCGGCTCTAGGCGCGCAGGCTTCAGTAGTTGTGGTCGCAGGCTCAGCAGTTGTGGCACACGGGCTTAGTTGCTCCGCGGCATGTGGGATCTTCCTGGACCACGGCTTGAACCCGTGTCCCCTGCATTGGCAGGCAGATTCTTAACCACTGAGCCACCAGGGAAGCCTTTATCCTCTAACTTCTGATTACTATTTTGCTTTCACAGGTAACTTAATGACTAGAAAGAGGCTAACCTGTACTTATTACCAGTATCCTAGTCATTGGAAAATGTTTCCTCTTTTACGTGGGGTTTATAAAGTAGCTGTTTTTTTTGCGGTACGCGGGCCTCTCACTGTTGTGGCCTCTCCTGTTGCGGGGCACAGGCTCCGGACGCGCAGGCTCAGCGGCCATGGCTCACTGGCCCAGCCGCTCCGCAGCATGTGGGATCTTCCCAGACCGGGGCACGAACCCGTGTCCCCTGCATCGGCAGGTGGACTCTCAACCACTGCGCCATGAGGGAAGCCCTAAAGTAGTTTTTTTGACTGTCAAAATCAAGTAGATAATCAAGTAGAATCTTGACTGTCTCTGGATTAACTGGTTATTCAGTTCTATAACTCCTTTCCTGAAACCCTTGGGCCAGTTATGTTTCAGGATTCAGATTTTTTTTTTTTAATTTGAGAACAATAATATCAAACATATACTACACATTACATAAAACCCTCAGCAGCACCTCATAATCAGACATATTAACATTTTGGCAAAAAAATACATAAACACTGACATTTGATGGGACAGAAAGATTATAAGAAGCCTCGCATCAGTTCATGCTAGGCTTTGCTGTCAGATGAATTATTAAGAAAAAAAAATAACCTTTGATTTTCTGAGCTTTGGGGATTTCAGAATTGCAGAGGAGGAGTATGGGCCATATTAGGCTTTAGGCTGGCAGAGCTGGGCATCTGACCCTGTATGGCAGTGACCTCTCCAAGGAAACTGCCCAGTTGAAACCAGGCGGCCTCTGACTCCTGTCCTCAGCTGCACATTCTGCAGATAGGCTGTACAGGGTGCATCCCTCTGGAGACGGGAAACCAAGTCATTGCGTTGCGTCAACAGAAAAAAAACAAATGATGGGCCAGGTGCAACTCCCAGATAGCATTTGCCTGATGGTGTACGGAAAGGCAGTAATAAGCAGTGAATCATGTTGGGTAAATTTCCTCTCAGTGCTTCACAGACGTTTCTCAGGCCCTTCTCCCTGTGCGGAAGAAAGAAAAGCCTCTACCAGAGACCGCTCTTGTGTTGCTGTGTATGCCTAAACACCCAAGAGCCGGATTTATTAACTTCATATCTTTAGTAGGAGTTCACATCAGACCCACCACAGGCCTAAAGATGGCTCCTGCTGAGACCCCAGCAGGAGGACAAACGGTTAGGCTAAGAGTGCAAGCCAGCATGAATAGGCCTAAATTAGGCCGGGCCTAATAACCCGTTTACTAACACCTGTATTAGTCCTCCATCACTCAGGGTGAACCGCTGTCGGACAAGCCGTAATCCCATAAGCTTTTCATTTGCATACCCCTCATTAGCTGATTAAAACTTGAAGAAGGCAGGTTTCTGCAGCTGGTGGGCCCATTCCTTCACACCGCCTGCCTGGGTGGCTTTGGTAATGAAGTCATGTGGGTGGATGGGAGATTTATATGTATGGAAGGGATTAAGAGTATTAGAATTTGTGTGAGCTGATGTTGCCATATTCTCTGTACTGGAGCCCAGTAATTGGATGGGAGGAGAAATGGCAGACCCATTAGTTTTGTCTGTTTACTCAGGAGCAGGGTGCTAGAGATTCAATTTTGCTTTCTTTGGCTCCCTTGCCTTTGTGAAGCAGGTCTGCTTTGTCTCCTCTGGCCCCAAGCACCTCCAAACCCCAGCCCCGCTAAGGCGATTCAGCCACAGGGGCCCAGGGAAGAGAAAATGCAGCTCCGACTCAAGTACTACTTGAAGGTAGCCCCATCCCGCCTTGTCCAATCCTGGGAGAGAGAGCAAGAGATCACTGAAATTTATCAACACTGCTGGGGGCTTTTTTTGGATTATTTTATTAGTTCTCCACATTTGGGATTAACCATCCTCAGCATCAAAGGCACCGCAGGCTCCTTATTTGGGAAATGAATCGTTAGACATTTCGGAGACTTAACAAAGCAATTGTTGTATTTGCCAGGTTTGCATAATTTTAATAGACAAAAAATAACACGAAGGGAAAAAAATCCATGTCCTGTGCTGTTTGTACAGCTGGAGACAGAGCTTCTTGTGCTTGGTGATGTCAGAGATGCGCCATTGTCTCACCCCTCACCCTGACAATGTGGTCCCACTAGTATCGTTCACAAAACCGGACTGGACAATTCTGCAAACTTTGAAGCTGACCATTGTCTCCAAAGTGTATGGGGCGCCACAGACAGAACGATGTTGATTCATCAGCCGGACTGGGGCTTGCAAAGCCTGGAGATGAGGACTCCCACCAGCAAAGAGTGAAGAAGGGAGGCTGGATGAGCGTGAGGCCAGAGCTTGAAGCCAGAGGAGATGGGGGGGGGGGGGATCGTGGATTGGGGAATTTTTTTTCTTCCTTAAAAATATCGGAGAAGTATAGAATATTTCAACTCAGACCCTGTGAAGGTTTATTTTATATTTTCAGTTCTCTCTACTAAAAGCCACAGCCACGACCACTTCCTAAAAATTCTGATGTGAAACTTAGTTTTATCACTTGCTGAAATATTCCATTTCAATTGGGTTTATGTTTTTAAATGTCTTTAATGAAGGGAAAGCAAAAAGCGTCCACCAAATGCAAGTCTGAGTTAGGTCATTTGCAGGGTTTTTAGTGAAATCATTTATCGGGATCAAGGAATTCAGATGAGACCCCCATAGGCAACAGAGAAACTGCAGTGACAGTTTTTATAAAAGGTTTCCCTCAGTAAAATCCAATCTTTAAAAACAAAACAAACAAAACACCAAGCCAACAAGCCAGGACAACAAATAAATAAAAACACCACATACATACACACACAAAAAAGCACCACACAGTAACCATCCTGCACGCATTTATGTGTGTTTGATCAATCAGTAAAAGAAAAATTTTGCCATTTCTACCTCCCTCTGTCCTTACGATTTTAATTATTTTTCCATTCCTGTTAAAGCAACTGGATCCCCTGTGCTTGATGCTCAATTCAGCTAACATTTTTGAGTCCCTACTCTTGCTGTGTTTAAGGTAGGGTTAGAAAGAGGGTCACCCAACAAAGCACGTAAGATTTCAACCACTACCCAGAATTACCAAGTGGGCAATCAAGGAAATCTGTTTAGAAAGGTAGTGAGGAAAAGAGAATAGGAGAAAGTTTTATCCTGGCTCATATAATGATTCTTGAAGACAGAGATTCATCAAACATCAAGAATAGGATGAACCTTAAAGATCCTCAAATCCAGTCATGCAATCAATACTCCAAATCCCCCATAGCAAAATTCAGTATACCTCCTTAACTGTTCCAAGCATTTGGGACCTATCACCTTCTTCAATTTTTGTAATTCTGGTCTACAGTTTGATTACAAATTATAATTTTTGTAATCTGATCTTCTAGCCACTTTGCATTCCTCTCAAACTTATCTTTACATAATATATTCTTCATGGGGAAGGAATTTAACATTTTTTGAGGACCTACTTACACCGTACAGCAGGTGCCAAACATGCACTATCCTGTGAAGTGGGAATAATTATTCTCACATATAGATAATAAAACGGAGGCTCCGGAAGGCTAAGCAGTGTGTCCAAGGACACACAGCCTTTAAGCAGATCAGCCTAATCACTACTCCAAACCTAGTGGTTTAAAACAACAGCCATTTTATTATTTCTTATGATTCTGTGGCTTGGCTGGGAGGTTATGCTGATCTAGGCTGGCATGGCTGGGGCTGGATGGTCTAGAAGGGTCTCACTCACAGGGCCGGGCCTCAGCTGGGATGGCTAGGACAGCTGGCCCTCCCTCCATGTCATCCTTCAGGAGGCTAATGCATACTTGTTCATACAGAGGCAGCCTTTCAAAAGAGTGAGAGCAGAAGCTGCAAGATCTACTGAGGTCTAGGCTCAGAACTCATGGTTACTTCCCTGCATTCTATTGATCAAAGCAAGTCACGAGGCCAGCCCAGGCTTAACGGGTGGGAAAATAGATTCTGCCTCTTGATGGGAGGAGCTGCAAAGAATTCGGGGCCATTTGCAATTGAACATATGGTCTGTGGTTTATGCTCTTTACTCTGGAGCCAGACAGTGTATGTTCAAATCTTGGCTCAGCTAGGTGTTAGCCATGATGTCTTGGGAAAGTTCACTAACCTCTTCCTGCCTATTTTCTCATCTGTAATACAAGGACAATAACAGGACTCTTTTAGAAGGATATTTATGAAGACTGAGTGGATATATATAAAGCACTTAGAATACTGCCTGGTACGGACTCTGCACAATATAAGTATCAATTATTATTATTGTTGTTAACCCTTATGTTATACTGCCTATCTCAATATTTACTACTGTTTAGCATGTGCTAAGGCCTAGGAACATAAAAAAAAGGAACTGGGTGGGAAAGCTTGAATATTTATTTACCACCTATTTATGTAGGCCCTGTGCTAGGTGCTTTATATTTTCATTTAGTTCTTATACGAATCCAGTAGGGTAGATGTTATTCTCCCTGATTACAGGTAACTAAGGTGAATAAGACATGGTCCCTTTTCTTAAAAAGTTCACACTCTACTACGGAAGACATTACCAAAAAAAGACGTTTATTTGGTTATTTCACAACACACTCGTGCACATTATTGACTCACGGGAGCTCAACAGCATTTCTGTCAACGCTGTTAAGTGGTTGAAGACAGTGGTGTGCAGAGAAGGTGAGCATCGGAGAGGCCCACAGCCGGGACGAAGAGCCTGGACCAGGGCTGGCGTCTTCGGCCACTCTGCTGCAGGCTTCTCCGTGACGCCCCCAATGTCTCACTTATTTAAATCAGAAAGTGGAGGAAATCATTTGTGGAGGAAAAAGATCTCCAGAAATCGCTAAGAAAACCTGGACTAGATGAAGGCAACACAGCCAAATGCGGCGTGAGATGGCCACCCCTGGTGCATGCCACACCCTGTCGTAACACTTCCAGTCATTGGCTAAAATCATTTTTGGAGCTGGTGGGCCTAGTAAGCAGGTGCGGCAACATGAAGCATGAAGTTCCATGGACTAGGGCTGTGGAGCCAGGTTCATAAAAGGAAACCATTCCACAGCCAGCTTGATTTGCGATCAGCTCACAGATACAAAGCATTCATCAAAGACTAGGATGGTCACTATCGGAACGACTTTGGAAAACTGGGATCCTCTACTTAATTTCGGATTGCCACAGCTACCGGTCAAGACTAGACTGGGATACACGGCTCCCTTCGCACACTGGAGAGGACCAACATAAGCCTTCAGAAAGAGCATGGGGTGGAGTCCAACGGACCTGGATTTTGATCCTGGTGGCACCGCCACGCACTGGGCAAGTCCTTCGCTCGGTGGGTCTTGGATTCCTCGTCAGTAAGAAGAACAGCTTTACTAGCATGTGGCTGTGTGGACAGTGTGAGGTCTTGCACATAAAGTGCTGAGCACAGTGCCTGGCACGTGGTCAATTCTTACTGGTGAAGGACGAATTGATAGTATTGGAGTGAGGAACCCAGGTGTTCCAAGTCCTGCCCTGCAACCACCCCCTTCCTTTGAGGGAGATAAACACATGAGGAACAAGAGCTGAATGGAAACTAAACTTCCATTGTGGCATTCCTGCTTGCACCCCCGGTCCTGAGTTCTGGGAAAGCTGTGATGGAGCGCATGATTTTAGCTTGAGGACTAGACAGAGCCTTCCCACTCTCCTCCTAAATTTAAATCTCAGAATCGTCTACCTTCTGGTGGATTCATGCGGGAGGGAGGTGAACGGAAAGAGGGAGAAAAAGTTGGTCAGGTTTGGAAAGAGAGAGAGAGGAAACAGGGGCAGCAGGAGGAGGAAGTGCAGGGAGACGGAGAGCGAGGCGACTGGGCCCAGCTTGCTGTGCCAGCTCCATCTGGATCTGCCCACCATACAGGCAGGAGGAGATGGCAGGTGCTTTTTTTTTTTTTTTCCGGTACGCGGGCCTCTCACTGCTGTGGCCTCTCCAGTTGCGGAGCACAGGCTCCGGACGCGCAGGCTCAGCGGCCATGGCTCACGGGCCCAGCCTCTCCGCGGCATGTGGGATCTTCCCGGACCGGGGCACAAACCTGCGTCCCCTGCATCGGCAGGCGGACTCTCAACCACTGCGCCACCAGGGAAGCCCAGCAGGTGCTTTTTAACACAGTGACCCTGTCTATTGATAACCATGACCCAGTCCACGTTTTAGATTCTTGTTATTCATTTTAGCAACCCTTCTTCTTGTGACATCGGTCATAGAAAGTGAGTGGCAGTAGGGCCAGCGTTGGGAGACAAGGCTTGAAGACTCACCTACCCGACAGCACTCAATATACCTTAATTATAATTATTGGCATTGTCATCATTGCTGTCGCTACATTTCTGTGTCTCCACTATTAGTGAAAAGGAAATTGAATAGTGAGGACTAAGGTTTCTTTCAGCTCTGAATTAATGATAGTAATACTTCAAAAAAACTGCTGATAAATAAAAGCCTATAAATCCAAATTCATTGTCTTCTAATGATACATTGAGAGATAGTGTGGCATAAAAATAAAGCCCAAAGAGACAGTCATACTTGGGCATATTACTTAACCCCTGTGAGTCTTAGATTTCTTATCTGTAAGTAAGAATTAAAGATAACTATTTCCCAAATTTGGGAGAATTAATGAGCTAATATAAAATAGAGCCTTGTTAAGTCAGACAAAGAAAGACAATATCATATGATATCGCTTATATGTGGAATCTAAAAAAAAAATGATACAAATGAACTTATTTACAAAACAGAAACAGACTCAAAGACTTAGAGAACGAACTTATGGTTACCAGGGGGGAAGGGTGGGGTGGAGCAATAGATTGGGAGTTTGGGATTGACATGCACATGCTGCCATATTTAAAATGGATAACCAACAAGGACCTACTGCATAGCACAGGGAACTCTGCTCAATATTCTGTAATAACCTAAATGGGAAAAGAATTTGAAAAAGAATAGATACAGGTATATGTATAACTAAATCACTTTGCTGTACACCTGAAACTAACACAACATTGTCAATCAACTCTATTCCAATATAAAATAAATTAAAAAATCATTTTAACAATCAAAAATAAAATAAAATAAAGCCTTTTATGTGGCCAAGATTCAAGCAACAGCAGTCTATTATTACTACTAAAAAGAGGATATGCGATTCTTTATTTTTTCTTCAATTCTGACCTGTATTATGCTATTCCATGTACTCCTATGTTTGCAGTTTTAACTTTATTACTCCTCACCCACACCCCCACCACTACTCCACTACTCCGTATCCCCACAGGCCATGTCCAGGCGGAGTGCTGTAATACAAGTGGCATCAGATTCAGATTCAGGGAGAACTAGAGATGAATCTAGGCTCTGTTGTTTTACAGTTTTGTGACTTGGGACAAATAATTTACTTCTCTGAACTGTTTTCTTGCCTAGATAATAATTCTGTGGCCAAACTTCTAGTCGTTGACCCCAGTATCCATTCCCTTCCTTATTATCTGCATATACTGCTGCCTACTTAGAAGACTACATTTCCCACCTCCCTTTGCAGCTAGTCATGGTCACATGACTCAATTTTGGCCAGTGAGATATAACTAGGAGTATTACCTGGCACTTCATTAATCTTTCCTATTTCTTGGAACAAAGGCATAATGGCTGGAACTCAGAAAACTTCGTGGCCCCTGGGGATAATTTAACAGAGAACGGAAAGAGCCTAAATCCTGAGACAGTGGGATTCCAGTACCAGCTCTGTAATGACTATCTCTGAACATCTCTTAAGAATGATTAAAAATAAGCAACCTTGTTTAAATTAATCTTATTCTGAGTTTTCTGTCACCTGCAGCCAAACCCATATAAGATAATGGACGATAAAGTACTTGGCATTTTGTAGGCACTCAATAATTTCAGTTTCTTTCTCTCATCTTTCCAATCAAGTCCATTCTTGTTACTATACTCAGATAGCCTTTCTTAAATTCCAGTTATTAAACAACAAATTTCATACATATGCTCAATTATCCCCATTGCAAAGCCATTAATGGGGTTATGATGAAGGCCAAATGAAATAATTCTGTAAAAGTACTTTGTATGTTGTAAAACTCTATCTAAAAGGGAGGCATCAAGGCCCTTCCCACTATGGCCACACTTCTCTGACCAGCCTTGTTCTCGTCCTCTTCTCTGTCCATCCCAACCCCTCCTTCCATGTACCTCATTTTCCAGCTACACCAAACTGACCACCTCCTACACTAGTCTCAAACTTTTTTACTGATGGCAGAGAAGAATAAGCACAGACCCCAGGCATATCTGGAGACAAAGCCTGAAATAGCTTTATGGAAAAGCCCAAAATTTCTTGGAAGTACTAGATTTTATCTCAAAAAATTAATTTAAATTTTTATTCTCCTCCACAATATCCTATTTATATTAATAAGACTATACTGTTTAAATCAGTCAACCTTGAGTAGCTTGTGACTTTGAGAATTCCCCTCAGATCCAGATCTGAGAAGGAAGCCCAAATCCGTCACATCTCTGTGCTTCTGGAGCTGTTTCTTCTGCCTTTCCTCGAACTTGACCCTCCCAGCCTCCTCTGTAAAAGTGTTCTTGATTCCTTCAAGCAGACTTAGTCACTCTCTAGCATGCTGTACATCCCTCCACTATAGTACTTAAGAGATAATATCTAAACTTGTTTTGGGGGTGGGATGTTTAAAGTGGAATGGGCTGGCTCTTTCATTAGTCTACAATATCCTCTAGGAGAATGACTGCAATCTTGTATCATCATCACTGCTACCACTACCATACCTCCATCCCCATTAGGGCCTAGCACTGTGCCTAGCCCATAACAGATGCTCGGTAAAGACCAGATAGAATGAATAAATGAATGTTCAACCAGTAAGTCAAAAGAAAGAGGAAACTTTGTGGACCTTAACCTTGGATTTCACCCACCATGCACTGTTCAGTTTGGCTTGGGTCAAAGCCAGTAGTGACCTCTTCCGTGTATGTGGCTACTAAACTTCTAAACTGGGCCCTGAACCCGTCTCCATGTACAATGGAAAGATAAAGGCAGCCACCTCCAACTCAAGTCAGCCCAGCCAGAAAAATCCACTGCCAATGTCCCAGTGGTCTCTGAAATGTCAATACTATGAAGGTTGACGCTAAGCCCAGCACACCCCCACGTCATCAAATGCCCCTTTGCTTCATGTTTTGTCTGGTCTGTCAGCACCATTTACTGCTGAGCAGGTCCCTTATCTTTATTGATCACTTAATTTATCTTTTCTTAACTTCCCTTGCACCGTCTGGTGCCGTGTGTCCGTCTGTTGAGGCTGTCATGACTGGTTTACTCTTGACATAATAGGGGCAGCAGGTGGTGTGACTAAGTCGACCCTCGGCAGAATGGAGGATCATTCCCAGTCCCTGTCTCAACCTGCCAGTGCGTCTACTCCCTCCCAGCTGTTCCACATTAAAGCAGTCAACTGTGACTTTACAGTCCAAGTTTTACACAACTGTTTTACAAACCGGGAAGAAGGTCTTTTGTCCCAAATCCTTTGTCAGGCAGTAGAATGGGGGGAGAGAAAGCCAGTTCCGAGGCTCCGTGCATTTTAATGACTATGCAGATAGATGCATACTCCTTTGCTTTAGTAAAGGGGTGTGGCTTGGGGGTGGGAGGCTGGCTGGGAGGAGAGAGAGCCACCTGACTCCTTGCTCTTGGGACAATTTAGTAAGAGGAGCAACCTCACTTTCAACACTAATTTCAACTTCAAACAGACCCATGAAAGCCTTCATTCCTCTTGTAAAGTGAAAATAAGGGCAGTGATTTAGAGCCCTGTGTCCTAGAGTCAGTACCCTGGTGGTAAGTGTTGCCCAACTGAGAAAACAGCAAGAGAATTACATTTTTGGGAAGCAAACATCAAGTGTCTTTATTATTTGGGGCTTGTAATCACATGTGAGAAGAAATGAGACAAAGTGAAAAACAGCACAGAGCTTTGAGTCAGATCCAGGCTCTTAAGTCAAATGACTTTTGACATAACTCACAATTAACAATATGGTATATTAAAATTCCTATTTCTATTTGTAAATGATGTGACTGACAAGGGGTTAATTTGCAAAATATACAAACAGCTTATACAACTCGATATCAAAAACAGGGCTTCCCTGGTGGCACAGTGGTTGGGAGTCCGCCTGCCGATGCAGGGGACGCGGGTTTGTGTCCCGGTCCGGGAGGATCCCACATGCCGCGGAGCGGCTGGGCCCGTGAGCCATGGCCGCTGAGCCTGCGCGTCCGGAGCCTGTGCTCCGCAACGGGAGAGTCCACAGGAGTGAGAGGCCCATGTACCGCAAAAAACAAACAAACAAAAACAAACAAAAACAAACAACCCAATGAAAAAATGGGCAGAAAATCTAAATAGACATTTCTCCAAAGAAGACATATAGATGGCCAACAGGCACATGAAATTATTCTCAATATCACCAATTATTTGAGAAACGCAAATCAAAACCATAATGAGGTATCACCTCACACTGGTCAAAATGGCTACCATCAAAAAGTCTACAAATGGTAGATGATGGAAAGGGTGTGGAAAAAAGGGAAGCCTCCTACACTGTTGGTGGGAATGTAAATTGGTGCAGCCACTATGCAGAACAGTATGGAGGTTCCTTAAAAAACTAAAAATAGAGTTACCATATGATCCAGCAATCCCACTCCTGGGCATATATCCTGAAAAGACGCAAACTCTTATTTGAAAAGATACATGTGCCCCAATGTTCACTGCAGCACTATTTACAATAGCCAAGATATAGAAGCAACCTAAGTGTCCATCAACAGATAAATGGATAAGAAGATGTGGTATATACATACAATGGAATATTACTCAGTCATAAAAAAGAATGAAATAATGCCATTTACAGCAACATGGATGATCCTAAAGATTATAATAGTAAGCGAAGTAAGTCAGACAGAGAAAGACAAATATCATATGATATCACTTATATGTGGAATCTAAAAAATAATACAAATGAATTTATTTACAAAATAGAAACTGACTCACAGACATAGAAAATAAACTTATGGTTACCAAAGAGGAAAGGGAGGTGGGGTAGAAAAAATTAGGAGCATGGGATTAACAGGTACACACTGCTACATATATTAATAAAATAGAGGGACTTTCCTGGTGGCACAGTGGTTAAGACTCCATGCTCCCAATGCAGGGGGCCCGGGTTCGATCCCTGGTCCAGGAACTAGATCCCACATACATGCCGCAACTAAGAGTTCACATGCCACAACTAAGGAGCCCTTGAGACGCAACTAAGAAGCCTGCCTGCTGCAACTAAGGAGCCCACGTGCCACAACTAGGAAGCTGGAGAGCCACAACTAAGGAGTCCACCTGCCACAACTAAGGAGCTCGCCTGCCACAACGAAGATTTGTCGCAACCAAATAAATAAATAAATAAATATTTTTAAAAAGATAGATAAGCAACAAGAATTTACTGTATAGTACAGGGAACTATATTCAATATTTTATAATAACCTATAATGGAAAATAATCTGAAATATATATATGTAACTGAACCACTTTGCTGTACACCTGAAACTAACACACTGTAAATCAACTATACTTGAATAAAAATTCCTATTACTTAGAATAGAAATCTTTGATATGACATTTATCTCTATCAACTAGAACTTGATTAATCAAAACCTTTAAATAATTAAAATCCACATCTCTCTCTACACACACACACACACACACCTGCATTTTAGTTAGAAGCTAAAAGTCAAGGAAAAGATGATAAACTTAATATTGTGAAAAGAGTACATTAAAGTAAAAAAACCTTTTAGTCTCTCGTTTTATTTATTTATTTATTTTGCTGCACTGGGTCTTAGTTGCAGCATGTGGGATCTAGTTCCCTAACCAGGGATTAGAACCCTGGCCCCCTGCATTGTGAGCACGGAATCTTAACCACTGGACCACCAGGGAATTCCCATTCTTGCTTGTTAATACTAACCAGCTGGTTGAGTTTAGGCACATCACTTAAGCACTGTGAGCTTAGTTAGGAAACTATTAAATGTAGTAGTTTATCTCTAAGGTGTTTCAATTGGAAAACTGGATGGTAATGGGGGCAGTGAAAGGAGAGTGGGGCTATGGCCTCTCTTTCTCCTTATTTATATAGGTCTGTAGACTGGCAATTTCTACTTTCTTTTAGGCATCAGAATGGCACTGTTAGCCCTTCCTTTCATTGACCCTTACCTAAGGTGGGAGACGGCTAGTGTCTGTTTCCTTGCAGCCACTTCTCTCTCCTGGGTGGTACGCGGTGTTAAAGATTGATGTTTCCACAAGGCCTGTCCTTTTCTCTTTCTGATTGTCTGGCCAAAAGGTCACAGGTACAATATTCTCCTTCTAGCCCTCATGTCTTTAGCCATGGGGTAAGAAAACCCAGGTTAGAAGCCAGGTCCCGTCTTCTAAAGCAGAGACACTCAAATGTGACCTGCTGACCAAAATGTTTATGACTGATCCATGATAAGTAATGCAGACATTGTCATTAGTAATTAGAAATCTGTCAATCCATGAAGCAAGCTCATTTTTCACATTAAAAACTAAACATTGGGGCTTCCCTGGTGGCGCAGTGGTTGAGAGTCCGCCTGCCGATGCAGGGGACATGGGTTCGTGCCCTGGTCAGGGAAGATCCCACATGCCGCGGAGCAGCTGGGCCCGTGAGCCATGGCCGCTGAGCCTGCGCGTCCGGAGCCTGTGCTCCGCAATGGGAGCGGCCACAACAGTGAGAGGCCCGCGTACCGCAAAAAAATAAATAAAAAATAAAATAAAATAAAATAAAATAATGGAGATAATCAATGAAGTCAACAGTGATTCTCTGAAGAGAGAAATAAAACTGATAAACTTCTAGCCATACTGATCAAGAAAAAAAGGAGGCAAGACATAAATTACCAATATTAACAAAGAAAGAGAGGATATCAATATAGAGCCTTCAGAATTTAAAAGGATTATAAGATAATATCGTAAACATCTTTATGTCAATGATTTTGATAGCTTAGGTGAAATAGACAGGTTCCTTAAAAGACACAAACTACTCAAGAAGAAATGGATAATCTGAATTGTCCTTATTTATTAAAGCAATTGAATTGATTATCAAAAACTTTCCCACAAACAATACTTCAAGCCTGGATATGCTCACTGGTAAATTCTACCAAACATTTAAGAAAGAAATATGCCAATTTTATTCAAACTCTTACATAAAATAGAGGAGAAAATATTTCCGAAGTCATTTTATGAGGCCAGCATGACCCTGCCAGCAAATCCAGAGAAGACATTGTAGGGAAAAAAAACAAGCTAATATCCCCCATGATTACTAACAGAGAAATCCTTAACAAAAATTTATCGAATCAAATCCAACAGTATATGAAATATTACACATCATGATTAAATAGAGTTTATTCCAAAAATGCAAATTTGATTCCACATTTGAAAGTTAATCAATCATGTCAATGGGCTAAAAACAAAATGCAAAAAAAAAGCATTTGACAAAATCCACATCTATTCATGACAACATTTTCAGCAAACTATGAATAGAAGAGAACCTCAACAACATTACAAAGGCCATCTATGAAAAACCTAAAGCTAATATTATACTTACTGGTAAGAAACTGAATGCTCTCCTCACTAAAATCAAAAAGAAGGCAAAGATGTTTGCTCTCACTACTCTTATTCAGCATTGATTGTAACCAGTGCAACAACACAAGAAAAAGATATAGAAGACAAACAATTGGAAAGAAAGAACTAAAAATGTCTTTATTTGCAGACGTCATGGTTATCTAAGTAGAAAATGCCACGGAATCTTTTTTTTTTTTTTAAATGCTACTAGAAGTAATTAGTAAGTTAAGCAAGGATGCAATATACAAGTCAATATACAAAAATTGATTATATTTCTATATACTGGCAATGAACAATCAGAAATTTTTAAAATGCATTTGCAATAGCACTGAAAAACATGAAATACTTATTGATAAATCTAGCCAAATATATGCCCGAATTGTATGCTAAAAACTATAAAACACTGATAAGAAAAATTAAATACCTAAATAAATAGGTATACCATATTGGTGGACTGTAAGATTCTGTATTAGGAAGATATCAACTCTTCTCAAATTGATCTATAGAGTCAAATCAACCTCAATCAAAATCTTATTAGGATATTTTGTATAAATTATAAATTAAAAGCTTATTCTAAAATTAGTATGGAAAATCAAGTATCTAAAATAGCCAAAACAACTTTGAAAAAGTAGAACACCAACTGATTTCAAAACTTATTACAATGCTATACTAATAAAGATGGTGAAATATTTGAGTAAATATAGACATAGACCAATGGAACAGAACAGAGGGTCTACAAACATGTCCACGGATATACAGTCAACTGATTTTGACAAAGATGTCCAGGTAATTCAAAGGACAAAGTACAATCTTTTCAGTAAATGATGCAAAAAATGTGGAACATTTATATGTCAAATAAAATAAAATCTCAATTTTTACTCACAACATATTTGTATAAGTTAACCCAAAATGATCATAGACTTAAATGTAAGCCTAAAACTATAAAATTCCTAGAATAAAACATGGGAGAAGATCTTTGTGATTTTATATGAAGCAAATATTTCTTAAATAAGCCACAAAACATGAACCATAAAGGAAAAAATAGATAATATGGACTTAATAAAAAACTAAACAGACCTCCTCTTCTTTCCTGGCAATAACTCAGCCAATGAAAAGTCATGGATTCTTTGTTTACTATAGCCCTCCCAACTTCCTTTTCCCCTCTATAAAAGCATTCTCCTTCTCTTGCTGTGCAGGGGGACTTGCATGTGGCTCGCCATGGTTGCAGACCCTGAACTGTAATTCTTTGCTGATCCCAAATACACCCATTTGTTCTGGAGAAATAGCTGGTAGTATATTTGTTTCAGGTCAATGCAACCATTAAAATGATATTGTAGAAGAATATGTAACACCATAGAAAGATGTTCAAGCAGGTGTAGTATGTTCCCATTTGTCAAATTAACAACAACAAAAAAATTATTATAGGGCTTCCCTGGTGGCACAGTGGTTGAGAGTCCGCCTGCAGATGCAGGGGACACGGGTTCGTGTGCCAGTCTGGGAAGATCCCACATGCCGCGGAGTGGCTAGGCCCGTGAGCCATGGCCGCTGAGCCTGCGCGTCCGGAGCCTGTGCTCCACAACAGGAGAGGCCACAACAGTGAGAGGCCTGCGTACCACAAAAAAAAAAAAAAAAAAAAAAGAATCCGCCTGCCAATGCAAGGGACACAAGTTCAAGCCCTGATCCAGGAAGATCCCACATGCCGCGGAACAACTAAGCTCATGCGCCACAACTACTGAGCCTGCACTCTAGAGCCCGTGAGCCACAACTACTGAGCGCGCATGCCACAACTACTGAAGCCCGAGTGCCTAGAGCCCGTGCTCTGCAACAAGAGAAGCCACGGCAATGAGAAGCCCATGCACTGTAACGAAGAATAGACCCCGTTCGCCGCAACTAGAGAAAGTCTGCACACAGCAGCAAAGATCCAACGCAGCCAAAAACAAATAAATAAAATAAATAAATTTTTAAAAAGTGATCCAATTGGTTTTACATTGTTTATCTTGCCTGTGTCATTCATATGTCTCAGAGTAACTATAATAATTATCTTTATGCATATGTGATTCTGTATATCAAGTTTGGTCCATGTTCTTATCATATTGTATTCTAATTATCTGGCTAAATATATATCTCCAGTAGACTTATTCATCATCAATATGTAATACAATACCTGAAATATGTGATGAATAAATATTTAAATTGGAAAAATTGGGTAAAAAAAATTGAACTATTTCACCAAAAAAGAGATTATAGTGACAAATAAATTCATGTCAAGATGCTCACTTTCATTAGTCATTTAAAGAAATACAAATTAAAATGACAATGATATGCCATTTCACACCTATTAAAATGGCTGAAAAATGTTTCACATGACAGTGCGGGATGTTGGTGCGCAATGAATTCTCACTTTGCTGGTGGGAATGTAAAATGGGAAGCTACTCTGGAAGATTTTGGCAGTTTGTTATAAAGTTAAATATGCAATTACCATCAGACACAGCAACTCCGGTTATTTACTCAAGGGCTATGAAATCATGTGTCCACACAAAGACTTGTATGCAAATGTTATAGCAATTTTATCCATAATTGACCAAAGCTGGAGTCAACTCAGATGTTCATCCACTGGTGAATGGATAAACAGATTGTACACACCCCATACAAATGGAGTACCATTCAGCAATGAAAAGTAATGAATTATGGATACATGCAACAGCATGGCTCAATCTCAAAAGCATTATGTTAAGTGAAAAAAGCTAGACACAAATGGCTACATCATATATGGTTTCATTTATATGTCATTTTGGAAAAGGAAACATCACAGCACCAGAAAACTAGAAAACCTTGGTGGTTGCCAAGGACTGGGCGTTTGGGGAGAAGGGTTTACTTGTAAGGGGGCACAATGGAACTTTCTGGGATGACGAAATATTCTATATCTTGATTGGTTACATGAACGTACACCTTTGTACTTATCAAACTGTGTACCTAAAAAGGGCGAATTATGCTGTATGTAAATTATACCTCAATAAACCTGACTAATACAAATAACATCGATATATACAACACTCACCTAAAGTGTGCATATATGCATTAAGTGTGGGGAATTGCTATTTCACTCATAATTTTAAATTTTGTTATGCTTGACAAGTGGCAAAAATTATGAGTGTGATAATGATTCTCTATATGTTGATTGCCTATAGGCACTTTCAATGAACTGTGTATACAGTTTTGTAATTCTTTTTTTTTAACCTGTTGTTTGTTTTATATTAATGGAAATGTAATTTTTTACCTGTTGAATCTAATAAACATTGCAATTTGTGTTTTATATGTCTTTGCTTTCTTCATTTCATTTCTCTAGTAATCCATTCTTACTGCATTTGGCAAATTAATGGGTCTATTATTGAATAGGAATAATAAAAGGAAAAACTGGTTCTTCAGCACAGATAGTTCTAGAAGCACTATTAAGGCCCTCGTAATTGATTTGGGTCACTGTCCATCCTGCAGACTCAATCTCTTCATAAGCAAGTAACAATTCTAGAAATTCGACTGGGTCTCAAGTACAAGATCATTTCCCAATTTAGCTCTCCTGGCAGTCTGTGACTAATGCTCAACTCTTCCTGAAATCGGAGCGGAAAGGATATGACTGGCCACATCAAACCTCAACATAAAGATCCTTCCGGTTTTAAAATCCTAAGATTCTACCAGGAGTTTATTTAAAACAAACAATGCTCAGGGTGTTTGCCAGGGTCGTTGCATAGAGAAGTCTCCTTACCCTAGTCCTGTTCACCAATCCTGGACACTTCCCTTCAACTCAGCCAAAGGTAACAGATACCTACTCTCTATTGGGCCCCTACTCAGCCCTATAATAGAAAAGACGAACAAGGCAGAGTCTGCCCCTCAAAAGATTTATAGATCATCTTATAATAAGAATTACTCTTCAGAATGATGATCCCAAAGCCATAAGATCCAGAATTATCAGGAAACATTCAATTGCGTTTCCTTCCTTAGGTAACAAAGTGCCAGAAATGTTAGAAAACTTATATAATTACAAGAGTCAAAAGAAATAGCTCTTTCCTTCAATTCCAGTAAATTAAGCAGTAAATTAATTCTACCCAAATTCCAAATTCCTCAAAGTTTTTATTCCTACTGATTAAGGTCTTCACTGCCCATTTGGAACTGTTATCCAAGAAGGATAGAGCCTCCCTTCCCAAAGGGCCTGACTATTGTCTGTAAAATCGCTACAGGCAATTAGATAATTAGCTTGATTTTGATACACCCCTGTTCTCTCCCATTGTCTTAGCTTTTTTGCTTAAAAATGTTCTGTATTTACTCATTTATAGGTTTTTCAGTTGAGGTAATAAATGTAACGTTAATTTCCTCTAGTTTGTTGCTATTTTCAAGTAGTGGAATGCAAGGTTTATACAGAAATCCTAATTTCCAGGCTTTTCCTCGGCAGAAATGTGAAGGCCGGGACCTTAGGAGATAATGATCTGAATGGTTTTCATTTTGAAGCTAATAGTTTAAAACCCAACCATCTATAAAGTCCTTTCTAGAATTTTCCCCCCCAGGAAAAGATTTGACTTTCCTGATGAACCCCTGTACTTCCATTTACTATAAAATGGGAATTATGTAATTTATCATATTTCCTTTTGGCTCAAGCCAAATAACTATGTCTCTAGGTCACATTACTCAACTCTTCCTCTATATGATCTTTTTACTTCTCATTTTATCTGTCTTACAACCTTATTTAAGCTGCCTCAGAACTTCTGTGGAAGTTAGTAGGTATACAGCACTCAAAGGTAAACTGATTAAATTAATAATGGCAATTTAAGAATGGATTCTATTAGTTCCTTCCTCTCCATTCACTACTATTTTGTATAATTACTGGATTTTGAGGTGTTTCAAGAGCCTAGATCTATTTCTTTTAATGAAATCCATGTAATGATATAATCAGGTAGAAATATTTATTAAGGTAAAATTGGATATTATTTATCCTTTCTCTCCTAATAAAATCAGAAATAACTTATTAGGTTTCTGAAGAAGATAATTTTTTAAACAGAAATTTTAAAAATTAGCAAACAACTAAAACCAGGCAGTAGGTAACAGTACTCCCCAAGAAAATACTGATATAAAAATTTGAAATTAGTCTTTAAGAGCAAACATTCAAAACAATATATAAGATATTTGAACAACATGAATAATAAGCAACATGTTTCCTTAACGACAGCATCAAAAATTTTAACCTATGACCAAAATCTGGAGTTCAGGTTTACCTCTGAATAGAATCTCATCAAGGATGATCATGTTTCCAATATCTCGTATACCCCTGCATCGGTAACAAAACAATGTGAGCGGACACTTGAAATGTCCATCTGCCATCCCATTCTGAAAGTTGGTCTTTTTCTAAACATCTTCAGTTAAAAGTTCTCCAGTTGGTATTATTTACTGTGGTCAGGCAACCAAATAGAAGGGTCCCTCACCTCAGGGTCTCAGGGTGTAAATTAGAGAGAAGGCACAAGTGAACTGAGTGTGGTGGTCGTCTGAGACCCTGATGGACATTTGTCTACCTCGCAAAAGCCTCCATACAATTGGGCTCAATTTGTCACAACTGACAGTTTCTGCTCTAAAGAGGCCCAGACCTGGAGTGGCACAGATGTTACAGTTTTCCTCTTTCCTCAGTTTGGACCACAGGGACAAAATTCAGAGTTAATAATTCCAAGCAATCTGCAAAACCCCCAACATGCACCTTTTTCTCTCTCTTGTTTCTTAGCTCTTTGATGTTGTTCTGATCAGTTTCCTTAGCATGAGAGCCCCTTGGCCATTGCCACAACCAACCAGCAGGAGACCTACAGGCACACAATCATTTCATGAATCATTAGAAGGGCTCTAAAAAATACAAACTGAGAGAGCATCTCCACAGAAGTTTCTGAGCTTCTGGAATGCAGAGCCCAGCCTCATCCACAGCTGTACCCACCCCACAGTGTCCAACTCAGTGGATCACGCAATAGTCCCTCTGTAAATGTTGCATGGAATTGACAGAGGAGCTTAACATGTCTTAAATGCCAGTGAGCCCATTTCGCTCAAGTCTCCCTTACACTAGTTTCAAAGATAAGCCCAATTTGTAACCAGACGTCTAAAGCGGGGCCATTAGAAGGTACAATTGCAATTGATTCTTGTGGCAAAAGTCATCAAACTCCTGTGTTTTTGTCTGTTCCCAGAAAAAAAACACTGAGGAAAACAAAAATTGTTGTGTAGGCGCCTTGCAGTGAGTATGGTTTTCATATAATTGTCTTCAGAGTAATCGAATCTGTCCTTTAACAACTCACCAATTATCTCCTGACAACTTGAAATAATAGACTTTTTTGTTAAAAGGAAAAGCTTGTGGAGACCAAAGGTTAAACAGGTCTTTTCATCATGATAAATCACTGGTTAATGAGGTCACTACTGTTGGGTATTATGACCATTCCCTTTAATGCCATTACCCCCTGGTTGTAAAGCTGACATTACCAATGGGCTGCGTTCTTTGAACTTTTCCACAATATTGACTGGCTTCTCTGAGCAGATGTTCCTTGCGTGTGATTGCAAGAGGTTCTACAATTCTTAGTCAAGGAAAGAGCTTCAGGCAAGCTTATGGAATCCAGGCGGTCCTGGCATTGGCAGAGAGGAGGTAAGAGGTAGCAGAAAAAAAGAACACCAGTTTTAATTCTGTGATAATAATATCTATGTGCAACATGTACCTGAGGTGATATTATGAGGCAACTAGCACCAGAGAGCTTAATGAAATTCATTCGAAGTAAGGTGAAAAGTACGATTAATACTTGGATTATCCCTTACACATTACGACGGCATACATCTTCTCAAGTTGATCCTTACACAAATTCTGTAAGTTCCATTTATTAATGCCACTTTTAATAATGGGGAGACTGAGAACCTGTGGAGAAATCCTTTCTCTAGTTCCTGCAGATACTAGATGATGAGGAAATGCTGACCCCAAACCTCATGATCTCTCATACATACAGCCATTGCCACCAGAAGAAATTAACCAATTATGCATGAGTATTAATAGCCACTTCAGATGTTTCCTTTAGAAACGACAATTCCACAACAAAATAGTCCTTCATTTGGACTCAATAACTGAATAGAAATAGAGCTATATAATTTTCCCGACAGAAAGATTTTAGAGATCAATTACATAGGGAACAGAGGCCCAGGGGCAAGTAACTTAGCAACCCTCAAAGCCAGATAACGAATGAAGATATCACCATGTCATATTTGCAGCAGCATTCTTAGGGCAGAACGGTTTCCAGGGCACATTTACAAATTTCTGTATCACAAAATCTCCCTTCCTTTATTTTTGTTGTTGGGTTGTGTTGTTTTTATCTTGTTTACCTGAATCAAAAATGAAAAACTGAATTAATAAACCACATACCCTGCTGCTATGAAATCAAATATGTACAATGCCTTCCAAATACACATGATTACTATTATGTAGGCAGGACATCTAGGTATCTTGGCATGAACTATACAGCCTATTCAACATCTGATGCCCACTACCTTTGTGAAAAAAGAGAAAAATGGAACAATGCAATTACAATCACTGGAGAGCTAGGTAGGCACTCAACTGAAAAACATGGGTATGAATTTATACCATTCTTGTTTCATGAAAATTTGAAGCACTGGAATAACTTAAATGTTTTACTTTTTGAGCTGCTAAGAACTTTTCTCATAGGGGAATAAATCTAGAATTACCAATGTTGCTACCTTTTTTCCCCCTCACAGAAAGTAATCACATTGACAGCATTAGCCAATCTTTGCTACTTCAATCTTGAGTCCAGCCAACACACTTTGGGTTTGTGTCACCTTTGAGGGACACTGATGAAATTCAGAGAGGATTAAAAAAGAGATTTAAAATGTGGGGAAGCAGGTTTCCCTGGTGGCACAGTGGTTGGGAGTCCGCCTGCCGATGCAGGGGACACGGGTTCGTGCCCTGGTCCGGGAAGATCCCACATGCCGCGGAGTGGCTGGGCCCGTGAGCCATGGCCGCTGAGCCTGCGCGTCTGGAGCCTGTGCTCCGCCACGCGAGAGGCCACAGCAGTGAGAGGCCCGCGTACTGCAACAAAAAAAAAAAAAAAAAAAATGTGGGGAAGCAAGAGAATAGTCTGTATCCAGCATACTGGATGCTCATTAAGGGCAGAGACTATATTCACTTTTGTACCTGGCAGATAGAAGGCATTCAACACGTTTGTTGAATTAACTGAATAAATACACGAAAGTACAAATTCATAAATGAAAACTTCCTATGTACTCTATAGATAATGGCTTAAGTACTTTAGACTTCCTTTTCCAAAGCTGGCTTACTTCAAATACTTATTGATAGCTTGATATTACAAGTTCCAATGGGTCAATGAGGTGGGGAATCATTTTGCCTATTTTGACAGATGAGGAAATGGATCCACAGAGCAGGCAGCAAACTACATAAAAAGGAAATATTGATTTCAACAGAACCTTGTTCTATCTTTTGAAAACTGCAAAAAGGAAACCATCCAAAGTAAACTTGACAAAGTTAACGCAGTAAGAGGCAATCTTGGTTGTGCATGTTCCTGCAAAAAGGGAAGAGGTTGGGCTTCCCTGGTGCCGCAGTGGTTGAGAGTCCACCTGCAGATGCAGGGGACGTGGTTCGTGCCCCGGTCCGGGAAGATCCCACATCCCACATGCCGTGGAGCGGCTGGGCCCGTGAGCTGTGGCCGCTGGGCCTGCGCGTCCGGAGCCTGTGCTCCGTGGCGGGAGGGGCCACAGCAGTGAGAGGCCCGCATACCGCAAAAAAAAAAAAGGAAGAGGTTTCCGTTTTTGGAAGAAGAGTCAAAATCTTCCCTTTCACACAACAAAGGATAAAACATGGTATTGAAACATGAAATTAATCTCCTCAGTGCTTTGTCTTTGTACCTCCAAAGACTGATACGGGGGGGAAACTCTAAATGTCTGGAATCCCATATCAAAGAACTAATAATGAGCTGTTTTTCACTTTTTGTTTTTTGAGAACACAACCCTGGATCCACAGGGGGGTTAGGCAAATGTTAATTAGTAGGGCTTAATTTTCAAACCAAAGCTCTCATTAGGCCTAGTCCACATTTTGATGAAACCTGAAAAAACAAAGTCAGGCACACTTCAGGATGTTTTGAAATATGTCGGTATTAAGTCCTGTATTGGTAAACCAAATAATCTGCTTAATTTCATTTTTTACCACATCCAGGTGTCATTCAGAGTCTGAACTGGAGATTAAACCTATTCTCTCAATTCCAGGGATTACAGGACCTCAATCATCAAATTAGCTTAAATAAGTGAATCCAAGAACGCAGGGACAGGTAATTGACAGAGACATAATGAGAGGATGATAATTAACATTTTACTTGAACTCACCACAAGGTTGTACTGTGTTAACTTTGGCTAGCACAGTTATTCCCATTTTAGATGAGGAAAACGGGGTTCTGAGAGGTGAAATGAGAAGTTAGCATGTACAACTATTAGGGAAATAGTCTTGCCTCTCTGCTTCTCTGATTCTGGGACTTTCCTTTTTGACAGTTCAGTGCAGTGGTCAGCAGTATGGGGGTTACAATGTCTGCAGTGCTTTAAAATACTTCAGTATAATCTTGTGATAGTATGGATGGATCAGGGAGCATAAACTGTAACTCTAGGGGTGGTCAGCTCACCTGTCTAGAATGTACTGCCCAGGAGCAGTTGGCTAGTGCTATCTCATAAAAGATACACTCCAGAGGAGGCCAGGTCATTCTTGATCAATAACTCACATGCTGCTAATTGGCATATAGGCTGTCAAAAAAGGGGTATTATGAGTTATGATCCTAGTATCCTGTTAAAATAGTATACATGTTAGAAAATTGGCTCTCATCGGTAAAGTGAGAGGCATTCACTATAAAAGGATGAGCCAAAATAGTTTAGGGTCCCTCCCCGTCCTTGCACGAACAAGGTATATAATCCACTGAGGTGCTGCAGGAGCAAAGGGGAAGAGATCCAAAGACCCTGAGAAGCTTGTCTTCAAGGAGGGGTAGAAGACAGGTACACAATCCATCAAGGCCTCCTGGACTCACCCCATGATCACTGAGTGCCCACCTTTGGTCATACTGTAGCCCCAGTCTATAGGATACGTTCTGATCTTCAAATTCTGAATCAAAAGGATTCAAGGAACCTTAGTCTCAAGTTTGGGGTTTGAGCATCATCACCTTTCCTGCTTGTCTGGTCTTGACCTTGGGTTGCCAAGGTTTTGATAACTTGGCTTCTGCCTTCTTCCCTGGGACTTTGTAACATGATCAGCAAGTTGGCTGCCTGGATAAGGATCCTCCTCAACAGTCAACCCAAACCCAGAGTCCTGCTCTTGAAACACAGCCCAGTGGTGGGGTTCCAGTCAGGAAAGTATAATCTCCATAAGTTTGCTCAAGACAGTCCTAGTTAATACCTATTGAACCAGTATCATTACTGTGTAATTATTAATAGCATTCCCCTTCCCTTTTAAAAGTGTTCTGGTTTGCGTAAGAAATTACATGTTCACCCTACCTATGAGAGAAGAGAACCTTATCTTCCTGCACATTATATTCCCAGGGCTTGGCAGGGAAATGGGGTTCAATATCTGTTTGCTGAAGGAATGAATGAGTAAATGAAAGACTATGTCACAATGTGTCATCTGGGGCACATTCCCTGTGTTACCTCCCTGTATTACTACTGCTGATCCGATCTGCAAACACTACTTGCCTTGACTTTCAAATACATTCTTACATTTTCTGCAGCCGTTTAAATAAGGCCAACTGGAAGAGTTTTCTACCGGCCAGAGCTGGGACAATATGAATGTCAATGAGAATAACAACATCAATGGGTTGAACACATTAAATATGATTAAATTCATAATTCAAAGTGTTAATCGAAAGATTCCAAAACAAAACTTCATTTGTGATCTTCGGAAGAGCCTAGGGAACCAACTCTTTAAAAACTGATAAAGGGAAAGAATTAAGCACTGATCCTGCCTTTCTTATAGGACTGACTATACCTCACTGTAAATCACCAGCTGCTGAGGGGAAGTTTGTCTTTATAAAAGGACACCAGCTGGTAACTAAAGACTGAATGATGTATTTAGAATATCAACATTTTGCAACCTCTAAGGAAATAATGAGTCTAGGTCAGTGGTTCTCAAATGGAGCCATTTTGCCCTTCAGGGGATATTTGACATCTGAGACAATTTTGGTTGTCACAACTGGGGAAGAGGTGCTTAAAGCATCTACTGAATAGAAGCCAGGGATGCTGTTAAACATCTAAAAATGCACAAGACAGTCCCCCGCAGCAAAGGAATATCTGGCTCAAAACATCAATAGTACAGAGTATGAGAAGCCTTGATGTAGGCAATAATCCTTAAGGGTTGCAAACATTAGAGAAAAACAGACACTGTGTCCCTCCTGATGGACTTACACAGCACCTCCTCTAAAGCGGTTATGCCAGAAAGTCAATCCTGCATCTGATCAAACCTCTAGTTCAGGTGCTCTCAAACCCAGTGTGCATTCACATCCCCAGGAGGGATTTTGAAAACACAGACTGCTGGGACTCTCAACTGAAGTTTCTGATTGGACAGGTCTGGGTGGGTCCCAAGAATCTGCATTTATAACAAGTTCCTAGGTGTTGATGCTGCAGGCCCAGGACCATACTCTGAGATATAAGTGCCAATTTATAAGAAATACAGAAGGCAGAGAAATATGTTAACTCATTATAGTATTCATCCATTATATTCTGTATTATATTATTGGAATTCATTATACCATTCTCTCTATATTTGTATATGTTTGGAAGTTCCCATGTCAAAAAATGAAAAGAAAAAGCTATCTATGGGGGCTTCCCTGGTGGCGCAGTGGTTGAGAGTCCACCTGCCGATGCAGGGGACACGGGTTCGTGCCCCGGTCCAGGAAGATCCCACATGCCGCGGAGCGGCTGGGCCCGTGAGCCATGGCCGCTGAGCCTGCGCGTCCGGAGCCTGTGCTCCGCAATAGGAGAGGCCACAACAGTGAGAGGCCCGCATAACGCAAAAAGAAAAAAGCTATCTATGCAAGAAAATTTAATGAAGGGGGAGTAGTTTATTTTGTTTTTCGTTTTTTTAAATAAATTTACTTACTTATTTTTGGCTGTGTTGGGTCTTCGTTGCTGCGCACAGGCTTTTTTTTTTTTTTTTTGGTTGTAGCGAGCTGGGGCTACTCTTCATTGCGGTGCACAGGCCTCTCATTAAGGTGGCTTCTCTTGTTGCGGAGCACAGGCTCTAGTGCGCAGGCTTCAGTTGTTGTGGCACAGCTTAGCTGCTCCGCGGCATGTGGGATCTTCCCGGACCGGGGCACGAACCCGCGTCCCCTGCATCGGCAGGCGGACTCTCAACCACTGTGCCACCAGGGAAGCCCAACTTTAGGAATCTTTGAGTGGTAGAATTAAGGCAATTTTTAAAAACTTTTTTGTTTTTCTTTTTTTAATATTAAAGATGTTCTTTTTTAAGAAAGTTATAAAAATTGCTCTGTGTTCAGCCTGGTGAACTGTACTTCTAAGTGTCTATATCTTTGTCTGTCTTAGTGTCCTCACCTGGTGGAGAGTGCTTCTCCCAGACACAGTCCTTTGAAGGCTGTAGCCACCTGCTGCATTGGGCAGTCCTAAGCTATAGTCATGAAATGACATAAGATGACTATCACACAAGGCACCATGGGAACGCTAAGATAGTGTCCCTGGGGTTGAAAGGAAGGAAAGACCACATCCTTCCTGATATAAGAAATCAGGAAAGGACGCGTGGAGGAGGAAGGGTCATTTGATTCAGAACATGAAGAGAATGCATAAGATTTTGACAGATGGAGATGAAGCAGATAAGGCAGATGAATGAAAGGTCAATCGCAGCAACGGAAGCAACAGGGCAAGGCCAAAGGCTTGGGATCTGGTGAGCTCATAGTCTGCTCACCGTGTGGCAGGAGCACGGGAGCCTAGGAAGCTTGTAGGAGATCTGAGGAGGTTAGAGACACATTATGAAGAATGGAGAACGCTCAGCAGATTATGTGCAGGAAGTGTTTTGCTTTTTCAAAGCACTTGCCTTATTCTGGAAGCCTTACCCACATAGTTGCCTCGTGTGGGTCTGGTTCATGCAGCCTCTTTTCTACTTCCTTTGCTCCTGATACTGCAGACAATGTCCCTCTCCCTCTAATATGGATCCTTCTCTCCTCAATAGGTGAGTGTATTCATTTCATTTCCACAAAGACAGCTGGCTGCAACACTGCCCCCAGATGCACAGGGCCCCAAGTTGAAAAGCCAACTAAAGAGATGGCCAGGCCAGGCCGGTTACGTCAGGTTATCCACTGCCTGCACACATTCTCGCCCAAGGCCGCCCCAGCTGTGTGCCTCGCTGAGGAATGCGGCTGCACTGGCTCTGCTCCTTTATTGGGTTTCCAAGTGAAAGAATTAAATTTTGTAAAAAATGCTTATTTCACGTACAGTGATCAGCATAAAATTGCTCTTTTGTCTCAGCTGCTACAGAGGACAATGGTGCTGAGACTCCTGGCTGGGGAGACAGTCCCTCTCCCTTCCCCCACCCTGGCTCAGGCCACCCCACACAAAGACCCCAGGGGCCCCAGGATCAGCCAGACTTCCAACTGTAAAGGCCAAGAAGGTAGTCTCTGGTCTCAACCTCCTTCATCTCTGGGTGAAAATGTAAAACAGGACCTGGAGACTTGGACAGGACAGAAAGTATTCCTCCCTAAAGTGCGGTTTCTACCTTCTTTCAGGGGTAGAAGCTTAAGACGTGGGAACTTCATTCACTCATTTCCTCTTTTACTATTTACGCAGTGGTTAATGCATAAGTCCTGATTTGCCTAGACTCCTGGCATCTGAGAAAGAGATGAGAAACAGCACATAAAGTCAGTGCTTTCTCCAAGAAGAACTTGGAAAAAATTACCAGCCCTATGATGCTGAGATCCAAGTATATATATCTGATTCTAAAATGCACCATTTTCTACATTTTAATATCTCCTAAATAGGCAGAAGTCCTATAATTAATAGCACACTAAAATTATAAATGGCAGGAATTTTTCTTTTCTGGTGGCACATGAAATAGTGGGTGTCTAATAATTGAGGGTATGTTGGATTAGATTAAAAAATCTCATAGTGAAAGTCAATGACAGAATGTTAGAAACTGATAAACAAACAAAATATTCTCGTATTGACAAGCTCTGCCCATCTGAAAGGGATTTCCCTTTCCAACCCAATCCTCTAAAGAAATGTTTTCCAGGAGACAGAATTGTGTTTTATCAATCTGAAAATGAGATGGTCTATTTAAAATTCCCTAAGACTACCTGGTTCCTAGCAAAACTACAAGGAAACAGAATCAACTTTAGGCAGACAGAGTTGGTTCTAATGTCCATTTCTGGTACCTACTATTCCTTTACTTTTTGAAGCTTCACTTACCTGCTCTGTAAAAGGTTGATGACAACATTTCCTTCCTAGCAGTGTTGTGAGATTAAATGAGATGGCGTGTAGGAGATGCTCAATAAAAGTTACTTTTCTATCAACATAGAATTATTCTTTAAGAGTTTTTAAAATTAATTAATTTATTTGCCTGCACCAAGTCTTAGTTGCCGCGTGTGGGATCTAGTTCCCTGACCAGGGATCAAACCCGGGCCCCCTGCATTGGGAAAGCGGAGTGTTAACCACTGGACCACCAGGGAAATCCCTACACAGAACTATTTATGATACCAGATATATAGTTCCCCCCAAAGCTCATGCAATCTGTAAAACGTGCCCATCGGGAATGAAACGGGTAACTTGACCGAAGTCCCACAGCTGGTAAAGGAGACAGGTCTGGGGTTTCCAAACAGTCTAGTGTTCTGTTTCCCATACAACAGCCAACTCTGTCAAAATCCTCACCGCAGGCCCCAAGCCCTGCACTCTGGTCGAATCCAGAGAATGAAGTTAACATGGCTAGGCTCTTTATAAGACATTGATTGATTCACACAGTGAGCATCTGTGTGAGTTATCGTGTCAAAAATGCAGGGGTCATAATTAGCTCTGATATGATCCGGTGCCTGTGACCCTCTCCCCCTGACATCCTCCGGGGGCCACCAGTCCTGGCCCGACACAGCTGCTCTGCTACCCCAGTTCGCAGCTATATTGACACAGCCATTTTCATGGTAGGCCTGTTGTAAATTTGTTGTTACATGGTGCGTCTGCCCCAAATTGCACGGTGTACGTAAATTTTTGTGTGTGTGGCGGGGCTGGCACGGGGGTTGGGGGGGTGGGGTACCGGGGCTGAATGGAGCGTGTGATGAGGCAACCCGCAGGAGACCTAACCCTGATAAATTGTTTACTTGTTAGTGATGGCGCTCAAGAGTGGGCCGGGGGCTGCGGGCTCAGCGGGACAGACGTAGAAGGTGGACCCACGCCAATTACCAGCCATTGTGGCGTCCTACCCCGTGACTGACACCAATGTCTCCCCTCTCACCATGGGTCCTTTTACTATCCCAGACCCAACACAAGCCCCACTGTGCTAATACCACGGTGTCTTCAATTTCCTCTGCTGCCAGCAAAAGTTAACCTAGGCCTGCAGCCTGTAGAAGACCTGAGGCCTTTATTTTCTTATGCATTTTCCCCCCGTTTTTTCAAGGACGGGTTAAAAAACAGAGGTTGCTAAGGCCAGTTGGGCAACAAAGGAAGCAAAGGGACAAACATTATCTTTGGATGACTGACTTCAAAGTTAATGATCTTCCCCACTGAATTGTGCCCTCTGCTCCTCAGTGAGGCCTTTGCCATCAGATAAAGAAGCGCCTTTTTAATCCACTAACACTTCTTTGTCCCTTTGTGGCAAAATGATCATTTCATCAGTTTCGGGCACTCTCTGCTGGGAGAGTTTTTTAGCCTGAGTGATTCAGAGCAGGAGAGACAGAGAAGGGTATTTCTCTACTTCATTTTTCCTCAAGTGACGGCTGAATAACTATGCAAAAAAATTAAGGCATAATGACCCAGCAACAGTGACAAAACCTAATTAGTCACGGAGGCCACTGGGTAATGAGCCGCAAAACCCGGCTCTTGAGTGTGTAATAACTGTATTTTTCTCCATTTCTTCCCCTTTAGTCACAGCCTTGTGTGGCATTTTTAACAAACTAAAATGGCACCAGATGCAACAGGGTTCAGACATTTTAACGTGAATTAAGAAACCATATGTTCCGATAAGTCATGGTCTCTTCTTTCCCACAGACTGGGTCCTCCATCTGTGAGGTAACACTCCAGTGGTGAGGGAACGATGGCCGATGGGACAATCATCCCATGAAGATGACAAGGGGCTGGGGTTGGCAGTGGGGTCTCAGGTCCCTCGCTACAGATACTGGTTCTGACTCCCGTCGGCAACCTGGACATTCCAGACGTGGGGCCCAGACTGTTCCCGGAGCACACAAGGACTGAGAAGCTTTAGAAGGGAAAGAGGGTGGGAGGGGGCAGAGGTGAGAAGGGCTCCGTGTCCAAATAATAGAGTCTGGAATGCTGAGAACTGCCTTTAAGCATTTATGACAACGTTCTCCACTTTCAAGTGATTTAAGACACAGGTTAGCCAAGTCTGAGTCTCACAAAAGCCTTGAGATGTAGGATCGTCCTGATCTCCTCCATCCTTTTGAGATGAAGCAACCAAGGATTAGCGAGGTTAGGAAATTGCCCATGATCACAGTTAGAAATGCAGGAACCAAGATTTGAAGCCACATCTGTGATCATTATCCCAGTGTGCTTCCTGTGTTTACTGTCATTATTATCGTTGTTAATAATAATTTCCCCTTGAAATTAGAAAAAAATGTTAAAGGGTGGAAAGTTTACATAGCATAGTTTGGCATGATCTCTCTCTTCAACCCTCAGATCCAGCGTCAGTTAGGTAACATGTCACTAACACACAATTTTTATTTGGAGCAGGGCATCATCAGAGGTATGCCCTTGGCCCTGCTCTGATTTTAATGTGAGACACTTCCAATCCCCATCGAGGGAGACACCACCCCACGGTGTTAACTTTCATTTCTCCTCTATTTCCGTGAATGTCGTCTTACTTCTGGATGTCACCAACTTTGGGGCTGCGATTGGGCTTAGAAACAGCAGGCAGAAAGAGTGACAGAAAGGCTGACTTTTCTTTTGTTCCGCCCCATACCCAGCAGAGCAAGAAAAAACTTCCCCAAGATGAATCCAACTCCCCCTAGATTTCAATAAGGACCTCATTTCCTCCTGAGCCTCTGGCCACGGAATCACATAAGGGAATCTCGAATGAGAAATCCCATGTGGAACACAGAGTATAGAATTACTCAGAGAACACAGACACAGGTTTGCACAAAGACTGTTTCCCTCCTCCAGGAATTTTAAAATAGCATGCGTTAAAAGAAAATCCAGCACCAACTCTCTCCCTATAATAGGAACAACGCATGGAATGAAAACACATGCAAAGACAAACAAACAAAAAACAGGACAGGCTACACAACTGGGGGGTTTATATAACATATATTATATTTTAACTCCTCATATAACTCTGACACAGCAAAGGGCTGGTGTCTGGGACTGTGTAAATGTGACAGCTCTTTGTTTCTCTAATCCAAGACCAGCTACATAATTTGCCGGGCCCAGTGCAAAATAAGAATGTGGGGTCCCCTGCTCAAAAATTATCAAGAATTTCAAGGCAGCTATGGTAGAGCATTAGACCAGATGAGGGCCCTTCTGAGCCTGGGGTCCTGTGTGACGGCACAGGCTGCACACCCATGAAACCAGCCCCGAAAAAAAGCTCGTGCGTCAGCGTCCGAGTAGTAAAGGCACACACAAGACAATCATGAATGGTTTAGCCAAGAAGGCCGCCTCGCGTTATCCCAGCTTTTCACTCATAGCGGTTCAAAGTTGACTCCTTTTCCTCTAAACTTTGAACTTCAGAAAGTCTACTTTAGCATCTCAGAAGTACCGTATGTAAAATGCGGAATTTCTCCATGCAGACAATGCCATTTCTTCTTGACTCTTCTCCAAACTTTCATCTATTCTAGTCCCCGGCAAGCTTGGCTGCTCTGTTCACTGGGCCTTTTCCTGCACTCAAGTCATTATCCTCTTTTTATATACTGCACTTCGTGCCCTTGTGAACCTGTTGAAAAATAGTGAAAGAGAGTTGAAAAGTACCACTGGCTCCTAAAAATAGTGCTGACTAGGAGGCAGAAAGGGGGAACCCCGGTTTTATTCAGTGCTAAAGATAACACCACCAGAATGATAGACTCCTCTGAATTGTTTGTCCCCACTGCCCATTGTCCCCCGGGCACTGAATGAGCCTCTTAGCAGCTCTTGAGGGCCTGTCACAGGTAGGCACCCAACAGAGATAATTCCCAGCCTATGCTTGACTGCTTCTTTATAGACACTCACTCATGGTTCTGAAAGGCCTCAGACACTGTTGAATAAACTCCTGCTCGCTTCCATAACCTTTTTCTCCCACTGAATTTTCCGGGGATGTGAGCAGCTTCCCAGCCTTGCCAGAGGATGCTTCTGAATGCACTCCTGTTCTGAATCAAAGCCTGACAGCCAAGCCTCTTTCCGAAACAAGAGGGAAAAAAATGGGGCCATCGGTCCCCAGGAGGAATCTCTGTGCTTTCTTCTACAGGTGAAGGCCAACTCCCAGAGGCTCTGGCCTTCTCCCTGCTCTTCTTATGGGTTTATTTATTTAGGTTGTAGGAGGCTTTTTTTTTTTAATGAAGGAATAAACCTCTGTTTGTTGTCTGAGCCCTGTCTCTTTTGGTTTTGAAAATGTAGGGCATCCCTACAGGACATAGACACGCTGGGGGCATGTTTGTCTTCAGAATGTCCTAGAAGGACCCGGGCTTTAGAGCAGCACCAAGGTGGACGTGATTCCAAGCTCTATCACTTATTAATTTGCGGGGTCTTGGGCAAGTCACTTGCCTGTCTGAGTCACAGTTTTCTCATCTATAAATAGGCCTAAAAATAATCTCTCTCACAGGTTCTTTTCTATCAAAGGTTAAAATAGATCCATGTGGGCTTCCCTGGTGGCGCAATGGTTGAGAATCCGCCTGCCGATGCAGGGGACACGGGTTTGTGCACCGGTCCGGGAAGATCCCACATGCCGCGGAGCGGCTGGGCCCGTGAGCCATGGCCGCTGAGCCTGCGCGTCCGGAGCCTGTGCTCCGCAGCGGGAGGGGCCGCAACAGTGAGAGGCCCGCGTACCGCAAAAAAAAAAAAAAAAAGATCCGTGTACGTAAAGTGTTTTCCACGGTGCCCAGTAGGAAAGAGAATTCAATAAATGATAGATTTGATTATTATATTATTATTCTGTTTTTCTTTTGTTATTCTTCTGATTCACCAGACTTAGGAGCCCTTTGAGGCCAGTCTCTGGCTTCTGAAGGATGCTGACCACCTGCCATTCAGATCTTTCTAAGCTGGCTTCTCAGGGAAGGAGACACTACCTCCTCCTATTACTTTATATTTCCTCATTCACATAACAGAAGTGAATATCCCCATGACCTCAAAGGCCTGTTTTAAGATCACTGAGGCTTGAGAACGCTTAGGAAGAAAAGTTTAAGACTTTTCATTGTCGCTCTTTTTATTCTGTACTCTTTGCTCACCTTTTATTTCACTGTGTGAAACAAACAAAATGAATGCTTTGCCCCCTCTCTTCCAGAAAGATAGAGAGACCCTTTTAGAGATTTCTCATTTAGAGGAAAATGAATCTAAAAGTGGGGACAGCCTCCTTTTTTCCCCTTATTCCCCCAGCATTTCCTCTGGAACATCACCGGTACAAAATGCAAACTTCAAGGAGAACCATCTCTGAGGTCTCTGGTTTGAAATATCAAAGCACTAGCAACACTTCCCTGATGATCCACAAGGGTTTTGATCAACATGCTGATTGGTGTATAGATCTTCTAAAATCATTCGGGGGACTTGCCTGGTGGTCCAGTGGTAAAGAATCCACCTTGCAATGCAGGGGACACGGGTTCGATCCCTGGTCAGGGAACTAACATCCCACATGCCGCGGAGCAACCAAACCCGCCTGCCACAACTACTGAGCTCGCGCGTCTCAGCTAGAGCCCACGAGCTGCAAACTACAGAGCCCACGCGCTCTGGAACCCACACATCCTGGAGCCTGCGTGCCACACTAGAGAAGAGAAAACCCGCTGCCACAACTAGAGAGAAGCCTGCGCACCACAACGAAGAGCCCACGCGCTGCAACGAAAGATCCTGCATGCCTCAACAAAGATCCCATGTGCCACAACTAAGACCCGGCACAGCCAAAATAAAAATAATAATAAAAAAATAAATCTTAAAAAAAATAAAATCAGTAGGGTTGGACGTTAGGGAGGAGGCTGCCCCACTGAGAGCATTCTTTCTCTTACCAAGAATAAATGCATTTGTGTACTATTCGAGTTGGTCCCCCACTAGGATCAGTGCGAAGCTTTCTGAGGGAAAGCTTGGGGGAAACTGTTCAAAGGAAATCCCGCCCTAATTCTAACCCACTGCAGAGAATCCATCACTTTGTGACATCTTTCCTCTCAGCCTCATAAAATAGGGCTGCTTGTCAGTAATTCACTTATTCATTCAGCAACTGTTTATTGAACATCTACTCTGTGCCTGGTCCTCTGCCATGTGTGGGGATACGGAAATGAGCCTGGAAGAGATCCCCATGGCCAAGAACTCACTCTCTGGGTGGGATAATGAGACTACATACAAAGAACTCTAAGGCATAGTTTAGAAAATCCACTGTGCCACGAAAGGGGTGCAGACAAAATATCGTAGGAGTCCAGAAAAAACAGATTAGTTCAATTTTCAAGAGTAGGGAGGAGAAACGATAGGATCAGGAAAATTGTGCCTTAAAAGCTAAAGCTGGATTTGTCCTTGCAGGGATTGGCTGGGGGAGGAAAAGAGCTTCCAGGTGGAGGAACAGGCAGAGCTCAAAAGTGTGGGACCCAAGGGCACATTCAGGAACTAGAGACATTGCACTGTCCATCTAATTTTCAAACAGGAATGAACTCCGAGAGATAGGGACCTTCCTCACCCATAGCCTCAGCAGTTAGCAGTCTTGTTTGGAGCCACTTTCCTGCTCCTGGTTAGATCTGCAAAATGCTGACCTATTTCCAAAGTACACAAAGCTCCACCAGGAGTTCTGGGAAGTCCAACTGGCTTGGACCAGCATGAGACTTGGTCCTTGCCCTAGCAGGGCTCATAGACCTGCTTCTTCATCCTCTTCTCTCCCAGTACATAGTGTTAACATCCTTTTTACTATATGAAAATTATTTATAGGTATTACATTATTTAGCCTACCTACATATGTAATTCCAAAAAAGCAATGATGCTCTTCAGTAATATAAAAGAGAAATAAAGGAAAATAATTTATAATAAAACAGCATGTATTTCAATATGCAAATGCTTAAAAGAAGCTTACACTAGCAGTTATAAGAGGTCAGAAGTCTTCATCTACATATAGAATTATTGTAAATGCAATCACTATAAAAGCAGAACAACATAGCTGTATTTTGTGGAGACTCAAGTACCACAAGCAGTGTTGCCATCAGTGGATGCATTTTCTGAAATGGTGAAAAACTCTTGGTCAAAGGCCATGCTAAACAAAGTATAACTGTCCTTTTTTATTTTTTAACAATGGTTGTTGCATTCCTGGGAAATTCTCCATATGTTAAACTTTGCAAAGATTACTTGGTGTCTATATGTAAAACAGTTAAGTTTGAGCCTTGGATAATCATAAACAAGTTGTTAACCCTGAATGTCCAGTGGAACATCACAAAATTTTGTGAACTGTGGCGTAATTATTCATTGCCTGGGACTGTCCTGTGCATTGCCCCTTGCACAGTAAATGACAATAGTCCTCTCCAATTAATGTGATCACTGGTCCCCACCCAAACATTTCCAAAATGCCTCCTAGCGGCAATGCCATCCCATTGAGAACCACTGGTTTAGAGCTTACTGGAGGAGGGAAGGTTCACACCCCAAAAGACAATCATATCTGGGCTTCCCTGGTGGCGCAGTGGTTGAGAATCTGCCTGCCAATGCAGGAGACACAGGTTCGAGCTCTGGTCCGGGAAGATCCCACATGCCGTGGAGCAACTAAGCCCGTGCACCACAACTAATAAGCCTGCACTCTAGAGCCTGCGAGTCACAACTACTGAGCCTTCATGCCTAGAGCCCGTGCTTTGCAACAAGAGAAGCCACTGCAATGAGAAGCCCGTGAGCCACAACTACTGAGCCTGTGCTCTAGAGCCTGCGTGCCTAGAGCCCATACTCTGCAACAAGAGAAGCCACCGCAACGAGAAGCCCGTGCACGACAACGAAGAGTAGCCCCCGCTCGCCGCAACTAGAGAAACGCCCGCGCGCAGCAGCAAAGACCCAACGTAGCCAAAAATAAATAAATAAAATTTTTTAAAAAGACAATTATATCATAAGTAGTCATTTATTAAATGTCAAATCAGTCATGCAGAATAGACATTCAAAAAAGGGCAAGAAAACGGGTTTCAACTCATCAGGAAATTCTTCACGACTAAGCACGGTTTAAGAAAAAGTATAGACTCTGCATCAGACTCTGGGGCGAGAATTCCAACTTTGACATTTACTCCCTGCATGGATTTGGGTAAGTACTTTAACTTCGCTGAGCCTCCTTTTGCCCACCTGTAGAATGGGAATAATGATACCTACTTTGAAAAGTAAGTAGAAAGGATTAAATGAGGTTATGTATGTAAAGTATCTGGGAGAATACCTGGTTCATGGCAGATGTTCAACAAAGAGTAGCTGTTAGGGGATTCCCTGGTGGCGCAGTGGTTGAGAGTCCACCTGCCGATGCAGGGGACATGGGTTTGTGCCCCGGTCCGGGAAGATCACACATGCCACAGAGCGGCTGGGCCCATGAGCCATGGCCGCTGAGCCTGTGCGCCTGGAGCCTGTGCGCCTGGAGCCTGTGCTCCACGGCGGGAGAGGCCACAGCAGTGAGAGGCCCCTGTACCACAAAAAAAAAAAAAAAAAAAGAGTAACTGTTATTGGTATAAAGGAAGAATAACTTCAGTTGGCCTTTGAAGGATGGCAGGGGTGGGGGAGGGAAGGTAGGCAGAGTGTGACCAAAGCCTGGAGGCGGAAATATCTATGGTGGGTTTTGCAGTAAATAGTTCAGTGAGTCTGGCAAAGAGGGTGAGAGTGGGAGGCGTGATCAGCAAAGTGGGCACCTTTAAGAGGGTGCAGCCTTGAATGTGCGGCTAAGGAGGCTAGCATTTATTCTTTTTTTAAAAAATTAATTAATGTATTTATTTGTCTGCGTTGGGTCTTCGTTGCTGCGCGTGGGCTTTCTCTAGTTGCAGAGAGTGGGGGCTACTCTTCACTGCGGTGCGCGGGCTTCTCTTGCTGCGGATCACAGGCTCCAGGTGTGCGGACTTCAGTAGTTGCAACGCACGGGCTCAGTAGTTGTGGCTCGTGGGCTCTAGAGCACAGGCTTAGTAGTTGTGGCGCACGCACTTAGTTGCTCTGTGGCATGTGGGATCTTCCCGGACCAGGGCTCGAATCCGTGTCCCCTGCCTTGGCAGGCAGATTCTTAACCACTGCACCATCAGGGAAGCCCCTAGCATTTATTCTTGTTGGCTAAGAAGACAATGAACGTGGAGCAGTCCTAGACACAACCTAGGTTAGAACTGAGTGCAGACGAGCCCAGCAAGAGCTACAGTCCTCACTGTTCTAAAGAGCTCTGTTCTGCACCATGTGCTTCTCACAATGCTCTATGCCTCAGCTGAAGTGAACTGAGGTGGCCTTGGCCTGGAGAGCAGCCTGTCCGGTAAGCTGTGACTTATGCTTAAAAAACTTGTTAGCAAAACTGAGCTGTGCCAATCCAGATTCTTCTTTTCGGAACAAGAACAAGACAGTAGCTGCTAGAGCTGAGCAGAAAGGTCTTGAGGTAGACTTGGGGCTGTGGTGTCTGCTTGGGACCATAGGTACCCTGAGGCTAGGAGGATGCCACGTGATAGAGAGCAAGGAACCTGGATCATACATGGACAGAAGCAGCAACATTATTATGAGAAATAAGAGAGAGACTGAGAGAGCAGCTACCTGAGGCACTGGTGGTTTTCTGGTTCCGGATTCAGTTTCTGTACATCCTTACAAAAACCCCCCTTTCCTTAAAGTTAGTTGAATGGGTTTATGACTTTTAGTTACCCAAACTTCTCTACACACAGTGGTGTTTATCTCTTCTGGGGTTTCTCGGATAAAGTGATTTCAAGCCTTCAGAAAGTCTTATGCATATTAATATCTCAATTTTGGAAACAGCCTAGCAGTGGAGGGGATATGCCAAGTTATCATCTATGACACTCTAAGAAAGACGAAGAATAGATTCTGATTGAAGAATGTGATAATAAGCCTTACGCTTTTTAAAAAAATTTTTTGCCACGCCTCGCGGCATGTGGGATCTCAGTTCCCCGACCAGGGATCGAACCCATGCCCCCTGTATTGGAAGTGCAGAGTCTTAATGACTGGACCGCCAGGGAAGGCCAAATAAGCTTTATGCTTAATGTCCCCTCTCTCAATAAAATTTCTACTAAAATTATCAAAGAAAATCAACTATTATAGGGGAAAGATCCAATTTATCACTGGAAGCTAGGGAAACTTACATGCCAGCGATTTTAAGAAATTTCCGCAGATTTTAACACGAGCAGTACCATTTGTCTGGAGGGAGCACCAATATGCCATGAGTTGTCAATGGAAGAAACCCCAGTGGAACCCAAACAGCAATCCCTACCTTGCAGGATTTCTTGGGGGAAATTAGTGCGGGAAGTCAAATTTCAAGCTTCCTAAAGCCTCTAGAAGGGCAGAATGCTATAACGCAAAAGGAATGGGAATCTCGTTGCAACAGACCATACCTAACATGGATGGATGGTTGGTCAAAACACACAAAGGACCTGCCAAAGGTAGATCCTAGCAAGAGCAGTCCTGCAACTTAGAGAAGAGAATGGGTGAGGTAAATTCAGCTACACCCAAGGAAGAAACATCTTACACACAAAAGTCAGTAGCCCTGCTTAGACACTGCTGGTGTGGCTGCTTCCTTCTACCCCAGGAGATGAAGTGATTTCTCTGATCAGTGAGTGACAGAGACTGTGGGTTGCCCCTCACAGCCATTCTCCTCCTCTTTCTAAGTAGTGAAATGTTTAGTGGGGCACATGACTGCTTAGAATAAAATGTTCATTTCCCAGCCTGCCTAGCAGGTAGGATTCAGTCCTGGCCAATGGAATGTAAGTGAAAGTGTCATGTGGTAGCTTCCATAAACTTCCCTTAGTTTCTTCTTTCCCCTTTCCTCCATCCTGCTATCTGGAATGTGGGTGTGATGGCTGGAACTCTATCTTGAACCGTGGGCATAGGAAACACACCCTTATGATGGCAAAGCTAGAAGGAGCCTGAGTCCCTCAGGACTCGGAGAGAGCTGCCTTACCAACCCTAGATTGATTGTCTTCAGATCTTTACATATGACACAAACAAATCTCTCTCTCCTTTAAAATACTGTTATTTCTTATCTCGGACACAGTCCAACCTAATTCTAACCGAGTCAAAAAGCAGCACTACAGTAAATCTGAAGTGTGTACTTTCCCTTTCATCTGAATTTAAAGCGGTATATAAAGGTCACACATAATCAATCATAGAAACCTCAATACTGGACAAATGGAGGCTTCACACTGTAAGGATGAGCAAAAAGAAAGAATTCTCTGGATACGTAGCAATATTAAGCAATTCCAAAGAAAGGGCCAATATGAAGTATGAGAAGATATAAAGACCTAAAAACAAAAGAGAACTATAGAAACGTCTCCAATTTGTACTGTCAATAAGCTCTAGAAGCTATTGCATCTATAAACCAGGATCAAATTAGCAACAAAAGGGGAAAAAACCTACACAGAGGAAAGTCTTCTTAAACAAGGAAGGTACAACTAATGAATTTCAGAATGTAGTGAAGGCAATAAACTGCAGCAGTCTGGGTATGCCTGGTTACTCCCCGAAACCCCTCGAGCTTTTCTCTATATACCTATAGCTCATCTCCGTGTGCCTGCACCCTCACCAAACCACCCTCTCATCTAACAGGAAGATGGATCTTTTCCCATTCTTAGGCCAATCTCTATCCCTGATCACTTCCTTTTCTGATTTCTCTAAGATCAGGACCTTGTTCTTCCTCTCTCCCCTGTATTATTACCCTCTCGTTCTTTGCCAGACCCTCCTGTGCAGATTACAAATATGTTCAAATCACCCATCTTTATAAAAATCCTTCAATTATTCATCCTCTACTAGTACCAGCATCTCCTGTGCGACATGGTCCTCAAAACAATAGATAGCACTCACTACCTCTATTTTCTCACCTCCCAAGCACTCATTTTTAAATAAGCTGCTTAGATAAGTTGTTAAATGAGTTGGTTTTCCTTGTTATATAGTTATAAAAAGTTTGAAAAATGTAAAAAAAATCATCCATAGATCTGTGACTTAGTAACAACTGAGTGAATCTTTTGGAGATTTTTCTATCCATCTAGTCTTTACACATTGAAATATAAAATTGAATCTGACTCTAATTATAATTTCATAGGCTTTTACTCACTTTATAGAATATTTTGCAATTTTTCTATATCAAATTTTCTTTAAAAATACATTCATTTAAACAAAAACTTGCACATGAATGTTCATAGCAGCACTAGTCACAATAGCCAGAAGGTGTAAACAACCCAAATATTCTTCAACTGATGAATGGATAAACAAAATGTGTTATACCCATACAAGAAATATTATTCAGTCATAAAAAGGAATGAAATAGCGTCTATGCTATAGCATAGACAAATCTTGAAAATGTTAAGTGAAAGAAGCCATGCACAAAAGACCACATATTATATGATTCTATATATATGAAATGTCCACAAATAGGTACATTCATAGAGACAGAAAGTAGATTAACGGTTGCCAGGGGCTGGGGGAGGGGCAATGAGGAGTAAGGGCTTAATGGGTAGGGTTTTTTTGTGTGGGAGTGATAAAAATATTCTGGAATTACATGAGGATGATGGTGGCAAAACATTGCAAGTGTACTAAATGCCATTATTGTACGTACACTTTATAATGGTTAAAATGGTTCCCCTTAGAAACAGATAAGTGACACAAATACCAAATTAAATCATTAATGATTCATTCATATGTTATGATTCATTAATACATAGTTATTCTTTAGCAGGGACCTGTGAAAATTGGACATGGAGAAGGAAGTTTTCAGATGGAAAGGCAGAGGGAATTCCCTGGCAATCCAGTGGTTAGGACTCTGCTCTTTCACTACCAAGGGCCTGGGTTCAATCCTTGGTCAGGGAACTAAGATCCCACAAGTAGCGTGGTGCAGCCCAACATAAAATAAAGTGAGGAGGCAGAGAGCAGCGGGAAGGAGAACCTCCTTGTAGTCACCCACAGTGAGTGCATTTTGGCATCTACGTGGCAGGTTACCAAAGAAATGGATGGAAAAAGGAAGGGAGGTTGGAGCAGAGGAAGACTTTGGTTTACTTCTCTATATTCATAGTACAAGTCCCACAAGTGGCTTGGAGAAGATGGTAGGGAAATCACAAGACACCGACGTGAACTGTAAACTACTGAGGAGTCCATCGCTGTCTTTTTCATTCATTACTGTATTTCCCAGGGCTGGCACAATGCCAGCTACATAGTAGGTGCTCAGTAAACTTTTTAAAGAAATAAATGGAAATTTCATGGCTTCCTAGTCATAATATTTGCTTGTAAAAAACAGAAACTTTGTCAAATTAACTAAGTTTAGTACGAGGATAAAGAGGAATTTCCCACAAACCAACTACAGAATGCACAGCAAGGTCTCATGAGAACAATTAACCATTCTTTTCCTCTACCTGGAGCCCTGTGGATCTCTCACCTTGACTCCTTTGTCTATATCTAACCTACTCTTCTCTTCCTCTTTATGGATTAGTTTCCTCTGCTAAGATTTTAGTTTCTATTCTCCCAAAATTCTACCTGCTTGAGGCTTTGGGTAGCCATGCTGACTACCCTACATGCCTATAGCTCGGATGACCAACACTGCCAGCTGACTCAATCTCTACCTAAATTTCAACTTCCAGGACAGACTCTAATTAGCTAAGCTTGATCCAGGTGTCTACATAAGAAAAGTGGCTGTGACCAGGCTGGAATCATGCAGTTCCTTTGGGCTCCCTCTTCTAGGCTGTGAATAAGACAGGTTTTCTAAAATGGATCATTGTTTGCGGAGGAAACGGTGATGCTATGACTTGGGTAAGAACAGAGTTAAGGGAATTGCTTTCCACCCTCTGAAGCTTTGGGCTACAGTCCATGGTCCCATGAAAATGTATTTAGGATATAAAATGACCATATAAATACCATGAGCACGATGCTCCAATGATCCATCTGCTTTTCAAGCCACTAGTTCAAAAGACAGAGATCAAGCTATAAAGCTAATCACTTAGTCATGACACATACTGTGTCATTCCCTACGCTTCTAATAATTAGCATCTCCTCTCTGTTTCCCATGGGCACTCTCAAGACTATTAGGGTCCATAGTCAGCCAATGATCAAAAGCAGAGTCCTTCCCTGACAGAGAAGTGCAAATAGCAATCACCTTTCTTTTCTTTTTATTGAAGTATAATTGACCTATAACACTATGTTAGTTCCTGGTGAACAACATAGAGATTTGGTATTTCTATACATGACAAAATGATCACCACGATAAGTCTAATTACTATCTGTCACCACACAAGTTATCATAATATTATTGATTGTATTCCCCAGGCTGCGCATTCATTCCTGTGACTTGCTTGTTTTGTAACTGGAAGTTTGTACCTCTTAATCTCCCTCAACTATTTCACTCATCCCCTCACCCCCTCCCCTCTGGCAACCACCTGTTTGTTCTCGGTATCTATGAGTCTGTTTCTGTGGTATCACATTTGTCATTTGTTTCGTTTCTTAGATTCCACATATAAGTGAAATCATATGGTATTTGTCTTTCTCTGACTTATTTCACTTAGCATAATACCCTCTAGATCCATCCATATTGTTGCAAATGGTAACATTTCTTTTCTTTTTTCTTTTTTTTTTGCAATCCGCCTTCTGAAATTTCCAGGACTCCAACCTTCTAGCAACAGGCATAGAAGCACATAGGAAACAATGTGTTAATTTGGATTAATCAGCTATGTTGAGGCAGGAAAAACAGTAGCTTTCTGCAGAGTCCACTTGGGGCTGATGGTCTGGAAGGGTCTTCAAGGGTCCTCTAGTGGCCTGAGGGGACAAAGCTACCTCCCAAGCCCCATCCTGTTCTTGAGGAGCAGGTCACAATGGAAGAGAATTTTTTTTTTTTACCATTTGGGCCGCATGCAAAAGTTTAACACATATCAAGTTACAAAGTTAGACCTAGAAAAAATAAACTACATATAGTATATTTTAATATTTGCTTGTACATATTGTTATAACAACAGTTGATCAAAATCCAAGTTGAACAGTTAAGAAAAAGACTTGCATTTCCTTCATTCTGGTATTCTGCACTATATTCTAATTAGTGTGACGATAGAACCCTCAAAAGCCATCATGTGGACTAAATTTTTTATTTATTATTGAAAGTCCCTAATGTCAAGTTTATATCATATTAGTTTCCAAAACGTCTATAATCTATTGCTTCGTGTCTAAAAACCCTAGGCAGTCTGGGATAGAGTTTGGTCCTGGAAAAAAAGATAAATCCCAATTCTTGCCTCAAAATACTTTTTTTTTTTAAATTCTTTTTTAAATCTTTAAAGGTCCAGACTGTTGGTTAACTTGAGAGAGCGCCGGGGTTGATTGACAGTATCTGTCATAGGCAATGAACTCCACTCCAATGTTGCCTTTATGCTGGTGTGTCAAGTTGTTCAACTGTGACCCTTCCATCTGTTCCAGCTAATCTGAAAGTCATTTAGACCGGCTTCCCCATTCATCTGAAACACAGCACATTCTCCTGTTAACACACATATGCAAAGTTGTCTGCTGTCAGCAACCTATGGGTTTTTTTTTGAAAAGTCTCACTTACAACATCTGTATAAACATTTACACAACAGAAAATCCATTTATTGCCTATTACTGCCTCCCTAACTTAATTTTTTCAGACACTTCTAAGTATAGGGTCATTCTGAATAGACATTTAGTGGTTTACCTCCCCAAATTAATTTTTAAGCAGGAATCGTCACTTGACTTTGACATTTCCAAAAAAGCATTCTGTGTTATATGTTAAGAGTTCCTGAGAATTCATGATCTTATTTTCAAGGATTCAGTTACAGTTGAAAATCTTTTTTTTTTTTTTTTTTAAGCAAGTTTAGGAGGAAGTAGTCAAGTTCATCAGATCTACTAAATTGGAATCCCTGGGGTGGGGCTCTGGGAATGTGTACATTCAAAAAGTCCTCCAAGCGATTTTGAGAATCAACCAGGTTCAGAAACAACTGGTCTGATTTACTTATACTTTACTAAGATGCCTGGTAATGCATGATTCTGATTTCTTATTTGTATGACTTGTACAATCCTAATAAATAAATTACTTAGCTAAAGGTAAAAAAACAAGTATAATAAAATAAACAGGAAAGCTTATTTGAGTGATTTACAAGGGTGTTTCCTTGCATTATGTGTAAACTGAAACTGCATTTGGATGTAACACAATAGAAATGCTCATACTAAATGAATTAAGAACTCCTTTGGTCCAGAACTTTAAAAAAATTGCTTTGCTTTATTTTAACCTGATTCCTTCTCTGTACTCTGTCCAGATTTACACTGTATTTCTCAGGTCTGGCTTCAACCCTGACATTGAATCTCTGTGTGACCTTGAGTGAGTTACTTCTCCTGAGACTTAGTTTATACGAGGGAATCAGAGAAAATGGTTTCTAAAGTCCCTTCTAGCTCTGACAGTGTCTGGGCACCTAAAACAAGTTCTAGACATACTTTTCTCCTGATAAAATCACCCCCAGCCTAGAACGTTATCTCCAACCAGACACAATTAGGGGGCCACAAAGGCACAAATTTATCAGGGTGTTTTAGGAAAGTATTTCTGAGGTTCAGGAGCTTAAGGGACTACCCTTTGTGAAATGTTCCTAGAATTTAAAATTTCAGCCCTAGCTCCAAAAGATTTTTTTCATTGATCTATTCACAAAATGTTGCCACTCTCTTTCTTGAGGTTATATCCAAACTTCAAAGGTTCTTTTCGTTACATTTGTTGTGTTTGTCCTTCCATATCCGCATCTCCTCTTCATTTTTGTCTCTAACCCTCTTGGCGTGGTTGAAAGAACATATAAGACTTCCAATGAGTTATGTGATTTTGAACAAACCATTTAATCTCAAGTTTTCGTTTTTTTTCATCTGTAAGAAATAATATCTGAGTACAAAAGAAAACAAGTCTTAAGTACAAAAGGAGATAAGTGAGAGATAAGCACTTTCTAAACTGTAACTTGGTATACAGGTGTCATTATTATTATCTTTATTACAGTTATTACTACTGCTGCTGCTGCTCAGAAGTTGGTCATCCTCTGCATCACTATTGTGAGTAAAGTACCATCTAATAAATTTGTTTTGGGACACCTATGGAGAAAAATGGGAGGGAGTTGGAAACACGTGTACCAAAAGCTCTTAAATTTTTGGTACCATAATTTGACTTCTAAGAACGTATCAAATTATATATCCTATTTTTGCATAAAGACATTCATCAAAGCGTATCTGCAATAGCCCATATTAAGACCAATCCAATGTCCATGAGTAAATCATTATCTAGCCATCACTGAAATGCTACACAGCCATTGAAAATGGTGTGCTGGAAAAATATTTAATGACTTAGGAAATGCTCAAACTACGTAGTAAGGAGTAAAAATAAAGCACGACGCAAACTTGCACTTAAGTATAATTGCAATTTTATGGCAAAATATATTATCTAAATATATAGTAAAGAAAAAAGACATTGAAGTATTTACAGTGACTGTCAACAATAGGGGTATAGATAATGTCTGTTTTCTATTTATCTCTGTTTTGCAAATTTTCTTTTTAAAATGTTTTTTTTTTTTAATTGCAGCACTCCCTTCCCAAATTTCAAATCACATATTCATTCAGCCAACAAAACATTTGGAGAATCTCCTGTGCATCTTTTCCCTCTGATGGACATGGTGGAGACATGAAGGTGTGAAGCATGATCATAGGCTTCTAGGACCCTACAGTCTAGAAGGAAAAATTGTTCCTTATACAAAGCAAGGCAGTAATGACAAAAGGATCCTTAGAACAGTACAAATGAGCTGCCATAGAAGTTAAGAGAGGAAGTTTCTCTGAGGATGTAACAGATAAGCTGTTTATTAAATCCCACAAGAACTACTGATGCGGTAATAAGCAGTTGGCAGAAATACTTTAATATGGTTAGAGTTTGCACATGCTATACCTTCTCATCAGGAAATAGAAAGTATTTTAGTTTAGCTTTTATTTATGGAATGCTCTTGTCAAATTAGGGCCCAACCTGGTGAGCCCCATATTTGTCAAAACAAAATAGATACAATTAAATGCATCAGCAATCCATTCTTAGGAGGTGAAATACCCAAGAGAGAACCTGAAGAGTCTTCAAATAGCACAAGGTCACCAAAATCATATGAGGGCACCAGGATTCTTCTAGCTACTCCCACTTGGTCCCCTAAACTCAGGAGTACAACTCCAAATGCAAATAGGCAGGTGTCAATGTGAAGAAGAAAAGAACACTTTCCATCTAGAGTCCAAAATTCTCTACCTAAGGGAGAAAATAAATATAGTCAGAGTCTATGATGTTGGACCCCACAGTAGAAATACAAATAAAACTGTCTACAGAGCTATCCCATCTTCCACTTTCAAGAATGGTGCCCATTCTCTATTTGTGAATAGGTTAGAGTTAGAATATTCCATTTAGATGAGTACTTTATGTCTAAAGCATGATTGGTCATGAACTTCAACTGCTTACCGTGGCCAGGCAGGCCATGTAGATGTGTGAACCGGACAGATATAAGACACTGATGCACTGACGTGGTGATGCCATGCTAAACTGGAGAGTACATGTCTCACCTAATGGCATACTATTTAAAATATAAAAAGCACCATCCCAACCCAATATTTCACATCTGTAAGCCGGATCTGCCCCTCTATCCTGTAGCCAGTTTGTGCCCTGCAAAGAGTGGCCCACAGAAAAGCGTATTCATCGGCCCATTATTCACGCTTCCAGATAAGGGCCGTTGGTTTCCCAACCACTTCTCGTTCCTGTTCCTGGAAATGATTCCTCCTCGATGAGGAATCTAGGATAACGAGAAGCTGAGAGATAGCCCCGTGTGAGCAAAGAGTCAAACAGAGCATGAGCTTTAACAAGAGGAATGTAAATGGTGAGGGAAATCATAGTGAAGCCAGCAAGGAATTGAATCAGGAGTTACTGGTGCCCCCAGATCATGAGAGAAACACACCAGTGGTCCTCAGTGGGGACCATTTTGCCCCCAGGGGCCATCTGGCAATGTCTGGAGATATTTGGGTTGTCACAACCTTGGGTGGGAGCGGGGGATGGCATGTCACTGGCATCTAGTGGGTAGAAGTCAGGAATGCTGCTAAACATCCTACAATGCCTAAGGACAGTCCCACACAACAAAGAATGTCAACAGTGTGAGATATGAAGTGAGGGAGATATTTAAATTGAGTGGTTAGGACAGAGATCTTTGGAGATGACATGTGTGGTGAAATCTGGTTGATCCAGAGGAACAGTCTTCCCCAGGAAGATCGGAGGGCAGAGTGGGCCAATCAGGGAAAATTGCAGGAGCAAAGGTACTAAGGTAGGAATGAGCATGGTGTAGTATCTTTCTCCACAACCTCACCAATACTTCTTATCTTTCGTCTTTTTGATAATAGTCATCCTAACAGGTGCAAGGTTTATGGTTTTGATTAGCATTTCCCTAATAATTAGTGATATTGAGCACCTTTTCACATACTTGTTGGGTATTTGCATATCTTCTTTGAAGAAATATCTATTTAGGCCCTTTGCCCATTTTTTAATTGAGCTGTTTGCTTTTTGCTATCGAGTCGTATGAGTTCCTTATATATTTTGTATGTTAACTCCTTATCACATATATGCTTTGCAAATATATTCTTCCATTCTGTACATAGCCTTTTCATTTTGTTGATTGCTTCTGTAGTTCTGTTTATTTTTGCTTTTGTTGCCTAGGCTTTTGGTGTCATACCCAAAAACATCATTGCCAAGACTGATTTCAAGGAGCTTTTTCTTTGTTTTGTTCTAGTAGTTTTATGGTTTCAGGTTAATACATTTTAGTTTAAGTCTTTAATCCATTTCAAGTTAATTTTTGTGTGTGGTGTAAGATGAGGGTCCAATTTCATTCTTTTGTTTATGGGTTGTTAGGATGCAAGGATGATTCAACATATGCAAATCAACAAATGTGATACATCACATTAGCAGAATAAAGGATAAAAATCCTGTGATCATCTCAATTGATGCAGAAAAAGCATTTGAAAAATTCAACACCTTTCCATGATGAAAACTCTCAACAAATTAGGTATAGAAGGAATGTTCCTCAACATAATAAAGGCCATATATGACAAATTCACAGCTAACATCATAATCAACAGTGAAAAGCTGAAAGCTCTTCTTTTCTTTTTTCTTTTTTTTAGCTTTTCTTCTAAGATCAGGAACAAGATAAGGTAACCACTGTTTCACTTTCATTCAGCATAGCACTGGAATTTTGTAATGTATTTAAATGTTGAATCACCATGTTGTACACTTGAAACTAACATAGTATTGTATGTCAACTACATTAAAAAAAAGAAAAAAAAACCATAATACTGGAAGTTCTAGCTAGAGCAATTAGGCAAGAAAAAGAAATAAAAGCCATCCAAATTGGAAAGGAAGCAGTTAAATTATCTTTGTTTGACATGATCTTACATATAGAAATCCCCAAAGACTCACTAAAAATTTGTTAGAATAAATGAACTCAGTAAAGTTGCAGGATACAAAATGAACATATAAAAATTAGTTGTGTTTCTACTATATACTAAGAACAAACAAACCAAAAAAGAAATTTTTAAAAATCCCACTTACAATTGCATCAAAAAAATAAAATATTTAGGAATTAATTTAACCAAGGAGGTAAAAGATCTGTACACTGAAAACTCTAAGACTTTGATGAAAGAAACTGAAGAAGACACAAATAAATGGAAAGATCCTGTATTCATGGATTAGAAGAATTAGCATTGTTAAAATGTCCATACCACCCAGAGTGACCTACAGATTCACTGCAACCCCTGTCAAAATTCCAATGGCATTTTTCACAGAAATGGAAAAAAAAATCCTGAAATCCATATGGAACCACAGAAGATCCCAAATAGTCAAAGCGATCTTGAGAAAGAAGAACAAAGCTAGAGGCATCATACTTCCTACTTTCAAACTATATTACAAAGCTAAAGTAATCAACCAGTAATGGGACTAGCACAAAAACAGATACAAAGACCATGGAACAGAATAGAGAGCCCAGAAATAAACCCACGCATAAATGGTCAACTAACATTTGACAAGGGCACCAAGAATACTCAATGGGGGAAGGATAGTCTCTTCAATAAATGGTGTTGGGAAAACTGGGGTATGGCCTTAAAGGCCAGGGAGGGGCTCTGTCTCAAGCTCACCAAACCCATCTACTCACTCATACTTTGAATTCCTTAGCCTGAGCCACAGTCTGATATTCCAGAATGAAAGAGTAGGCTTTATATTTATTATGTCTCTCAAAGGGTCAACACAGAGGTCCTTCATTCTCCCGCTGAGGAACATGACAGACAAGTACACCTCTGCCAGCAAACATGGTTTGATGAGTTGGGGAAGGAAAGAGAAGACAGAGCTGCTAAAACTGCAGCAAACATCCCAAATTGATATCTTTTCACCTGTTGCCCCAGAGCAAGCACAGTAAGGGCTCTGTCACTACTGGTAGAACTGGGCGGAATTGCATTGGGTTGGCTCGCAATAGGATCATTACATGTCCTAGAGTTCCTGGGACAGCCCTGGCTTATGTCTGTTGTCCTAGCACAATTATTCATAGCATCCCCTTTCACTCTCACAATTGTCCCAGGGTGGATAATACATTATGCGCTCAGAAGCTCTAGGGTCCATTGGCCATAGGAGCAGGGCAGTCCCAGGGAACATTAAGGGTGGTATCTGGATGAATTTCAGCCCCTCTCCACCTAGACTCTGCCTTAGGGGGCAATGAGCCAGCCAGAACAACAGATGAGTAATCAGCCAGGCAGAGGAAAGATTCTCCTCACTATTTGCTACCAGGTCCCCAGTACAGCCATAGGGGATACTTATGGCTTTGTCTTTCAATCATTCCCACACCTTCTGGGAAAGCTCCCTGAGTGTGCTTAGGAAACCCCACTCCCTTCACTATTAAGCCAGGGGGCCTCAGGGACAAACGGGGGACCCAGGCTGGTCAATCACAGCATTTCAAATCCTTGGTCACAGGGGTTGGTTCAGGGAGAGACATGTGACCTAAGCCTGGCCATTTAGAGTTCAACCCTGGATTGCCCATGTCAGAAAACCTGTCTCTGCTACAGGATACCTGACAACCTTGAAAATCAATTCCAGGATATTTTGGAAACTGGTTGAACTGCTGAGAACTTAAGGGAAAGCTTGGTGTCCTTGGCAACTATCTTTCCACTATGAGAGGAAAGCCTACCTAAGAATGGAACTGACACAGAGGAAAGGCAGAACAGATAGAGCACTGAGGAGAAAAAGCTAAATCCTAAGGACAGTGTTTATTATTATTATTTTTGGCCACTGCTACGTGGCTTGCAGGCAAGTTCCCCGACCACGGATTGAACCCACACCCTCGGCAGTGAAAGCGTGGAATCCTAACCACTGGGACCACCGGGGAATTCCCCTAGGGACACTGTTTAAATACCTGTATCCAATGAGGCCCAAAGCTAGTATTTCCCTAAATTTTTAAGTTAGGGGTGTTAAACTACTAATTTCCTTTTTTTAAATTGAGTTGAAGTTGGATTTCTATCCCTTGAAAAATAACGAGAACATATTTGCATAACTGAAGGCAGATCTCGTGTCCCCCAGGGACAGTCCTCCTCATATGCCATGGGTCCAGATCTCTACTCCTTTGGGGGTCTCCCAGAATACATTCCCACCCTACAATTATAAGCATTACCATAACAGCCAGAAGGTATTACGCATTTACTATTAGCCAGGCAACGTGCTAAGCTCTTTACAGGCCTCATCTCATTTAATCCTCACAACAACTCTCTGGGATGGGTACTATTATTATCTCCATTTTACAGATGAGAAAACTGAGGCTTTGAAGATTAAATAACTTCTTAGGGTGATGTAGATATTAAGTGATAGGTCTGCACTCATATCTTGATCTAATTGAATTCATCTCTATTCACTACTACATAATACTGCTTTTATGGCCTGGGACACAGGGTCTTACATTACATATAGGAACTTGGGTAATAACTCTACACCATATTGCATTTGTACAGATGGCTATACAACACCAATACAATATCTGTGAGAAAACACATTTCTGTTGTTTTAAGCCACCAAATTTGCAGTAGTTTGCTTCAGCAGCCACAGGAAACTAATGCAACTGCTGAGTCGTTTTGGATCTTAATTCCCTAAACCAATGAATAACTTATATCTCCCAACCTTAAGCCCCCAGCAATGTAAAAGATATCATGCCTTGATCTTGATCATGCCCTCTACATATATACTCATGTAACTGCTAAAATGTAGATCAGACACAGGACCATCTATTATATTGTCGGAATGGGACTCTGGTTTCAAAATAGGAATTACCAGACAAAAGGGGCTTCTTGGTTTAGTAAAGAAGTTTGGGAAATACTGGATTGAAAACATTTGTAAAAGTTTCTCTACTACAGGACTTCTCAGAGCCTTTAATATGCTGATGGACATTGTGAATCTCCAAGGAGGGATGTGATCTTCAGTGTTCACCAAGCTTATTTGATTACAATCATCCCGCCCCTGGGAAAGCACCTACAAGGACAAGTGTTACAAAGACCACAGTTAGGAGAAAAATATATCTGGCCCAACCAACTCACTGTACTGGTAACATAAGTTCAGAGCAGTTGCTCTGCCACAATCCCACTGCTTGTGGAGGCACATTCAGGTTATAACCCAGGCCTCCTAACATTTTGTCTGGTGTTCCTTCTACTGAACATGTTGAACATGTAAAAAAGCAAGCACTGAATGTCATCTTTAAACTGAAGGGAGGAGGTTCTCTAAAGACAACTTCATTGAAAGGAAACATTTTCTGCAGTGAGTTAACAGCTTATAGAATGCAGCAATGAGATATGAGGAAAGGTGGATTTTTCCTAGCTTTTGTTATTGGCATTGACCCTGAAGGTCCTTAGTCCTCCCCCAGAAGCTTAAGGGGCTTAGATCAAGGGCAGGTTTTGAAATTGAATGTATTCAGATTAAGCAAAACCTTCAGTGAGAGGATTTACTCCCCACAAGCTGTTGCCAAGTTGGGGCTGTCCGGGCCAGGCCCATTTTCCTGAGCTGCAATCGACTGGTCCCCTAGTTGCTGGCAGCGTCCAGGCAGCCAGTTTCCTGGGACATTAAACATTCAGAGCTTCATCAGCCTCCTGGATCCTTCTCTATTTCTCTAGTATTTTTCGACAGGTTTTGGGTAGGCTGCAAATTTTCTAACAATTATCCAAGGAGATGATCCTGGGGAAAGTAGCCAGAGATTCAGAGTCTAGAAAAATGCTCCTGTCTTATCAGTTAGCATCTGACAAATCACAGTGAGATTGTCCCTGGCAAGGAGGATATTCTGCCATGATAATCATCTAGAAGACAAAAGGCAGCTGGGAGCCCAGGATTATAAGTAGTTGTTTATTTGGGGAGTTTTCTTTTAATGCTGTATTCCCCTGGTTTGCTGGATGCTACTTTTATTCCTCAAATCTGAAAAATTACCACCCATTTTGAGAGTCCTGAATGTGGCAGACATAATAGTTGCCAAGTGGATTTTCTACTTCCGGGGATGTAACATTATCCACCTTCTATTTCAAACGTGCTCTGCCTTTAAGACCGAACTCCTCTAAGCATTTAGAAGGCTCCAACTTTTTCTCTTTTGTGTCTATAATTTTAAAATAGCTTCTATTGCTTTTTTTCCTTATAAAAATAATACACATTTGTTTTAGAAATGTTGGAAGTATGAAAAAAGCATAAGAAAAGAAAAGAAAAATCTTCTGTGTTCTCACCACTGAGAGGTAAAGGTTATTAACATTTTTGGCTCTAAGTCCTTTTAGAGTCATTTTAAAATACCTTAACAGGATGCTGGTGAGTGTAAAGTTTGAGGTTAGTCCCTCTAAACCCCACGGGATGGAAGGCAGCCTCTGTGGTTCAGTCCTGCATCAAGCACAAAGAGAATCAATCACCTATCACTTACTGAGCTACCATTTCAAGAAAATCATAGTTTGTCAGACTGCATGGGGTCTGAGAACCCCACTGAATAGGTAAGAAAACAGCACCAGAGAGTAACTAACTTCTCCATAATGCCTGGCATCTCAGAGGTAGAGCAGGGACCAAGAAAATCTTCTGATTCTCATTTTAGTGTTTTTTTTCCTCACTATACCAGCTGTGTCACTAGAGAAAGAATTATAAAATTCAATTTGAGTAAGAACATTTAGCTATGCCAAAACTCAAAGCATGAGGAATTTTTATGTACTAATTATTTGGCATTGTGGAGAGAGAAATAATCTCCACATAAATAGTAATTTCCAAAGTACTAAAGGTCAGCTTTTTAAGCACAAAGACTTGCATCTTAATATCAATATTAGCCAATTCCAGTGGAAATTATTCTACATATGCCTTTTTAAAGGCAGGCGCATTCACATTCATGACAGCAATATATGGGAAAATGAATGCCTGCACGTGGGCAGGATTGAAACATGACTCTGGGGCTATACATAAAGATGACAGTTACTGAGTTCCTTTTTCTATCAAGTTAAGTGCCTCATAAACACTGGCTATAGGCCTCAGATTAAAAAAAAAAAAAAAAGACAGGCGCATTTAACAACACAATCTTTTCTTGATGACTCAAAGTCATGATTATGAGCATCAGTTTTTATTCTATGCCATGACACAGTGAGACCTTCTGGGATTGGTAAACTGTAAAACCCTGAATGGCTCCAGGCTGCTAAGCTTTCACAGTGTTACGTTTGCTTTCTATGGATTTTCTGTCTCCCCTTCACAATCAAGCTGTCAGCCATTATTTCTTGCTGCTTCCAGTATGTCCGAGATCCTCTCCTCATTTGTTCCCCATCTGCTATGCTGCTTCTAATCTTTTATGGCTGGAGAAGCGGATATCCATGTGTGTTAGAAGTATTTGTAACATACGAGTAATTAGGCTCTGAGTGAGTATTGAGGGGCTCTCTTAGTCATAAAGTTAGTGAGCAGACTTAAGGACACATACTTTTATTGCTCAGAAGCCTTCTTAAGTTTGTTTTCTCATAAGACTGGCAAATAAATAACACCCAGATAAATGATACAGTACAGTACTTTAAAAATAAATATAAACAGGATGAAGAATTCAGAAATCTTTTGCTGATTTTACGCACATCATTCTTTCCTTGGGAAGAGATCCAAATCTCCTAGCAACATAGTGCGTCCTGAGTTCTTATTTCCGTCATTTCTTTTAAATTTCTAAAATTTACTTTGCAACATAAAATTGGTCTTTTCTAATGCTAATGGAAACACAGCCAGCCGTGGCATCTCTCATGGGGGCCTGGCAAGTACAGAGGACAGGCTTCACTATGGGGGCTGTTTCCCAACCCCTCCCCGCCACTGCCTGACTCCCTTCCACCCCCAGCTGCTATCTTCCTCTCAAGTACAAAAGTTGCCAACGTTTTCACTTCTTCACTTGTTACTTGCGTATTTTTGAAAAGATTAAAACGGTTTTCCCTTAATTCAAACTTTAAAATTCCTTTAAATGATCAATAAGACTGATTTTCCTACTGTCTCCCAGTGTTTTCTCCCAGATTTAAAATTTCTAAAACTTTCATTGCCAAGAATAAACAAATAACTGAGATGGACTAGTAGGAAACTAATGTCCCAGCTCACATGATGCTGAAATCATTTTGAAAGCTACCATTAGAAATGGTGCTGCGGGAATGGCACAGGCTGTATAAACCAAGCTATTCGCAAAATTATGCCAAGAGGAGGAATGACTCAATGCAAGCACCTGCTGCGGAGTGATTATCAAATTATCCACAGAGTAACTATGATCCTGCAAGTTGACTTTCCTTCCCCTCCGGCCCCCCCCATTCCATGGTCGTTTGTATTTACGAGTAAACACCCACAAACCCACTGCACTCTGCTAAACCAAAAGGCCAAATTAAACGACTCACACTGGAATTAATGAGGGGCTGTAATAAGAACAGCCCAGCCACATATGAAGGAGACATTAACCATTTGCAAAGGACTTCCACACACCGGATCTCACAGCTTGGAATAACTGCCCACTAAGGTGGTTTCCAGGGAAAGGTGCCACCGATGGGTTTTCCCAAAGAAAGTGCAAAACTTTAAAATAAAAACCGAAGTTAAGATATACCCTAACCATCCCTTCTACTTCATCCTGCCCCCCCTCCACCACCACTTTTCTTTCCAGCTGTCAGTTTTTAAAGTGTATGTTTTAATTTTCCATGGTTGACCACAACCAAAGCTTTTTGAAAGGAGCATGGGATTCTATTCTTCTCTAAAATCTATATGCAGCCATGGATTACCACAGCTGGCCCTGGTAACATGTGCAAAGTCTAACTTACTATCTGAGACTATTTCTAAGGCTATTGTGAGTGACATTAGGCCTGTTTCTGGCAAGAAATCCTCTAGTTGTAATGTATACCATCTTAAATGGTCTTTTTGTGATCAGGGTCTCTCTCTTACACAAATGCAGGGCGTATTTTCCCCGATGGGTGTCCCAAGGAGAGCTTGGGAAGAAATCATCATTATCAAGGCGGTTCACACAGACACACAGACTTGCTTGTTACCGTATTTAAAGAAGTGGCCACAAAGAAATAGTCATTGCATTTACAATAGGAGAAACCTAGTATGCATTTCCAAGGAATCACATTTTGGGGAGAATTACAGAATAATTACACATATGCTTAGATCACTAGCATTCAATGAAGCGGACAGTATTTTGAGGATTTAAGATGTTGGCGTTTTGGTCGTCTCTAAGAAACCGGGATAATTCAGACATTCAAATGCAAAACCACACCATTTGGAGAGTGTAATGCGGTCTGTTCTGGTCACTGTTACAAATTCGGAAAGGATTCCCTGGCTGCAGACATTAGAGGCACTTAATACTTAAATCTGTTTCCAAATGTAAAGCATAGAACAAAAGTGCTGGGCATTAATGAAACGCATCCTAACACTGGTGTGCTGACACATTTCATTAAAGTGTCACTTTGGGAGAGTAAAAAATAATGACAACAGCTTTGCTGTGTGCAACTTGATAAGGTCCTCAGAAGAAATATCATTAACTAATAACACATTAAACATCCATTTTAACGCTATCAGGGTTTTCAGATCGGGCTGGAATTAATTTCATGCCTAGGATGTTGTCTATAACCAATTACTATAAATGAATCTCTTTTGTAGGTCTAAATACTGACTGTTTATTCATGTTAGTTGTATTCAGACTGCCAGGAAATGAAGTATTCTTGGAAGTTGCTGCAATGATCTTAAGAGAAAGATCTTAAAACATCAAATATCTTGTTTCCTTGTAAATTAGTTATTTCCTGAAGGGATGTATTGTAAGTATTTTTTAAAATACACACCTTTATCATTTTTTGTTGGGTCACTGGCAAAATACTTTTCTACTGCACTGTAAAAGTTAAAGTGGTCCTCTAAGCTCAAAAGGGTTTTTCTTTTTTTAATTAAAACAAATTGGATAAAAATAAGAATTCAACAAATGTAGACCAAAACCTCAGCAGTTAATGAATTTGAAAAGATTTCCAATCTAATGTTCCAATTTAAAGCTAAGTAGTTTTCTATTTAGGAAAATTTTCCATGTGTAAATACATGCAGTTTGTATCTTCAGTAAATTTTCAAAACGTCTCCTTTGAAGATCTTGTGTTCAAAATATCAGAATAGCGAGAACTTTGCAACTCTGGTAGCCACCTGGAACTCTTACCGGGCAGATTTAGATAGGCTGTTTTCCACCATTTATAGATTTGTTTGATTTTTATGCATAAGAGTCATTCTATAAAACCTAGGAAGGCAAGAAATTCTCCCAAGCTGGGCCTACGCAGCCAAGAATCGAGTTACAAAGTAACACAAAACAAAAGAGATGAAATAGAGAAATTAGTCTAGAGCAAAACAAGAGAAGTGTGCGAGAAACTTGGAGCTGGCAATCTCATAATGTGAAAGGTTAATCACAAGATTTAAAATCTAATCTTGCTCTCAAAGGCAGCTCATGTAATTGCATACATTGTAAAGGGACATGAGAACAGTGGGAACAGAAATAAAAAACTTAAACAAGTGAGCTTGATATAAACTGTAAATTTAATATGGAGAAAAGTAAAAACTTAGCAAAAACAGGCACAGACCTCAGGAAGGGGTCAGCTGGGGAACTAAGACAATAGAAATGGCTACAAATAACTACTTCTAAAGAAAAGACAACCTTTAATTTTGGATAGATACGTATTCTAATGGGATACTCCCTAAAGACCCTTTAGATTAAATTCCATTCATCTATGCTGCCTAGCAAATATCTATAGGGGGCCTATCATGTGCTGATATTGTGGGAATACAAAGATAAATCGGACACAAGAAGAAGAGAGTCATAGCTCCCTAGAGTACCAAGCAGAAAGTATTAAGTGAGAGTTGAGAGGTGGAAGAAATTACTCCAAAAAAGGGCTGGCATTTAAATTCTGCCAGGAGGAACGGGCAGGACTCTGCCCTATGCAGGTGGGGATGGGAGGGCACAAGCAGAGACAGGAAAGCCTGGAGTATGTGCAGAAGTCAGAGACAACTTCAGGTTGACTGGCAGTGCAGTCGACCGACACAGGAGCAGCGTGGGCATCATGGGATCTGGAGGAATCTGATTGATTTCTATGGAAAGTGGGAAAACATTGGAGCTTCTGGATTCCAAGAACGGTCTGATGTAAGGGTACTGGAGAAGGTTAACCTGTGTGGGGCAGCCTAGAAGAGGAAGAAGAAAACATAATCTCAGCAGAATATATTTCAGGACAGCAAATATGTAGAGATTTGTGTTCTTGGGTCAGAGTACTGAATGCATATTTATGAGCTATGTGTCTCTAAATTTCAAGACTGTCAATTCTTGCTAATTTGGAAAAGCAATGAGAGGTGTCACTGAGGAACGTGTAATTTTTCAAGGAACCGTGGAAGACCCAGTGGGTGTTAGACCAACTTCCCCAGTTTTTCCAGAGAGATCTCTGGGTGTGTGTTGAATGCCAGGGACTGAATGGATAAAAAAAAAAAAAAAAAAAACACGCCAAGGGTGTATGTAGTTGCCTATCACAGCAGGAATATGGATACACCTCAGGCCCAAGCATGACATACAACTACCTCATGAGCAGCCCCTGTGTCCAGGAATGTGCTAACCAGGATAAAAATTGTTTCTGCATCAACATCAGGAAGGGGAAGCAGACACACACATTTAGAGGCCCTTGGCAATAAGTGCATCGTGTTAGGGCTTGGGTCATCATTTACCGAAGAGGATAATGGACCGGTGAGTAGAACATTTTGCAGGTTTGTTTTCATAGGGACATTTCATTACCTGTCATATTTGTATAGCATTTTATATTTTTCAAGATCCTTTTAAATAGATTATTTTATTTCCCCCAATAACCCCATTATTCTCATTTTACAGAAAGAGTTACAAAGCCCCATCAGGCTGTGTGGCTGTGCTTCAGATCTCACAGCCACTTGGTAGAGGGGTAAGCACCCAGAACCCAGCTCTCTGGATTTCTCCTCCACTTCTTCACCTGGCCTCTTCCTACTTATCATCAGCAAATATTTATCAAGCATCTCTTCTGTAGAAGGCATACTTCTAAGTGTGAGGAAAGCCTCAAGTTTTCCTGTAAGTGTTAACACAAAAATCCTAGAAGGGTTTTTGGTGCTGAATAAAAACCTAGCTCATCTTCCCTGCATAGCGCCCTCTGGTGGCAGTAAGATATAAGTTATGAGGTAACTGAGTTTTTAGGATTCAAGATGACTTGAGTTTTTTTTTTTTAATATATTTATTTACTTTTGGCTGCGTTTGGTCTTCGTTGCTGCGCGCGGGTTTTCTCTGGTTGTGGCGAGCGGGGGGCTACTCTTTGCTGCGGTGCGTGGGCTTCTCATTGCGGTGGCTTCTCTGGCTGCGGAGCACGGGCTCTAGGCCTGCGGGCTTCAGTAGTCGTGGCTCGCGGGCTCTAGAGCGCAGGCTCAGTAGTTGTGGCACATGGGCTTAGTTGCTCTGTGGCATGTGGAATCTTCCCAGACCAGGGATTGAACCCGCGTCCCCCGCATTGGCAAGCAGATTCTTAACCACTGCGCCACCAGGAAAGTCCCTCAAAAGTCTTTACAGAATAAATCTGATCTTCCAGAAAATTAACTGCCCAACAAAATTCAGCATGCTTTAATGGGAGATCAGAAAATCCAGACTCTCAAAGATTTAGAACCTACAATGTCCGGAATATAACTTAAAAATTACTAGCCTATGAAAAGTCAGGAAAATATGACCTGTGGAAAAATAAATCATTAGAATAGACCAAAAATAAGAGAAACAATAAAGTTTTAAAAAAGACTTGAAAAACTTATTATAAATATGTTCACAGATTTATAAAAACAAATACAATGAGGAGACAGATGGAAACTATAAAAATGAAATAAAGGGAACCTTTAGATCTTAAAAATACAATTTCTAAAATGAAAAATTCACTGGATGGACTTAACAGAAGATTAGATATTGCAGAAGAAAATATTAGTGAATTTAGCATGGCCTCATAAGTTATCTAAACTAAAGCAACAGAGAAAATAGGCTTAGAAATATAACAGTGCCTCAATGAACTGTGGAAAAACATCAAGTGGTAATTGGGTTCCCAGAAAGGAAAGGAGTGTTTGGAGAGGATAAAATCTGATGAATTATGCCCTGAAATTTTCCAGATTTAATGAAAAACGTCCATCTACAGATCCATAAATCACAATGAATTCCAAGAAGAATAAACATAAAAACACACATCAAGGCACATCTTAATTAAATTGCTGAAAACCAATCATAAAAAGACTATCTTAAAAGTAGTCGTAAAGGAAAAAAAAGACAACACATATAGTTGAATGAAGATAAGGATTATCACTGATTTCTCAAGCCAAACAATAATGGAATGGCATTTTTTCAATGCTGAAAGAAAAAATGACTTTGTATTATTAATATCACATATAAAGGCATCAAAAAATATGAAATACCTAGTGATAAGTTTAACAAAATATAGTTAGGAACAGTATAGTAAAAACAAACAAAAAAATAGTACTGGTAGAAATTAAAGAACCCAAATGTTCATGGATTGGAAGATTCAATATTACTAAAATGTCTATTTTTCATAAATTGATCTATATAATTCAAAGCAATCTAAATGAAAATCCTTAAGATGAAGCTGTGATTTCTAATTCTTCACTTTCACTGATGGATTCTTCATAATCTGTAACGTTTGCCCAAAGAGAGGCTGGTGTGCTTTCTGCTTTGAGGCACCCTGTGCCTTTCTCAGTTTGTCACGCTGGTTTTGTGATACTGCAGTCACCATGGGAAATACCTCAGGGTGAAGAGTTTGCTGGTTTGGAACCTTGTGCCTTAAAAGTACAGGGAGAGGATCATCAAAGAGATCACTGTTTTCCTCCTGAGTCTAGGTGGATTGTTCTAGCTCTCTTCAATTTTCCAAGTGGTTTATACTTTGGCTCCATACTTTGGGGAAGACCGGCATGAAGGCTTGAAGATTTCTTTAACTTTATCCATAGTTGCGCCTTCTGGAATGGCATTTGGATATGCATCCATGTGAGCAGCTCTTTGCAGGAAACTGCCCTCAGCAGGAAGCCCCTTTGCTGGTCACTTTAGCAAAGCTACATTGTAACTAATTTTTTTCTTTTCTTTTTTTTTATAGCGCACCTTGTCTCTGCCACACTATACAACTAGAAACATTGTAAACAATGCATGGGGCAGCATCTGAGGACTCTGATAAGGAAATCATAGCAGGCTGATTGGAAAAAGAAGAAGAGGAAGAAGAAGGAGAAAGAAAGGAAGAAAGGAAGGAAGGAAGGAAGGAAGGAAGGAAGGAAGGAAAAGAAAGAAAGAGAGAGGGAGGGAGGGAGAAGGAAGGGCAGGCAAGAGAGAGAGAAAGAAAGAAAGAAAGAGAGAGAGAGGGAGGGAGGGAGGAAGAAGGAAGGGTGGGTGAGAGAGAGGGGGGGGGGGAGGGAGGGAGGGAGAGAGAGAGAGAGAGAAAGGGAAAGAAAGAATGAAAGAAAGAAAAAAAGAAAGAAAGAAAGAAAGGAAAGGAAAGAAAAAGAATAAAACTCAAAGCAAGACCAATTCAGCAGTGAATTATTGGGATTTTTTTTTTTCCACCAGTATCTCCAGCCTGGACCCAGAGGCATGCAAAAATCCAGAATTAGGCACTGGTGCAGACAGTAGGAGCTCCAAGAGATCTCTCATTTTAATCTAAGAAATGAGAAAGGGTGCACCTAGGGGTCCAAGAAGAGAAAATTGTAACTAACTTTTTTTTTTTTTTTTTTTTTTTTGCGGTATGTGGGCCTCTCACTGTTGTGGCCTCTCCCGTTGAGCACAGGCTCCGGACGCGCCGGCTCAGCGGCCATGGCTCACGGGCCCAGCCGCTCCGCGGCATGTGGGATCTTCCCGGACCGGGGCACGAACCCGTGTCCCCTGCATCGGCAGGCGGACTCTCAACCACTGCGCCACTAGGGAAGCCCTGTAACTAACTTTTAAACCAGGCACCCCCAAGATCTGCTCATCTCCGGCCCAAATACACCTTTCAAATCTTTTGATCACACAATACCTTGCCTAACCTGTTGGTTCTTTCCTTAGATCAAAAAAGTAGAGGTGAAGAATAAGTAATTAACTGAAGACCAGGTCTTTTTGCTAGTAGCTTCCCCTTCAGTAATCTCACAAGCCATGGGAACAAGACAGCATCTAAAGAAAGATCACAAGGCGTCGACAAGCCTGCACACAGTGGGAGATGGCTACGAGTTTGATCCCCCATCTCAATGATTAACTGAGATTACTTCCTCTTTAAAATTTTTCATGGCTGAGCAAAATCTTTGGAGTTGGTTTTTTGGGGGGACATGAGTTCACCTTTTCCCCAGATTGCTGGCATTCTGATTAAAAGCAATTTTCCTTTCTACCAACAACTGCCTCTCGGGTACTGACTTTTGAGTGGTGAGCAACCGGACCTGAGTTCGGTAACATTCACAGGACAGATGTGGTTCAAAATATCCTTAATCTCACTGTAGGAGGAGTTAAAAAAAAAAAAGTGAGCTCTGTACAAACTCTCTCCAATCCTCACAATGACATTGTTTTTTCTGGTTCTTTCTCCAAACCACATAGTGGATGGCTTCATGCCGACTGTGTGAAGTGGAATTCTATTTTTGGAACTAATTCTGCAGGGTAACTTATTCCACTGAAAATATTCTTCTGCTTTTGGATGCCGACATGTGTGGATCTGAGTGCTACCGTCTGTTATGAGATGATGAAGAATGTCAGGTATGTTTCTAAATGTCTCGTTTATCCACAAGAACCTGGACTCCTAACTCCTCACTAAGGCTGATTAATGCTCCTACCCGTAAGCTGCTTTGCAGTTCAGCCACACATCATGGTACAGACTCTGAACGATCCAGCTTCAAACCAGCTCGGATATTCCACTCAGACACTCCACCCAACTAGGAGTTTAATAATATTCTGGACTGCGGAAAGTAGTATATAAGTACACACTCTAAGATGTCTTGCAGTCTGCCCCCAGAATGCAAGCTTCTAGCAGCTTCTCCTTTTGCGAGTCTGAAGTCTCCCATGTACAAGACAGTTCTGTTATTGCCCTAAAATAAAAACGTAATTGATCCTGGGCAATGATCAGCTGGTAAGAGAGTCACAACAATCTCTCCCTTCTCTCTTGATGCTTCATTGACTAAAGATATCTGGGTAGGAGTTTCAATTTCAGTTGATATAATTCGTTTCTCCCAAAATCTTTAGTTAACAACAACTAGTTGACAACTCTTTAGTAACAGCAAACAGTATAAGTAAACCTTCAAGCTGGTGGAAATCCTGGTCCTGCCATCTACTGGCTGTGTGACCTTGGGAAACTAATTTAACCTCTCTGATTCTTCGGTTTCCTCGTCTGTACTCCAACCCTCTTTTCAAAGTAGGGCCTCTTAATCCTTTCATGTGATCCTTATGGCAGCAGGACAGGAAGAAGGTGTGGGCCCTCAGGTTCTCCCTGTCCAAGAAGTCAATGGAGATTGTTGGATACTCGGCCATTTGCCCCTTGAAGAAGCTCACACCACCAGCCAACCACAGTGAACTGGCCACCCAGCCGGGTCTGGAAGCCCAAGCCACTGCTGACTGCACCACCACATCTGGGAACCTGCCCAAAGATTTCTTAAACATGATAGAAAAGCACTAGCAATAAGAGAAAAGTATTGACTAATTGAATTTTATCAAAATTAAAAACTTTGATTTTCAAGAAACACTGTTAAGAGAAAGGTCAAAAATACTCACAATACATACACCTCACAAAAGACTTATTTCCAGAATAAATACAAAGAACACTTGCAACTCAGTAAGAAGACAGCAACCCATTTTTAAAATTGCCGGGCTTCCCTGGTGGTGCAGTGGTTAAGAATCCGCCTGCCAATGCAGGGGACACGGGTTCGAGCCCTGGTCCAGGAAGATCCCACATGCCGCAGAGCAACTAAGCCCGTGTGCCACAACTACTGAGCCTGCACTCTAGAGCCCGCGAGCCACGACTACTCAAGCCCTCAGGCCTAGAGCCCGTGCTCCACAGCCAGAGAAGCCACTGCAATGAGAACCCTGTGCACCGCAACAAAGAGTAGCCCCCGCTCGCCACAACTAGAGAAAGCTTGCACACAGCAATGAAGACCCAACGCAGCCAAAAATAAAAATAAAATAAATTTAAAATTGCCAAAATATTTGACTGTCATTTCACAAAAGGATATATTCTTGAGAGAATACCTGTGAGGGAATTTGAGGTGATAAAAATGTTCTACGCCTTGACTAGCAGGGTGTTACATATATTTGTCAAAACGCCATAAACTGCACGTTTTAAATAGGTGTATTTTACCTAAATTATAACTCAAAGTTTTTTTTAATAAAAGGGAAAGGGAAGGAAAAGAGGGTTGAAGTTATAGGACATTATGCATGGGTAGGTATCTATTTCTGAATTTAAATATATGATATCAAGTGAAAAGTTAAAGTTATTGAATACTACCATTGAGCTCACGTATTTTTCTAAAACGTAGTCTCTCTCCCCTCCCCCACCCAAATATATATATTTGCTTATATATACCCACACAGAATGGATACAGAGAAAAAGCATGTCAAAAGTTACTTTGTAGAGCATCAGAGGAAAGGGGGACGGCCCTTTTATTTTCATTTTATGCCTGCCTATACTTCTCAAATTTTCAATTAGTCCATATTAGTTTTAAAATAAAATAAATTTTTAAAACTTTAATGCCCTCAAAGACCTGCCTTCTGCTCTCTAAATGATACAGTTAAAAGACAAGATAGGAAGGTATCTATTCTTTCTGAGTATTTTTATTATTCATACTTATGACATGTGTAGAAACCTTCACTTTTTTATTGTAGAAAAATACACATAACGTGACATTTACCATTTTAACCAATTTTAAGTATACAGTTCATTGACATTAAGTGCATTCCCACTGTTGTGCAACCATCACCACTATCCATCTCCAGAACTTTTTCATCATCCCAAACTGACACTCTATACCCCCTAGACAATAATTCCCCGTTCCCCCACCCTCTAGCCCCTGGCAATCACTAATCTACTTTCTGTCTCTATGAACGTGACTATCTCAGGTACTTCATATAAGTGGAATCATACAATATCTGTCTTTTGTGTCTGACATTTCATTAGCATAATGTCTTCAAAGTTCATCCATGTTACAGCACATATCAGAATTTCACTCCTTTTTAAGGCTGAATAATACCCCATTGTTTGATCTAGTCATGCATCCATGGGCATTTGGGTTGCTCCCATCTTTTGGCTATCGTGACTAAGGCTGCTTTGAACATTTTTGTACAAATACCTGCTTGAGTTCTCGCTTTCAATTTTTTCGGGTATATACCTAGAAGTGGAATTGCTGGACCATGTGATTATTCTCTTTAATTTTTTCCTCGTCTGTAAAATAAGTATGATTATCCCTGCTCTGTCCACACCTGTGGGGCTTTGCGAACCAGATAAGAACTCCTTTGTAACTTGGTAAACGTCAAATTCATGCAAGAGATTATGAGAAAGTTTTTATGAGGAAGAGTATAATCTTAAAAACAAGATATGTATAAATAATTTTTTTAAAAAAATTAAGAATAACAACTAAATGAAGTTACTGAATGCTTCGTGTGCCAAGCACTGACCTATGCATTTCACAGGTGTTAGCAAACTTAAGCCTCATAACAATTTGTGAAGTAGGTATTACTACAGTTGGCCCTCCGTATCTGTGGGTCCCACATCCACAGATCCAACCAACCATAGATCAAAACTATTCAGTAAAGACACAGATGCAGAGAATGGAGTGGAGGACACGGGGAGGGGGAAGGGTAAGCTGGGACGAAGTGAGAGAGTGGCATGGACATATATACACTACCAAATGTAAAATAGCTAGCTTGTGGGAAGCAGCCACATAGCACAGGGAGATCAGCTCGGTGCTCTGTGACCACCTGGAGGGGTGGGATAGGGAGGGTGGGAGGGAGACGCAAGAGGGAGGAGATATGGGGATACGTGTATATGTATAACTGATTCACTTTGTTATACAGCAGAAGCTAACACACCATTGTAAAGCAATTGTACTCCAATAAAGATGTTAAAAAAAAACTATTCAGGAAAAAAATTTTCCACAAAGTTCCAAAAAGCAAACCTTGAACTTGCCACACACTGGCAACTACTTACATAGCATTTACATTCTATTAGGTATTATAAGTAATCTAGAGATGATTTAAAGCATATAGGAGGATGTGCATGGGTTATGTGCAAATACTATACCATTTTATATAAGGGATTTGAGCATCCACCGATTTTGGTATCCTTGAGGGTACTTATAAACAATCCCCCATGGATACTGAGGGCTGACCGTATTATCATTTTACATGTGAGAAAACTGAGGCACAGAAAAGTTACATAACCTGCCCAAAGTCATACACCTAATAAGTAGGAGACTCAGAAAAAACTTCAAGGAGTAATGAACTTCCCCACATGACAGAGTTCTTTCTAAATTTAGTAGGTTTTATCATAATTTACAATTTCAAATTTTGAAACAAAAATGCATTTATCTCACTTCAAAACCACATGAGTAGTCTAAGAAATACAAAGGGAAATAAATCTGTTATAAATGCTACCTAAGTTTCCCCATAAATGGCTATTTCTTTGATACTGAAAGGAAAGAAGAGTCCAGACTCTATAAGCACCACCATGTGCAGGTATCACAAAAACTGGCTTCTGAAAAGGTTTTGACCTCCTTGTTACCAGCAGGGATTGGGCAAGGGGATGGGCAGGTGGAGAGCAATGTCTGCCATTGGCATCAACACGAAGGAAAGAAAAAGCAAAGGAAAGCAGGTGTGAGCAGGAGACACACCATATTTCTAATGAGGTCTTCATGTCTTCTTTGTCTTCAAATGAAAACTGAAGCCATGTAATTTCTTTTTTGTTAACGTTAAGATGTGGTAATGCCAAGCATTCATGACCATAAGCATGGAAAATTGATGAAATTACAGTCTGTTCAGGGAAATAATGTAGTGATGAGAGAAAAAGATCCTCACCTATGTCAGGATCCTGACAGCAGCTTTTTAGAACCGGTGAACATTTCTTTCCCCTCTGCAGGAAGACATCCCTTTGTAGATATGCCAAGTAGATGCTTATGGAAAAAAGTCAAAGAAAAAAGAGACTGACACAAATAATTGAGATATTTTTAAGGGCATGTAAGTCAGTGAGCATTTCATTAGTATCATTTCAGCAATTTTCTGCTCTCAAAGAAGATGCCAAATTGAAATCATATCCTTCTACTTAATGAGCAAAAGAATGTGATTATGTTGCCGTTACGTTAAGATTTGAGACAGTCATCGGATGGGCATGAAGAAAATCAGAGTTAAAGAATCTAAGTAAAATTAACCTGGCCCTTTCCCATGAATGCTTTTCATCAGAATACACTAAAAATAATCACTTCTTTATGAGCTAATAACATCCACAACTCAATGTTCAGAGTAATGCATTTCTAGCATATGCTATATTGAAGCTCCAAGTAATTGAAAAAAGTATTGCTGTATCTAATCATAGCGCATTCAGCTTCCATCTTAAGTACCATCTCCGAAGGTTCAAGGCTACATGACTCTATCAGTTAGTTATTGCTGGTAAACAAGCCAACTCAAAACTTTGTGGCTTCAACGACAACCACTTATTAATCCTCATGAGTTCTGCTGATCTGGATGAGACCTGGCTGATCTCAACTGGGCCTCCTCCTAGGGTCAGCTGGTGTACTGACTGTGGGCAGATTGGTCTAGGATGGCCTTGGCTGGCATGACTTAGCTCTGCTTGCACATGGTGGCTCATCCTCCAGCAGGCTAGTCCAAGTTTATTTTCATGGCAATGGCAAAGTTCTGAGAGAAAGAACAGAAGCAATCAAGGCTTCTTGAGGTCTAGACTCAGAACTAACACATGGTCTGTACTGCATTCTATTGTCCAAAAATAAGATATAAGATCAGTCCAGATTCAAAAGGTGGGGAAACAGAGTCTGTCTCTGGATGAGAGGAACTGCAAAATAACATTGCCAAGGGGAAGAATGGAAGCCACTATAATTATCTAATTGTAAATGGATTGCCTCCAATATACAAACAGATTGAAATGCCAAAGTACACTAATACTCCATTGTTTGACTCTTGGGACACATATTCCTAAAGCCACAAATGTTAAGTTAGGTTCCCCAATTTATCAATGAGCCTATTATCCCACAACGTTGAAGGAACAACTATGCACTGGCAATGTAATATAAAAATTAATAATGTATTTGCTAGGAAAATCACAACAAAGAGGAAAGCAACAGCATTAAATCAGAAATTACTTTCAGACAAAGGTGCCTTAGAGAAGCAAGTTTCATTAGAGGATGATGACTGTATGGATATTTTGAATCATGAGATAGTCAGCGACCTGTGAGGAAATTAGCAGTGACTTGTCTCCATGCCCTTCTTTACCACCTACTGCCCCACAATTCCCTGTCCACCAAACACATGTATTTTGGGTTCTAAACCCCCTCCCCGCTCCAATCTTATTCTTATACTTACTATTGGGAAATTCAGGCAACTGTAGTAAAACTTTTCAAACCAGTTGTCTAGATGTACTCCTGTTAATCCCCCAATCCCTCTTCAGCCCACTTCCATCTGCCTACTGTTTCCACCACTCCACTGAAACTGACCTTGTCAAAGTCATCCACCAGATATGGGCTGCAGAATTCAAGGTCAGTTTTTAGTTATCGTCTCATATGATCTTTGAGCAACACTGGGCCCCACCGACCACACTCTCCTTGAAACGCGTTTATACCTTTGCTTTTGTGAAGTTAGACTCTTGATTTTCCTCCTACTTCAATGGCTCCTCCTTCTGTCTCCTTTGTTGTTTCATCTTTTTTTTCCACGTAACTCTCTACATATAAGAATGCCTCAAAGTTTGGTCCTAGTCCTTTTTCTCCAGCTGCACTTTCTTCCCAGGTTATCTCAGCCATTCCCATAGCTTATAATCAGAGGGGTACCAAGGGCAGGGCGGTGAGAGCTATCCACCTCTGGTTCAGGCAATGGGGATGCATGGTCTGTAGAGATTATTAAAACAACAATAGGACCAGCTATGTGTGGGTCTAATTTTCATTATCACCAATTCTAAACAGCGTCAGCAACAAAATACTCCTAAGGTGGGAGGGCGTATCTTTTATTGATTTAAGTTGTAAACAATGGCTGCAGTTACTGTTGAGTTTTAATAAAAATATGTACGTTTCAAGTTAGCATATTTTAATTACTTATTCTTTAATAAGCATTGTATTGGACATGGAAGTTCATCTGGAGAATGCCCATTTATGCAGTCAGCCCTCCCTCTCTTCCACAGGACACGTGCAGACTCCGCTACATGCATTCATTTCAAGAGAGGTTAGTAATAGTTTGAAATTATTCAATCTTGTGTCAGGTACAGTTCATGTCTGTTCCCCCTGTAGCACTACATATTCCCGTGGTTAGGCAGTCGATTTAAAATAAACAATGACAGCACAGTGATTGTAAAATGGTAAAATCAAACTTGAGTTTTTCAATCCTGTCATTCTACGTGAACATTTGGAGTTTTTATTTGTCTTTAAAACAGTGAAACTGAGTGTGAACTTCAAGGTGTAATATTTCTGTTGGTAAGTGTAAAATATATAACTCATACTGAAATATTTCACTAAATTTGAATAATATCTTTAAAATGAAAATGTATTGCTTTTAATTGTTAATTTTTCTTTTAAAACTAAAGTATTAATCAAGAAAATTTGAATATTACCTATTATTACATGACTATTATGAAAAATATTTTGTCATATAGAGGACGGGGTGTTTTAAAATGATCGACTTGGGGGTCAAGCACATTACATGTGCCACCGCTTGAAACAGTGGTCTATCTATGCACTTTCAAATTTATGTCTCTAGTCTAGATCTCTCTTAACAGCTGCAAATTAACATATCAGAGTGGCTGCTTGACAATTCTATTTGGATATCTTACAGATAATCTCAAAATTAGTCATCAAATGGGCCTTGATTTCCTCTCATCCCACACCAACCCATGTCTCCCTCCAGGCTTTTCAGTAAATGATACCACCATTATTCATCCAGTTACTTAAGCCAAATTCCAGGAGACACTGCTGATTCTTCTTCCCCTTCCCTCTCTTTCCATATCCAAGTAGTTGCCAAGGGACTAGTATAACCATAATTCAAACCATCTAGTGACAAACTCTCCCAGTCTCCCAGCATTTGCACTCATCTCTCCAACCCATGCCTCCCATATAGCCCCTGGACCAGGCGATGTTAACTCCTCTCAAAATCTTTCAATAACTTCCCACTGCTGAGTATCATTACCACAGCCCACGATCCTCTGCGTTTCCTGTCCAACATCATCTCAGAACACTTTCATCCTCACTTATTCTCTGTTACATACAGAGGGCTTGGTTTTGACTCTGAAACACCTCAATCCTTTCCCCAGGTCAGAGCCTTTGCACTTGCCCTCTCCTCGTCCCAGAGGAGGCTTGAAAGCTTTTACTCCAGTTCTCGCAAAAGCTCATTCATTGTTACCCTTTAACTTGTAGTTTAAATGTCACTTCTTCAGAGCAGCCCTCCTTGGCCCTATTCATACCCATTATCAACCTCATAATTATAGTGTTCATTTGGCTCCCAGTTAATGATTTCTTTTCCTTATTATAACAGAAGCTCCGGGAGAGCAGGTCAGCTTGCGCACCCGTGTGTCTTCTCTTCTAGCACAGTGAACACACATCGGGTACAGAGTAAGTCCTCGTTGAGAGTGAATTCATGACCTCTCCTCTCCTGGTCAGCCTCTATATGACTGCTGCAGAAGCTGCCATGCTCTTACATGACATACCTTCACTGGTCCAGGACAGTACATCTGTCTCACATCAAAACACGGAGCCTCTGCCTCAGGATTCTGGAACTGGGATTGAGAGAGAGTCTTTCAATCCCTCTCAGGTAGATAAAGTTGCACCATAAAAACTTAATGGGCTATCAATGACTTTGTTTTCCACCACGAGTCAGAAAAATAGAGACAACAAATTTTCGAAGAGATAAGTAAAGCAGATGCACCTAGAGCAGAATGTAAGAGACGGAGCGTGTCCTGATTGCATTCCTGTGCCTGGTCCAGGTGTTCTGGGGCCCTGGTGCAGCCCTGTCCTTGGAATCCACTAGACACGGCAGAATCCAGAGACTAAAGAGCCCTTTCTCTTAAGTTTGTTCAGGTTGAGTTTTTATCACTTGCAACCTTAAGAATACCATAAAAGCACATTGTTTTTGGTCAAAAAGGCACATGGATAAGTGATAGCTATAAACTGCTGTGCCCACCAAGTGAGCAGGTCAGGAAGGTAAAGTTAGACAAGTGAACATAAGTCAATGTCACTGTGAAAAAAGGCACTGACAATCTGAACTGGCATTTACCAGCCAAAAGAGACAGTAAGAAAATGAAATAGATGACCAAAGGATTCACTGGGAAGAGTCCAGTGTGATGGGGCAGGAGGATTGGTAGCAGCAAGTATTTAAGGTGTCCTGGGAGAGAAGGGAGGGGCCGACAGAGGGGGCAGGGTGATAGCACGTGCACTTTGGTAGCAAGCGTGTAACAATGATGAGACTAAGCCAGAAGACATTCATCCAACAGTCATTCACCCAGGGTCCACTATGTGCAGAGTACTGGGTGGCCTGCACCTTTGGTTGGGTAGGCAGTCTGTGTGCAGAACAAAGGATGGATGGGAGTAGCGATCTAAAACGCAGGCTAAGCTCCGCTTGCCCACCGTGAGCCCGTGGGGGTTATAACCGCCCAGAGGGGGACCCCATTTAAGGTTCACACAAAAATCAGTAGCAGTCCTACCTGAAGTCCAAAGCTTCCTGATATTGATCAAGTACAACTCTTACCCTCAGGGTTCTCTTAGGCTAAACCCATAGTTATTACATTGCAAAACTCCTCCCCAGTAGGGGTCATTTGAGCTAAATCTTGAACGATTTCAGACAGACAGACAAGAAGGCTAAGTATTTTGAGCAGGAGAATAGCATGCGCAAAAGCGTGACGCATGGTGGTTCAATGTCAGGCACTGCAAGCAAGTCAGAGAAACTAGAGAAGTGGGTGTAGAGAAGAAATGGGTGGAAGGATGCTGGAAGCGGAAGAAGCCACCAAGAAGGGCCCAGTGTCCTACACTAAGGAGTTTGGTCTTCATCCTCCCACCCAGAGCCACTGAAGGGATTTAAGCCAGGGAGCGACCTGGATGGGAACGGTGGGCGGACTGGAGAGGCCTGGAAGCAGGGAGACCAGTTAGGAGGCAGTTAGTTAGTTTAGGTTGGGGCCGGTAAGGGCCTAAACCAAAGCAGTGGCAAAGGCAACTGAAAGAGGAAATAGACTGAGTGACATTTAAGGATTACAATGGAGATTATATGTTACCTATGGAGGCCATATGTTCCAGTTTGCTCAAGACAATTTCCGTTTATACCATTGTCTTGGCTTAATTATTAACAGTGCCCCCTTGCACTTATAAAAGTGCCTTGATTTGAGTGATTAATTATATGTTACCCTAGGTGTAGGGCACAAAGGAAAGAGAAGAATGAAGATCCTTTGGGATCTGGCTTGGACAACTCTGAGCTTCGTGGTTCTCATTACTAATGTAGAGAACACAAAAGGAGCAAGTTTGGGCCAGAAAGTAACAAGATTATCACATACTGGCTTGAAGGTGCTCATGGGACATCTGAATGAAATTACCAAGTAAATAGTTAAAATATACTAAAATATTGCACATAGAATGTTGTAACTCGAAAGATCATAAGAGACTTTGAGACCAACGGCTGCTGTTACATAATTCTTCCCCCTAAAATTTTCCTCTAATCCTCAAATGTATGAAGTTCTACATCAGAAGCTGAAAATCACCAATAGAAAGTTGAGGGTACATCCCGCAACACATGGAGGGAGGAAAACCGATGGATTTGACCAACTGACACTGACAAAGGAAGTCAGTTTCTGCTACCAAATCCCTTCCCAATGGAAACCTTCCTGCCTTGCTTGGCTAGGAATATTTTACAAATGTCTGTATACTCAGGGTCCCAGAGAAGGGATTTAAATTATAGATAATAAATCAATAGAGGAACTTTTGATTTTTCATCTAGTCACTTGAGGCCAAAACATAAAGTGGAAATGTGCACAGACTGTGATTAATAACCACTTTTTGCATTCTGAATTTAAAATTAAATGAGAAGGGCTTCCCTGGTGGCACAGTGGTTGAGAGTCCGCCTGCCAATGCAGGGGACACGGGTTCGTGCCCCGGTCCGGGAAGATCCCACATGCCGCGGAGCGGCTGGATCCGTGAGCCATGGCCGCTGAGCCTGCGCGTCCAGAGCCTGTGCTCCTCAACGGGAGAGGCCACAACAGTGAGAGGCCCGCGTACCGCAAAACAAACAAACAAACAAAAAAAATTAAATGAGAAGAATGACATAAGATAAACAGAACAAGTTTCTTTCAAGACCTCCAGCACGCATGCACTCTATGGCATCCTAAAATTTAGCATGCTTCCTTAACCAGACCCACCCTTTGCCCAAATACACATACATGCACGCGGGCACACACACACACCCCACTGATACCTGGGCTGAACTTCAGCAAAGAAGCAATTTGTCACAGCAACAGCTGAAATAAGAAGGGTCAGCAAGATTGATCAGACTTATTATTAAGGCTCCAGCGCCCATCAGAACTGCGATGACTGTGCCTTCTTCTTACAGCCTGGGCTGGGGAGTGATAACCAGTCAGAACCCACAGTCTTGCAAGCCCCCAGCACTCGCTTTCACCTGGTCCATTGGAGACAGCCCAGCTCAGCCAACAGTGTCTCCCTGTGACATGACCACCCTGCCCATCCCGCCCTATTACGAGCCTCATGCGGCTCTATTTATGCCTGTACAATCCAAACATCATGCAGCAGCACCATCGTAATTGACGAAAGAGACCCACCAAAGAGCAGCTTTACCTGAAGAAATGTTTTTTGAATTCCGGTGGTGCACCCTCGACAGGGAGAGCATAGAGTTGGAAAGAGCGTGCCCACTTCTCTCTTCCTTTTCTTTGGTTGAGGTTTAGAGGGGAAGGAAACCAGGGGAGGAGGATGAAAAATGTCTTATTCAGTACAGTGGAAAGCAAACGAGCTCGGGAACACTTACTACAGATGCTCTGCTGTCACCAAGCTGTGTGACCAAAGGCAAGTCCCTGCAACGTTCTGATTTCCTAGTTTCTGAGCCAGAAGCTTGCATTGAATCCTTCTTCTCTTCATTATCCAACCACCTCAATTTCCAACGACACCTTTAACATTTGCCTTGGCTTCTGTTTATGTCACTCTCCAACTCAGAATCATCCACTGGTTTCCCAATGATCGTATGATAAAGTTGAGCCTCCATAGTGAGGTATACAAACATTTAGGATCTCATCCCTATAACAGAAATATGAAAATGATGGCAAAACCAGCTGGACTTTCTTAACATTGATCCTTCTCCTGGATTATGCCACATCTGACTCCACAGCCTCTGGGTGCTATGGTCCACCCATGTGGCTGGATCCTACTCATCCCTTAGTACCAAAATGCCCACATATACCCTCCCCCTTTTGGCCTCAAGATCCCTTTACAATCTTAAAAATTATTGAGAACTCCAAAGGGATTTTGTTTATGTGTGTTATATCTGTCAGTTATCATTCTATTAGAAATTTAAACTGAGAAATTTTAAAAATATTTGTTAATTCAATATTCCAAAAACTGTAACTTGTTAACATAAATAACCTATTTGGGTAAAAATAACTCTATTTCCAAAACAAAAAAATAGGGAGAAGAGTTAACATTGTTTTTCATTTTTGCAAATCCCTTTTAATGTCTGGCTTAATAGAAGACAGCTGGATCTTCAGAGCTACTTCTGCCTTGAATCCATGGCAATATCACACGTCACGTAGACTCTGGAAAAGTCCACTATACACTCATGAGAGAATAAGAGTGAACAAATCAAATACCATCTTAGTATTTTTATGAGAATAATTTTAAGCCTCTGAAAGAGTCCTGGAAGCCCCCAGGAGTTTCAAGATCTCATTCTGAGAGTCTCTGATCTAGTATGAGTGCGATGAGTTCAATTTCTTGGATCAAGGACCAGGGGAAGCTGTGGAGCCAACTGGTTAGACACAGACATTGAATCAGGCAGACTTGGATTTGTATCTCAGCTCTGCCACTTAGAAATATGTTGTATAGGTTATATGAGTCTTGGTTTACTCGCTTCTGAAGTGAGAATAATGCCATCTATTCCATGGAGCTATTGTCAATATAAAATAGCACAGGGACTTTCCTCATGGCGCAGTGGTTAAGAATCTGCCTGCCAAAGCAGGGGACACAGGTTTGAGCCCTGGTCGGGGAAGATCCCACATGCTGCGGAGCAACTAAGCCTGTGCGCCACAACTATTGAGCCTGCGCTCTAGAGCCCACGAGCCACAACTACTGAGCCCACATGCCACAGCTACTGAAGCCCAGGAGACACAACTACTGAAGTCTGCGTGCCTAGAGCCTTGCTCCGCAACTAGAGAAGCCACTGCAATGAGAAGCCCATGCACCGCAACCAAGACTAGCCCCCGCTCACCACAACTAGAGAAAGCCTGCGCACAGCAACAAAGACATAACAAAGCCAAAAATAAATAAAACTTAAAAATATATATAAACTAGGGTATATATGTGCTTGCCACAGTGCCTGGGACATGGTCATTATGGGGGGTGGGGGAGGGGGGGAGACAGGAAGAGAGACAGAGAAAGTCACTAAATGACTTTAAAAAGTTATGTGCTGTCCTGACACACTTTGGCTCTTACTATCTAGTTTGAAGAAAAAAGGTAAAAAATAAATAGTATATTATAGGATGGTATGGAATGGGATGATACGGCATGGTACCCTCTCCTATCCTACCATATAGTGGAAGCTTCCGCAGGCGGGGCTGGGAGTTAGTTAGCTAGTTGAAGGTGCAGTTAAAGCAGGAGATCAGGGACTTCCCTGGTGGCACAGTGGTTAAGACTCCACACTCCCAATGAAGGGGACCCGGGTTTGATCTCTGGTCAGGGAACTAGATCCCACATGGATGCCACAACTAAGAGTCTGCATGCCACAACTAAGGAGCCCACCTGCCGCAACTAAGACCCAGTGCAACCAAATAAATACTAAAAGAAAGCAAGCAGAGGATCAAGCAAAATAATACACACTGACCTAAAACATGTTATTTTAATCTAAAACATGTATATGAACATCAATGTGCCAAGCTCCTGAAATGAGGCCTATGCTTTTCTTTGAGGACAAGTCTTATAATCGCTGCTCTGTGTCATCTTTCTTACAGAAACCACACCCGTAATACATCACATATCATTTCCAGCTTCATTTTTATTTAAGTGTACGGAGAACTTAAAGACACTTGAGAAGCAAGTATAAAACCTTCCATTTTTACTATTTTTTCCCCAATAGTCCCAGTTTTCTTTACTTGGATAGCAATTTGTTTTAGTGATCATCTTTGAACTTAATCCCAAAACATCAAACTTAGTTTTTGGAGAAACAACAGCTCTCTTTCATTTTGCACTGAAATATCATTGATTTACCTCACATTTAGTTAAAGCATATAACTACAGTAGCAAGGACAACTGGCAATAAACAGGTTTGGGAACAAACAACTCAACTCTTGGTAAGCATACGACTCAACCCATGAGCGCAGACATGCCCGGTGGCTACAGAGTGACCTATTAGCTAAGAATGTTTATGGGGCCTCAAGCATGCATCTGTATGTTTAATAAAGAGAATGGAAAGTAGTGGCTTATCTGAATTAGTGAAGTGGAAATTGTTTAAGGGTGCTCTGTAGATCTGTATGTACTGTCATGGAAAGATATATATAATATGCCCCCACTTAATCGAAAAGAAACCCCCAAAATCTATATACGTTCACATGTTGTAAATGCATGGGAAGGATGTCTGGGAGGATGTACACCTCATTCCTGGTAGTGGTCACTTCTGGGGTGAGCAAAGATTTAGTATTACAATAGAAAGTGGGTTTCACTTATTTTTCCCTCTATATACATCTATACTGACTGAATTTTTACAGTGATTATTACTTATGTAATAAATAAACAAACAAATAAATCAGGCAAACCCTTCCCCAAATAGTGAATTTAGGGGGTGAGAAACAACTATCCTCAATTGGTCTAAGCAAAACCAAGGTGGGCAGCATTTGTCCTTGGGGCTCCCTTCCTCCAACTTCATTCTGTGGTCTCCCCCATTTTGGCCCCGTCGAGCTCATGCTGTCACTGCCACCTCTCACTGAGGTTATAGGCTGGCCAGGGAAGATGACGGTTATCAACAGCATCCTTTGATAAGGGCTGGAAAGGAAGAGTGCTATGAGATCATAGAAGAACCTGATCTATTTGGGGAAGACTAAGGTGAGCTGAGATCCGAAGGATGAGAAGGAATTAGCCCAGGGGAGTAAAGAAGGGGGTGGGAAAAGCATGCCAGGAAGAAGGAACAGCATATATACAGACCTAGTGACAAGAAGGGTCACACATATTTGGGTATTTGAAAGAAAAGCAAGGCAGTATGGTAAGAGAAGCAGCAGGCTGAAAAATCTCGTCTTTATCTAATGAGCAATAAAAAGCCATGCAAAGGTTTTAAACAAGGGAGTCAGATGACAAGACATCATCAGATTTTTTTTTTCCACACAGGACCGTCTGAAACACAAAGAGTTCATACTGAACGATACCATTCATAACTAGTGAATAACTAATTGAAGGGAAGGTTAGTGATTGAAATGGGCCACGAGGGGGGCTTCTGGGAGCAGGTAATGTACTGCTGCTTAATCTGGACGCTGGTTGCATGAGTGGGTTCAGTTTGTGAAAACTCTTTTGAGTTACAATGTGCTTTTTGGGAATAAGAGATGTAGAGAAGTGGGTGGATTTGAGAGCTACTGAAGAAATAATGATGGGGAACAGGGAGGGATGTGAAGAATGTCTCCTAAATTTCCACCTCGTCCAATTTGATGGATGTGGTATACCATTCACTCAGAGAAAACAAAAACCCTGGAGGAAGATGAAGTGAGTTTTCATTCGTGCTTTGCTGTTGTTTTAAGGACAGGGGCTGTGGGGATGCGTGGGATCAAATTTAGAAATGTTGAGCTTGAGGCAGCATCTAAATGGAGATGCTAGCAGCCTGTCGGATATACACGACCGGAGCTCATAGAGGTTATCTGTGCTGCAGGTTCATACTGGAGGATCCTTTGTGACGTGGAAGCCATGCAGAAGATGGCTTCACTTAGGGAGAGAGGATACTACTAGAAGAGAAGGGGGCTCTGAACTTAGCAGAATGTCAGCATTTAAAGGACTTGGGCAAGGGGGGATGAGCCAGTAAAGGAGAGTGAGAAGAAGCCTTCAGAGAGAGGGAAGAGGAAAACCAGATACATTCTATTTGTAGTTCTGGCATTATCTCCTCACCCAGTCACCCTTCTTTCTTCCTCTTTTCTCACAGGGGTTCCACCTTTTCTCTTATGTGTTTTTACCTCAAGATGGCCCAGCGTGTTCATGCCTTCTCAGTGTATGGACACTTACTGGATGCCAACGGACTGTACTAAGGCCTAATCTCCAGAAGGTTCCTTTGTAGGTACCTGATGAATATTCCTGAGTCTATGCAGGGTCCTGCCCACACCCAGGCCAGCACATGATCACTGAGAGCCATTTTTAGGAAAATACAGCAATTACTGTCACAATACACTTGATGGCTGTAGTGACATTCTGCAGCCATGGGTCACAATCTCTTGGCTTTAAATAGCACCTCTCTGCTGGGCTTCAATCTCCTTATTTGTAAATTGAGGGGCTTGACCAGATCATCTTTCAAGCCCTTTTCATCAATATCATCCTGTAAGTCTATGCCTCCTTGGCCTTGACCTTCAAACTAGTTTTTCAGTGGGGGCAACGTCCACAGATACGCCAGATCATTTTAGAAAGAGAAACCAAGGTCAAAAATGATGGGTTTAAAAAAAAAAAAAAAAAAATGATGGGTTTTTTTCCCCCAAAACCTAGAAGATTGCAGAGACTGAATCAAAAGTTGGGCCCAGAGGTTGCTGGCCTCTTAGTGTCTATAATGGTTGATTTTATGTGCCAACCTAGTTAGGCTAGAGCACTCAGTTATCTAATCAAATACTAATACAGGTGTTGCCGTGAAGGTGTTTTTTCGATAAGGTTAACAGTTGACCTTAAGTAAAGGAGATTACCCTTGATGAGGATGGGTCTCATCCAATCAGTTGACGGCCCTAAGAGCAAAAACTGAGGTTTTCTGAAGAAAAGGGAATTCTGCCTCAAAATTGCAGCATCAAATCCCACCTGGGTTTCCAGTCCGCCAGCCTGCCCTACAGATTTCAGATTTGTCAGCCTCTACAATCATGTGAGCCAATTCTTTAAAATAAGTATCTTTATGTATGTATATATACACATACACAACACATGTACACACACATGACACTCATTCTCATGTTAGACTTTTAGTTTCCATCAGAAAGAAGCAAGAAGAGAAGGCCAGGGGCTTTGACTCTAAAACTCTGTAGGGCTTAAAATCACTGTTACATCCACTTTTGTTACTTCCTGCCTGTTTCCCACATTATCAGACATTAAATGGTTCAATGCCAAAGTGTCACAGCTAGTTTCAGAGATGGCATAAAAGGGGCCGCAGAGCCAGTGTACTCTACTCCCTAGTTGCACTTAGCATGGGGAGAATCCCAGTGGGAAGAACTGGGGCAGGACCCAAAGTTACAAGAGCAGGTTGAGTCCCAAAATCCACAATGAGGAGGAATAAAGCATACAGGAAGGCAAATCCCACTTGAGGTTCTAAGAAAGGCCTCTGATGTCTCCCCTCTCCCAGGAGCCCATAATTTCCAGCAGTTAGGGGGTATATAGAGATCGCCTGAATGCCTGGCACACCACCCCCTTCTGTGCCGATTTACTGCACCAGTTTACAGGATAATAAGCATCTAGCAGAAAAAAACAAAAACAAAAACAAAACAATACACTAGCAAGGCTGACAGGTGTGCCCACAACAAATTTAAGCTTTCCCAGGCAGTCAGTCTAGAAAAGCATTTATCCGCCAGGGCCAAAGGGACATCTCTAGCAGGTGACCCTTTCATTTCCTACTAATTCAATTTGTGTAGAAGTAAGCATAGCTCATTGACTAAATCTGCCTTTCTCTTAGAGAGGAACTTGATATGGCTTGAAGTTGCTCACTTAATTCCCATCTCCTGTTACAATCAGGAAGCTATATTTTTACTTGATTAAAATTAAGAAATCTGAGATCTGCAAAGAAGCTCAGAATACCTCAAGTTTAGCCTCTTCATTTGATGGTGAGGACCTGGAAGGTCACAGAGAAACACTCAAATAAGACAGATCAGAGAGTGAGTGGTGTGGATCAGAAACTACCAGGTGAGAGGGATCCAGGGTGCTCTAGTAGAATGTCCACACGTGTGGGGTCAGGCAAGGGTGAGGTTGGATGTTTGGGGGTGGTGGTGACAGGGTGGATGCCCCATTTCCCAGGAGGATGGTACTCTGGTGACCTGGTGCAACCTCTCCCAGGAAACCGTTGCACCATTTCCTACCTCTGCTTAAATACTTTCAGTGATGTGAAGGGGGGCAGAGGGGGGTTATCTAACCACTTCATTAAGCAGACCCAAAACAAAAAATTTTTGTTTTTTGTTTTTCAGTCAAACTAAACTGTTTCCTCGAAGCTTCTACCCATTACCCCAGTGGTTCTCACCTTGGCTGATATTTAGGACTTATCAAAAAGTCCTGATGGGCTTCCCTGGTGGCACAGTGTTAAGAATCCGCCTGCCAATGCAGGGGACACGGGTTCGAGCCCTGGTTCGGGAAGATCCCACATGCCACAGAGTAACTAAGCCCGTGAGCCACAACTACTGAGCCTGCGCTCTAGAGCCCACGAGTCACTACTGAAGCCCGTGCGCCTACAGCCCGTGCTCCGCAACAGGAGAAGCCACCGCAATGAGAAGCCCGCACACCGCAAGGAAGAGTAGCCCCCGCTCGCTGCAACTAGAGAAAGCCCGCACGCAGCAACGAAGACCCAACGCAGCCGAAAATAAAAGAATTAATAAAATAAATAAATTAAAAAAAAAAAAAGTCCTGATACCCAGGCTACACACCAAGCCAATCATATCAGAATTTCTGAGGGGAGAAACCGAGCATTAGTACTGCCTAAAGCTCCTTGGATGGTCCCAACGAGGGACCAAGCTTGAAAACCTCTGCATTTGGCTAAGTTCTTGCATTAGTCTGCTAGAGCTTCCATAATAAAATACAGCAGACCAGGTGGCTTAAACAACAGAAATTAATCTTCTCACAGGTCTAGAGACTGGAAGTCCAAGATCAAGATGTCGGCAGGTTTGATTTCTCCTGAGGCCTCTCTCCTTAGCTTGTAGATAGCTGCCTTCTCACTGTGTTCTCACATGGCCCTTCCTCTGTGCTTTGCGCATCCCAAGGTGTGTGTCTCCCTCCCCCCCT
>NW_021703784.1:71544808-71555092 GCF_005190385.1 Monodon monoceros | reverse complement strand
TAGGTCGCCGTAAGTCAACCATGTTTGTGTCTCCTCCCCCTCGCCCACCCCCCCGTCCCCGTCCCCCTCCCCCTCCCCCTCCCTCTCCCTCCTTACCAGTCATAATGGATTAGGACCCCACCCTTATGATTTCATTTAACCTTACTTACCTCCATGAAGGCCACATTAGGGGTTAGGGCTTCATATGTGAATGGGGGCAGGGGAGAGGGGGAACGGGGCAGGAGACACAATTCTGGTTGATTTAGAGCCCCTTACCCAAAGTGCCATAGCACCCACGTGTGTCACGAGGTATCAGGTTGTGAGGGTGGCCAGTTGGACTCTGGGGCCATCAGAGGCCCTGGGATAGCTGTCTCTGGCCCTATGCAGCTACTCAAGCATCCTTTGAAAGCAGCATCCACTGAGCACGGCCAGATGCCATGCCCAGCAGTCTCATGAATGCCCAGATCAGCAAACAAAATGAGCTATGCCTGGCCCTCACTTATTTGGGCAAGTAACACCCTCAGGGCTACTGGAGGAGTTTCAGGTGCCCAAGGAGCACAGAGCACAGGATAAAGAGACAGAGGTTAGGGGCCACACAGGTGGGCTCCAGCTGGTGGCTTTTACTCTCTCTCTTCACATAAATCAGATGACATATTGTGACAGATGAGCTACTGGCAGGCAAGCAGATTCTGCAAATTAGGGCTTAATCATTATTTTGAAAGACTTGGTATTTAGGTGTCTAGAACAGTACCTGGCACTTAGCAAGCCTCAATAAATACTTGTTGAATGAACAAATAATGAAAATGAAAATATCTGATTGGACTTGAAATCCATTAGAAATATTACAAGAGATTTCAACATTAAAAGTCCTTACATTTGGGCTTCCCTGGTGGCGCAGTGGTTGAGAGTCCGCCTGCCGATGCCGGGGACACGGGTTCATGCCCGGGTCTGGGAGGATCCCACATGCCGCGGAGCAGCTGGGCCCGTGAGCCATGGCCGCTGGGCCTGCGCGTCCGGAGCCTGTGCTCCGCAACGGGAGAGGCCACAGCAGTGAGAGGCGCGCGTACCGCAAAAAAACAAAAAAAAACCAAAAAAAAGTCCTTACATTTAACTACAACTCTTGAAGTTTTTGAATGGTGAGAAAAATATTTCTAATTTTGTCTCTGTGAAAAAAGGTTTTCATTGTTGTGATTTTCAAGAATTGGAAGAGCTTATCATTAAACAGTCTTGATCAGAATTGTGTGTAGCTACTTCAAGTTTAAAACCTGACATTAAAAAAAAAGTCATGTTCATTGAAGCAATGTTCCAAAGCAAGTTCCTCATTAAAATTTTTTAAAAAATTTTAAGAGGTATTTTTAAAATGTATTTGCTGGGCTTCCCTGGTGGCGCAGTGGTTGGGAGTCCGCCTGCCGATGCAGGGGGCACAGGTTCGTGCCCCGGTCCGGGAAGATCCCACATGCCGCGGAGCGGCTGGGCCTGTGAGCCATGGCCGCTGAGCCTGTGCGTCCGGAGCCTGTGCTCTGCAGCGGGAGAGACCACAGCAGTGAGAGGCCCACGTACCGCAAAAAAAAAAAAGAAAAAAAAAAGTATTTGCTAGATCCTCCCTAATGCTTTGTATTCTAGTTTTCTTATCATTATAAAATAATATACAAAGAAAATATAAAGAAAAATTTCACCCAGCCTCATACAGACATCTGCAAATCCTCTCTAGTTTACTCACTGAATCCTACAAATATCACCATTTTAAAATTTTTTTATTTTATTTTTTTTGCGGTACGTGGGCCTCTCACTGTGTGGCCTCTCCCGTTGTGGAGCACAGGCTCCGGACACGCAGGCTCAGCGGCCATGGCTCACGGGCCCAGCCGCTCCGCGGCATGTGGGATCTTCCCAGGGGCACAAACCTGTGTCCCCTGCATCGGCAGGCGGACTCTCAACCACTGCGCCACCAGGGAAGCCCTATCATCATTTTTTATATGTGTTACAACATGAAAAAAGGTAGGAAGCACTGCTTTCTACTTCTCTCAGTAAATGGCACCACTATCAAAATTATTAAGCCTAAAACCTGGGTGTTATCCTGATTTCTCTTTTTTCCTCATGTTCTAAATCCGATCCTTCAGCTAGTCCAGATGTTGCTACTTTCAAAATTATCCCCTCTGTCCACTTCTTTCCTTCTCCAATGCTTCTACTTGCAGTAAGCTACCATCATCTCTTGCCTGGACTATTGCAAAAGACTCCTATCTGGGCTTCCATTTCCTGTGTTTCTTGCCCTTCTCCAATTCCTTCTCCACATGGCAGCCAGAATGTCCTTGTGAAAACTTAATTAGACCCTGTTATTTCTCCCCAACTCCTTACACCCTTGAAGCTTTCCAATGGCCCTTTAAATAAAACCTAGACCCCTTCCTATGGCCTAAAAGGGCCCTAATGATCTGGCCCTGCCCTCCTCTCCAACCTCACCTCTACTGCCCTCCCACCCTTGCATGCTCCAGCCACAATGGCCTTCTCTCGGATGCCTGAGAGAAAATTCTAGGACAAAGGTCAAGGTCAAGTGGAGATACCAGGCAAACAATTATATAGATGGAGAGTCTCAGATGTCAAGCGACATCTGAGCCGGAGCTGTAACTTGGGGGTCTAGTAGAAAAGCCACAAGACTTAGATGAGATCACCAAGGAAGGGGGCTTAGAAAGAGAAGAGGACCAAACACTGGTCAGTGGAGCTCTCTCAACATTTAAAGGTCAGGGAGTTGGAAAGAAACCCGTGAAGGAGACTGGGAAGCAGCACCTCCGTAAAAGAAAAAACAGGAGATTTGGGGGCCTTGGAAGCACGCTGAGAAGCTTGTTAAAAAACGTACACTTTCAGAACTATCCACTGCAGTTTTCAGTATGAAGATGTACACCCAAAGTCTGTTTGGTTGGTTTTCTTAAACAAGCTCTCCGAGTCTTGTTATCATCAGAGAAACCTGGGAAACACTGCCCTGGAACTTGGCCCAATCAGAAGAATCACCTGCCTGGGGCCCTTTTTAAACACATACTTTTCAGAGACTTCACCCCCAAATACACTGAAACTGAATCCCCAAGGGACTTGGAATTTGGAAGTTCATCATCCAAACTTATTATTTCTTCTTGGGACTTGCTCTAAAACAACCCACCACAGTTTTGCTTTTGAACCAACGAATCAGTAGTTCTCTCTTCATTGACAAAGGCTGATACACCATTTCCATCATCTCTTCAACTGGAGGTGCATTTACTAAAACCATATGGAATTGATTTTAGCGAATGCTAGGGTCTTGGCAAAGAGTCCTGGGTTTGAACTAGAATTAAAATCACCTAATAAACAAATGGGAATTCCCACGTCCAGACATAAGTCAAACTACAAGTTAGAGCTCTCCACCCAAATGTCTTAGCTGATTTAACTCTCAAAGCACACAGAAGCACTTTCTCCGAGTCTCAGCAACCACATCTACCCTCCCCAAGTGATCTGATGGTGGCCACGTCTAGATGGCCCGCACACAGCCTCTGTTACTGGTGTCCTCACGGCTGCCTCCCCTAATCCAGCCTGCTCCATCAGGCTTTTCCAATTCTGTGCTCAGAGACTCTTCCTGAATTTCCTTACTCTGAATGTTAAAAACTCTCCCGTCCATCTGATCAAAATGGGAAACTTTTTGCCCTCTCTGACAGAAATCATTCTGTGTTGGCCACCTGATGGGTACTTGGGGTTAATTAGAAAATCCCCATCAAGAGTTCAGAGGCCAATATCAGCTGTCAGAATCCCACATTCCCCTCTCTCCCCTCTTTCAAGTGCAAAACAACCTGTGTCTGAAGATGTGCGGGAGATAAAAGGGCACACACAGCGGCGCTGGGGGCTTTGACTCAGTCCCATTCATGGGCCCACCACCATGAATACTGCAAAATCTCAAATGAAAGTTTTAATCTCCCCACTGCATTCAGCCTAAAGAGAAAAGGGCTTCCTTTTAACAATTTCCCCCCTTAAACCTTTTGTGTTGCCATGCTCCCGAAAAAAGCGGAGATTTCACTCTGACCCGGCGAGGGCTTTACGCCAAAGAAAGCAATGCACCTCAAACCCTTTGTGCTGAAAGAAGGGCTGGCCGGCCCGAAGCAACCGGCGGGAAAGCAGCAACCCATGGTGGGGCGCGCGGGGGACCGAGGGTGCCCGCGTCTCTGCTGACGCCGGGCTCTGGCCTCTCGACCGACGGGCCTAATGGAACGAGTACAGTACGCCGCGGGCCCCACTGCTCTCAGCAGTGCCGAGTCTGACGTGAGAGTGCGACAAGGGTGGCTGATTTCGCAGCTAGGACACCGGTCTGAAACGCAACAGCACCCGCAGACCAGGAGGCCCAATTTGGCCCTTTGTGTTCACACTGCACTCAAAAGAAGAAAGAACGACTCCACTCCAAAGTTCCACCCTCTCCAAGCCACCCTTTGCGGAGAATCGCGGACGGGGGTGTTCACAAGACCCTGGCTGATTGGTGGGAAGCAGATAGCGGCGGCCTCTAGGTTCCTACCTTTGGGTGCAGACTCCGGGCCACTCCGGGAACAGGGGCTCCCGCACTCTGCAAAACGCCTTTGCGCGGAGGGCGCTTCCCCCTCGCAGACCCGCCGTTCCCGAGAGGACCTGGAGGAACGCAGAGTGCTGTTTCGATCTTTGCCTGCCTTCACAATTACTCCCTCCGCACGCAGTTAATGCTACTGGGGTGCTTGTGATAAGAAATGCAATGCCCACCCCCCACGCTCTTCTAGCATTAAAAAAAAAAAAAAAAAGAAGTTTAGTAAGTATGACGTTCCCTTCTTTATCTCCTCCAAAGGGCTGCCCTGTTTGAAATTAACACCTGATATTAATCCAAAATGTCGGGATTAAAACCAGAGGCTCTGTTCTGAGCCCAACGCGGTCTTATGAGCGCCTTAATTCGGTGTCGCTTAATTCTGACAGCCCAGTGAACACCACCTTTTCAAAAGGGTATTTTTGTCGAGCGGCCAGAGTTCAAAAGGTCCAGCGCCCAGCTCTCTGCGCAAAGTACGTGCAGGGGCAGCCTGGAGCGGTTCTAAAGCAGTCCCTGCCGGTCCCTCCTTAAATCTGTAAAACGATGAACGCGCCCCTTTCCTCAAGGGTTCTGTTTCCTCCTGTTAGTTTGCTTCGCTAGACTTTTCACCATTTCTGAACATGATTTTTATTGGGGGTCATAGACAGCCGGGTAGATACGTTGCCACTGCCCACGGCAAAACTGTCTTTGATTTGATATTTTTCCTTTTTAAAATGTTTGTAAAATGTCTCCCCTTTCCTTCTCTGGCCAGTGTGTGTGGCCCGAGAGTGTGCCTGGTTTGGAGTGTGTGTTGTCTTCAGGATAGCAAGAGGGGGGTGGAGGGGGAGGATTTCAAAAGGTTTCTCAAATTCAGACGTTTAAAGAAACAGCGATGAGAAGGCGGTAGCGCGGAGGTGAACAAAGGCCAAATAGCATTTAAAATTATTACATTTATCTGTGCTGAATGACATGTATTTTAAAAATAAAAAGCGCATATAAAGACTTTAAAATCCCTTCCTTTTCATTTGCCACTTGCTGAATAAAGGGTTGTAGAAAACATGCCTTTGATCATTTTTGAGCTGTGAAATTTTGGCCAACCTCTTACACCAAACACAAGCACACATACATACACACTTCCAAACTGAAAGCAGGAATAATTTGATAATGCTGGCCAACTTTTCTGCATCTCCTTTCTAACTGCGAGCTCAACAATGAAAAACCAAATGGACACAGGGCTCTACTAAAGTGTTTCTAAGTTCCTTTCCAGTTCTAATGTTCTATAAATAATATTTCTCAGTTTGTGGGTAGTTCAAGTGAAAGTACAGCTTTTTTAAAAACCATAATTATCTGGGTAATTAGACTAATGCAATAAAATTTAAGTACTAATTTTAACACTAATAAATACACACTTCTGGAAAGAACTCATTTTATATAAAATCATATTTCAAACGCACAAATACTGCTGCATTTAAAGGAACTCAAGTGCAAATTATTCTGTAAAGTGAAGAAGACTTTTCTAATGCGAATAAACACCCCCTTGTTAATGTTTCATATGTCTGATTTTTCTTAAACCAGACTCTTTAAAAAAAACCAGTCATAGTTTCCTTAGATGGCAGTATGGCTATATTCATAGTATACTTAAATTAAAAATTCTCCAGAACCAAATACAAACTGAAAGGTTTGTAAAGACACTTGACATCTTTTCTCATTAGGAAAATGACAAGAGATATAAAACCTAGAGATATCTGTTTGAGCAATGGAAAAAAAAAAACATAAAACTATTATTAACTCCTCCACTAAATAGATGTGTTTCAAATTTACATCTTTATGAAGAGGAAATAAGATCATCAAATTTAAATATTCTAAATTTCAACTGAATTATGAGTAATGCATCTTTTAAGTAAGTTATTTAAATGGGGCTCTTTGAGGAAAACTCTTCATTTGATTTTGATGCTTTCTCCAGAAGTTTCAGAGAAGGAGAAATTGAAAAAAATTCATGCAATTGCTCATAAATTTCAGTTAAGCCAAGGTAGAAGAGGAACAAGTCGCTGGAAACGGGGATATCTGCATTTTTGTCTTCTAACACTAAAATCTCCTTCAGAACTCAGCAACTGGAAAATTAATTTGTGAGCCTTGTGATAAACCGGAATAACATTTCTCACCTAAACATTTTCTCCACTTGTCTTAAGGTAAAGAGACAACCTGGTATAAACCACCTGTAGTCCAATTAGACAAGTCATTTGCCTTTGTGGGAATAATGACCTACATGAGTCGCTACTTTCAGACTAACCGAATCTGAAAACCCTGGTCAGAGTGGTCTTTTCATGCTCACAAAGTCAGCAGGCATCTTGCCTCTCATAAAGCTTAAAATCTATCAAGCACACGCAGAATAATTCACACCACTGCCCCTGAAACCCTTTGAAGCAAATACACAGAAAAGAAAAAGATTAAGATTTGATCTCAATTTAAACATGTTAACAGTAACCCTATATTATTCCAGATTTTACCCAGCTGTTTTGGATCTTTAGTGGATGTGAACAAGAGAGCAAACCTGTTTCAAGGATTAGGGAATATAAAGGTTCAAAAGGAGTCGAACCCTTTTCTGAACTACACATCTCCTGCGCTGGCTTCTTGCTAGGCAGACTTTTAGAATTCAATGCCACTGGGTTCTTTCTCATTTTCTTTCTCTGCAATCTGGCTTTCTTATAATTACTTCCTAAACCAGGTCTCTTATATTCTTAAAAACCATAAACATTATAGGTCACATGGGGTGGGCTCAAATAATTTGCCTCATAGGGCACTGGGGTTTGTTTCTGAAGTCATTCATAATCATCTATGTCAAATTCAACGAGGGAGGACTTATTTAGTTTTACTCTTTTCTTTTTCAGGAAGACATGAGCAAGAAAGAGACTAAATATGACCACATTTAGTGTAAAGTTGCAGCCAGTTATCACATAATCACTTCCCTTAAAAGAATGAATCTAAGTTTTCCCAGAAGTTGCAGAGAAATAAAAAGACATTCTCACAGACAGGAAAGCTTCATGTTTAATAGAAGCTGATTCTGCCAATTAAGTTCAACTGGAGAGTTAGAGGGAAATGTTTTAAGTGTAACAGAAGAAAAGTCTGAAAATGAATAATAAATCAAAGGGAACTATTTGTATATAGCATCAGTCACTGTAACTTTGCTGATCAGAAGGCAGTTTGTCATTGCAATTAGGTTAACCAAGTTCCATAGAAGATACTGCAGGACCTATAGGAATGAAGTGCCTGGAAAGATACACTTCATTTGCCTTGGGAAAAGAGAAATAGGATTTGGAGGTAGAAGGGTAGGAAAATATTTATTGAACAGTGCTATTCCAAAGGTAATCCTCACAAGAACTCTTACTAGTCCCCATTTTTACAGATGAGTAAAATGAGTTTAGAAAGTTCAGTTCTTCTTGCACAAGGAAGACAGCAACTATTTGGTGGGGCTGAAATTCTGCTTCAGGTCTACTTTTTAAAAATATGCTGCCTCTCTACTCAGGAGCAGGAAGGCACATTGTAAATGTTCATGGAAGGTAGTATATATAGGATAGTAGATATAAGGCCTCTCTTTTCCTGTTATCTGTTTTTGCATCATTCATTTCAACAAGGTAATAAATATTCATTAAGCATCTTTTACTAACCACCACTCCCAAAAGATACTTGGTACGGGTTAAATGCCGTGCCTAAGGTTTTACAGAACCCAGGCAATCAGACTAGAGTCCATGCTCTTCATTAAGCACCATTCTTACTGCCTCTTGCAAAATAGATGATCTGGCCAAAAGGAGGAAAGAACGTTGCATAAAGGTAATGACAAGAGGATATGTGCCTCCTAACTCATGAGAAATATGGCATTGGGCAAGATTCTAGAGTAGCAAAAATAAATCATTGATCCAATGGGAAGAAAGCAACAAAGAGTTTTCCAAGAAAATGGAATTGATTTTCTACAAAGCAAAACAATAACATCACTACTTCTCTGTTCGACTAAGAATAAGTACAAAACCACAATACATACAAAGGAATAACATTTATTGTTCATGTAGAAAATTTAGAAATTATAAAATAGAAAATAAAAATCATCCATAGTCCTGTCACTCAGAAATACTATTTTTTTGTAATATACACATTTAAATATACCTATATAATACACATACATAAGGACATTTTTAATAGAATTAATCTTATATATAATTTTTAACCTGGCTTTTTAATCACTTATTATGCCAGATACATTTTCCCATGCCATTGAAAAATCTTTGAAAACATTCTTCTTAATATTACATATCAAAATTTATTAAACCAATTCCCTATAGTTAGGTATCCAATAATTCTATTTTTTGCTACTATAAGTAGCTCCATGTTGTACAAGTATTTTGTATTTTTGTGGACATCTCTGATGATTTCATCAAGATTAAACAACACTTTTCATGTTCTTTATACTGCCATATTGTCTTCCAAAATGGTTGTATTCATATACCCTCCATGAACAAGATGCAAAAACGATCTTTTCACTGCTGGGTAAGGATTTTTTTTTTAAATTTCTACCAACTAAATGGAGGGGGGAAAGCATGTTATTATTTGAAGTTCCTTCATTATTAGGTTGAATATTTTAACATTCTTCTTGATATTTTTGCCATTTATGAATTATCTTTTATGTCCTTTCCCTTTTTTGCTATTGGTATGCTTGACTTGTTGATTTTAAAGAGCTCTTTACATATTAAGAATATTAACTAATTGCATAAAACTACATTTGGACCTGTTTTTCAAGGCCCAGACCAAGTTCTGCATCTTTCATTATGCCTTTCCTGAACTCTCCAACCCTTACGCAAGTCTCCTGCTTCTAAAATCCTAATACAATATTCAATACTGAATTATACACTGTTTGCAGTTCTTTAGAGTTTCTTCTTTTGTCCTCCATAATACCTTTCCAGAGGAGACTTCATGTCTTTCAACAACTACAAAGATGACCAAATTGACATCTCTGAAGTCTCAGTGTCATTTACTATGACCTGGTTGTAATTATCCCCATTTAAAAGGTGATGGAACTGGGGTTCAGCCCAGATTTGCCAGCTACTATGTGGTTATCCTAAGTACTCAACCAGGCTTTCTGACTCCTGCAGTGCTTCTTCCAGGTCTCATGTTAGCACGTTTATATTGAGTTAATCTTATGTTAACATTTTCTCTTAGTTTATTTTAAATGTATAGAACACAATTCATAGAGCTCACAAAGACTTAGCTGGTAAGAAATAGAACCAAGTCTGATATTTTAGATTTTTGGTACAGAAAAATGACTCATTTTATTCTTTTTCTGATCGTAATTACTTTAATAATCCTTTGCCTTTAGAACAAAGAATATCAAATTTCCTCAGAACTTGATTTTATGGGTTATTTATATATAAAGGATTTACATGAGTCACCCTAAAATCACATCACAAATCAGCAATGATAACAGAAATGAAACTAAACAGCCTATGGCTTTCAATATTTTATTCCTCCCAACTCTTGCTCCAGAAGTCAAGTCCTTACAAATGTTCCAAATGAATAGCTTTATCTTTCTTTTTATTATCAATAGGATGGGAGCTTATCCAGTACTCACTCATAAAAAGCTTTTATTAAAAGTCACTCTCTTTGAAATGGAGAGGACCCCAGGGATGGCCTAGAATCCAATGGAGAAGAATCAGAAAAATCACTTCTTACTGGGAGTGTGCCTATATATATATATATATATATATATATATATATATATATAT
>NW_021703784.1:71446596-71544708 GCF_005190385.1 Monodon monoceros | reverse complement strand
AGAGAGAGAGAGAGAGAGAGAGAGAGAGAGAGAGAGAGAGACTCATACTTGATTTATCCACAGTGTGTTACTTTTCGTGCAATCCAATGTGACTTAGCTAGAGATTGAGGAGAGAGCGAATAAGGAGGAAGAAAATGTCGCATGCGAAGGTGAAACTCATGTCTCTTCTATAGAATTGGGCAGGTATGTGTTTTAGAAAGGCCTTCAAGGTTCTTCTGGAGAAAAGGCCTGATTTGAATCAATTAACATGGCTGGACTTCCAGGCCTTCTAAAATGGTCTTTCATTTCCATGTGAATATTGGAAAATGCCCTTCTTGGGAGCAGGGGCAGGGGGAACAGACCTCTTTGCTTCCATCTCTGCTAATTTACATGCTCCCCAATGGAGGTCATATCAATATGAGACCCAACCGCTGTCAGCTTTGCGGGTCCCTTAACCTGAGAACCTTGAAGCCCATTGAGAGCTATTCATACTTGGCAGATTGATTTCTTCAGTTATTTTGTCATAGTAACTGACAATTCACTGCCATCCAAGTGTATCTGGGAGCACAATGCCCACATAAATATTGTTGGCAATTCTCAGCATATCCCTTTGTGGAAACGGTAGGTTAATTTACTTCTGCCACTCGACTTTCTATAGCTACTGTGGCAGAAGATCATTTCCTCTGCAACCATATAGCCAACAGAACCAGTAGGGCTTGTTTCAAAGCAGCAGAGTTCAGAATCCCCCATTAATGCAGAATGAAATGAATCAAAACTTCAAACCCAGGTTAATCTGGAGGGGGAGAGAGGGGGTCCACAGGAACATAAAAACCCTGATGGGAATCAGGTGTAGCCCAAGTCCTAAAGCTATTCTAGAGAGTTTAGGGCGTGGAAATAATAGATCATATGATCAGGAAAATGTCTCTAAAAAAAATAATCACGTGAGGGACAAAAGGCACTGACCTTTAATCATACCAGCTAATTTGAAAGGTGCACTGTGAGCTGTGTTGACTCACAGAGCAGGTGGAGGACTTCCTGAGAGCAGTGCCGAGAGCTCCAGGGCGGCCTTGGTCTATAGAGGATTTTCTTGTTGTTTCCCTAGCTGTTAATCCAACCATCCCGGAACAGTGAGCCAGCCACAGCTGTGGCATGGGAGAAAGAAAAGCGGCTTTGGCAGTAGACATTCCTGGATTTGATACCTAGTGCCACTGCTTAGCCATGGTACCCTAAGTCCCTTCACCTTCCTGAACTCAATTTCACTGTCTGTGAAATGGGATTGTAAAGGTACCGACTTTACGGAGTAGTCATAAGGATTAAATGAGATAAAATTTATTCATCAAGTCAATCTTTTCTAAGTGCCCTCTCTGCATTAGGCAAAGCATTTAGGACTGGGAAAGAAAACATTTGGGTTTTTTGTGGGTTTTTTGCGGTACGCGGGCCTCTCACTGCTGTGGCCTCTCCCGTTGCGGAGCACAGGCTCCGGATGCGCAGGCTCAGCAGCCATGGCTCACGGGCCCAGCCGCTCCGCGGCATGTGGGATCCTCCCGGACCGGGGCACGAACCCGCGTTCCCTGCATCGGCAGGCGGACTCTCAACCACTGCGCCACCAGGGAAGCCCGGGAAAGAAAACATTTGAAGGAAAATACTATCTTTGCTTTTAGCGCATCCAGTTAGAAAGGAAAATAAAATTGCTTCGGTGCAAGACTCGACTGAGTTGGCTTGGAAGCATCAGGGAAGGCTTCTCAGAGAAGACAGCACTTGAGATTTGAAGAAGGAGAAGTTTGTCAGCAGACTAGCAGAAAGGAGACACCCCAGGCAGACGTGAAGGCCAGAGAGGCAGGTGATAGCACTCTCATTGCTGCTGATGTGTGGTGCGCAAGGACCACGTGGCAGAAGACAAGGCTGAGCAGGCAGAGGAACAAATCAGAAAGAGCTCTGTGCATGCCCAATACAAAGGAGTTTAGATTTTATCCTATCATCACCAGGAGCCTTCAAAACATGCCTGTCCCACAGAGCATTTACTAGGTACCATGTGCTATGCTCAATCGCTGTGATACTCTGTCTAGTCAGGGTAATCAAAGCTGATGTCACTGTGGGAGCTGACTTTCCACTGAGTTCCTTGTGATGAAAAATAGTGAACCAAGTTTGTGTATGGGTGTGTGGGGAGGGGGTGGGTGGCAGATAAACCTTTTGAAAAATTCTACACAAATTTGGGGTCAGGAGGCATGGATACACCTCCAATTGGTTTCTTTATCTCTCTGAACCTTTCTCTCTCTGGTGTGTGTGTAAATAACACCTGCCAAGCCTCAATGGAGAACTTTTATGGCATAAGGGATACCTAGCACCTTGAAAAGTTAAGTACTATCTAAGGCTATAATCTGCTCCAATTTTCTCCTTCCTCTCTCCGAAGTGTGTGACCAGGACACTCGAATATCTGAAGGAACCTAAGTTCTAAGAGAAGGGAGCCCCAAGCCTCCCAAGCCCACTTAAACAGGAGGTGGGATTTCCCAGAGGGTTCGTACCCCCACTACTTCTGAGGCCCATGTAAGGAGAGTCAGGACTTAGGGGATACTGGGAAGACAAATCCGAAATCCAGAGGCTAGGGCTTTACCACTTAGCTATGTGATCCTGGAGAAGTCACTGAACCCCTGTGAGCTGCAGCTCCCTCATCTCAAAAATGGGAATAAATGATCATACCCACCCTGCTTGCTGCCTACTACAGCAGCGTCGGTGATGACCACGTGCTCTGGTCATCTACTGCTGCATGACCGTTACTCCAAAACAGAGTGGCTTAAAACCATGCCATTCACCTTGCTCACAAATCTGCAACTGGGACAGGGCTCAGTGGAGACAGCTTATCTCGGCTCCACTTGGTATCAGCTGGGGCCAATCAATGGCTGGGGCTGGAATCTCAGAGGGTTCGTGCACTCACACCACTGACGGTCAGTGCTGACTCTTGACTGCCTCACTGCTTCCTCACAACCTGGTAGCAGGTTAGGGGTAAGTGCCTGATGAGGCAGATCACCAAGCCTGAGGTCACAGAGCATCACTTCCGCCATTTTCCCTTAGTCACAAGTCCCAGTGGGATTCAAGGAGAGCCCCCACCTCTGCACAGGAGGAGTGTCAGTGCCACTGCAAGACGATGATGTGGGAGGGGATAGACATTTATTGGTAGGGCCATCTTTGGAAAATATAACCTGCCACTTTGTGTAGAGGAAGGAGCTTTATGAAGTATACATCATCATGTGAATGGTGCTGCTAACACTCCAGCCGTTCCACTTAAGTGCTGCTTCACATATTGAAGTACTATTATTTTTAAACTCTTTATTCAATATCTATTGACGTCTACGACATGCAGGCACCATTCAAGATGTTTTCAAGCCCTAGACCTCATTTCACCCATACAACAAGCATGAGAGGTAGGATTTATAATCCCTATTTTAAACTGAGGTACAGAACGTTAATAAAGGCATTGAGTGACAGCTTTAATTCATTCACTCAGTAAATACGTACTAAACATTTACCTTGTCAGACAAGGTGCTCAAAGGGGAACAAAGGTAAACAAACCAGCCATAATCTCGGTCACATCTAGTGGAGGAGAAAAATAAAAACCAAATAATCATGAAATAAAGTGATTACCATTGTGCCCAACACTGTGGTGGGAAGATCTCACGTAGACTGGAGGTCAGGGAAGGCTTCCTTAAGGAGATGACGTTTTAAATGATACCTGAAGGATGAGTAGGAATGAGATGGGCGTTGGGGGGTACAGGAGAGCATTCCAGGCAGAGGGAGCTGCCTGTGCAAAGGCCCTGTGGGCGGAGGGAGAGGGATAGAGCTGGAGCATAGAGAGTGAGGATGAGCTTGCTTTGAGATGCAGCCAGAGGGACAGACAGGCCAAAAAAGCATGCAGGGACTTGCCTAATCGTAATCCAGAAGCTGCAGAGTCAGGACTTACCTTAGGGATTTCTATCTCATTATGTAGCATAATCAAACCATGGTAGATAAGTTAGACCAAATATTTTCATATAATTCAATCCAATTTTATTAAATGAATATAATCCAAGTACTAAAATTTCTAGATGTTATAAAGACTTTTATTGGAATGGGAAAATTTTTAGAGGACTAGGGGTATATCATATGGATTCAATTATATATTCATGAACCTAAAACTTGACATATTCTAAATAATAATGAATGTTTACCTTCTGTATGCCCTTCTTTTCTTCCTTTTTCTTTTTTTAACCCTATTACTGTCTTAGTAATGGTTGTTACTCTCACTTGACACCCTAAGCTTGGGTGGAGCCAGAAGTCTTTAACTTCAAAGAAAGCAAGTTTGGGGTTTCCAGGATCTGACTCAATCACTGAAGATAATAGCAAAGAAACAGAAGACTGGATTATAGGGGAAGGCTTCTCTAACCCTACCATTGGGCAAATAATTCAGAAGTATTTCAAATCGAAGCTAAAAGAATTGGTGTTTGATTGAAGGGAAGGCACCAAGAATATCGTATTTCCCATCAGATTGTGTTTAAATTCTACATATGTTCAAATTGACTAACTCTCACCTATTATGACCCCAAATAAGAACAGTCATCAATCCTAAATTTGTTCAATGAAATATTTATTATGTACCATGTGCAAGGCAAATATTCACAGGAGTGACTCTGTGAAATGGTTCCATTATTCTACATAAACTCTATAGTAGGTTAAAGAGGAAAAGGCAATTTTTAAAAGAGACTTTAGGGAAACAGCCCTTTTCATATCACAGCTATGATCAAACTCAGCATTCAGAATACCAGAGGTGGACAAATAAAAGCTGAAAATTTAAAAACAGTCAGGAGAATTTGTAACCAAAACAACTCAGGAAAATTAAATATGTGCTTTTAGGGAAAGGTCTAGAAAATGCAAGCAATATTATTATTTTTTTTTTTTGCAAGCAATATTATTAATGAAATAAAAATATAGGCTAATATAACAAATTTAGTGTTAATTCGGAATGTTAACTTTTTAAAAATACAAAATGGATTGCCCTGACAAATTAGATAAAATATGGAAAAATATAAATGTTATACCCTGTGGCCTAACTTAAAATATTTTAAATATCCTTGTAGATCAAGGGCAACGTTGAGGTCTTATTTCTGTTTTTATCTCTAGACTCTGGAAGTTCTTGAAAACAAGAAGCATGTGGAAAAAATCTTAGATGAATTACAAAATCGTTAAAAAGTTGAAGTACACAATCTGGGAGTTCATTTATACTTAGCTATACTTATTACTTAATAAAATTGTTATAAAAGTTAGGAATGAGGAAAAAGCATATACAATTTCAAGACGAAAATGTCTTAAGAACCATTCAATCTGAAGAGCTCATATGATAAGGAATTCTTGATCAACTCTAGATAATCTGGTTTCAACATTAAAGAGTACTGATCCCTTGTTTTCTGTTGGATACACAGCCTTCTTTCTAGAACATCTAATTGAAATAATTTAAGGTCTGATTATCCAGTTTGTGAATAATCAAAATCCTTCTCCAGTCCTCACCTACCCCTGAGGCTGTTTTTTCTGAATCTTCGTTTATTCTAACCCAGCCATGCTCTTTTCTTCCAGACTGGCAGAGAAAAGGAAGTTCAACTCAGTCAGCCTCTCTCCCTCCCTCTCTCTACCTCTTGCTTTCTCTATTCCTCCCACTCTTCCTTCCCCTCTACCAACTTTTGTTCATTTTTATTTGTATCAAAGTAGTACATGCACATCATTTAATTGTTAAATTATACTACAAAGGTTACAATAATAATCGTCAGCCCCTTCCTCCTACTTTCCAGATAGAACTATTTTCCTATTTTTTTAACAATTGCTTCTGCTATTTACCCCCATATTTCTAAACAGTGTGCTTCTAGCTCTGTTTTGTTGACTAGTACGTTTTAAATTTATTTATTTTATTTATTTATTTTTGGCTGCGTTGGGTCTTCGTTGCTGCACAAGGGCTTCTCATTGTGGTGGCTTCTCTTGTTGCAGAGCACGGGTTCTAGGCACGCAGGCTTCAGTAGTTATGGCACGCAGGCCCTAGAGCGCAGGTTCAGTAGTTGTGGCGCACGGGCTTTGTTGCTCTGTGGCATGTGGGATCTTCCCGGACCAGGGCTTGAACCCATGTCCCCTGCACTGGCAGGCAGGGTCTTCACCACTGCACCACCAGGGAAGCCCTACGTTTTAGACATTAGCTATTGACTTTCCATAAGAGACGGTGAAGGTTTACCCCTCACGCTCAATGTCTGCCACCACTCTCCCGCAATAATTCTATCTCTACTTTTGGTACAATCACCATTACATGTGTCCTTTACTACAAGTATGCAAATACTGTGCACTGAAGAGCTAGTATTAGGCAATGGTTACACTGCCTTTATTGTGTTTTTCTTTTTTCCTGAAGCTAATAATCTCTTCTTTTTCTTTACATAGCTCTGTGTAGCTCTCATTAAGTTCTTCTAAAACTCTCCCTCAGAATTCTAAAACACCTCTAAATACTCTTCTCTTTACTTTGTGCTCAAATGCATCAGTTACCACCAGTTGTCTGTCTTCTCCTGCACCCTTCCATCCTCCTGCTCCTCGCTGCGTCCTCTGGGCCTGCTGTCCCACATTTCCCTTTGCTTCTCTTCTGGGCTGGACCTCTTATTTCCAGGACCTTGTGTCTTCTCCCTTCTTGGTTTATCTTCTCTTTTGGTAAAGCATCTCCTGCTGAAGCTTCTTGAGAAAGGGAGAAGAGGAAGAGAGGTCTCCTTGCTGTTAAGACTCCCACTTCTCAAGTCTAAGAACCCTGCTCCCTTACAATCTCCTTTAAGGCAGGGGCCATGACCTATATACATTTTTTAACCTCCCAGGCTGTACGCCACTATTCCCCTACAAGTCCTTGCTCATCACAGACCCTGAAGTTACCTTAGTTATATTTATCTATTTACCAAGCTATTATCTCTCCACCTTGCATGCCTTAATCAGTGTATCCTCAGTGCATATAGCTGCCCACCCCACCAAAACCACTATATGAATAAACAGATAAATGAATAAAAACGTACGGAAAGAGTATGCATTTGAGAGTCAAACAGCCTTGTACTCAAACACAGGCTTTGTATTTTGGTTCTGAGACTTTGAGAAATGTGCCTAACATTGCTGAGATTCCATTTTTTCGTTTGTCACATAAAAGTAACTATTTCTCATGTGTCAAATCAAGGGGATGCTGCTGATTTATTTAGGGTTGAAATATCAGGATACCTATAACTTACTTTCAAGTGGTTCAGCTTCCCTTCCCCAGATGTATATGTAAGCACCCAGAGAACAGATGAGGCAATAAGGCAGTGATCAGTGAACCCAGGAGAAGGATATATAGGTGTTCACTGTACTTTTCTTTCAACTTTTTTCTAAGTTTGACTATTTTCAAAATACAAAGAGATGAAGGGGGGAAAATAGCATAGCTACCTCAGAGGGTCTTTGTTAGAATTAAAGGAATCTGATAATGAAGCACTTAAAACTGTGCCTGGGCTTCCCTGGTGGCGCAGTGGTTGAGAGTCCTCCTGCCGATGGCAGGGGACACGGGTTCGTGCCCCGGTCCGGGAAGATCCCACATGCCGCGGAGCGGCTGGGCCCGTGAGCCATGGCCGCTGAGCCTGCGCGTCCGGAGCCTGTGCTCCGCAACGGGAGAGGCCACAACAGTGAGAGGCCCGCGTACCGCAAAACAAACAAAAAAAAAACAAAAAAAACACTGTGCCTGGCAGTACTGGATGCTCAACAAATGTTAACGTCCTTCATTCCCTGGAACTAATCCCACCCTTAGACTGGAGAAATATAAAGGAACTGACATCTGTGGACTATCGGCTTGGCTTTCAGCCAGCCCTGCAGTGGGCTCACTCCGACTTCATAGCCCAATTCAAAAAACTTCTCTCTAAACTTTGCTCCCAGTGGTAAGCTGAAAAATTCCTACCTCCCCCCAAAGATGTGCACATCAAATCCTTGGAACCTATGAATGTTACTTTATTTGATAAAAGGGTCTTTACACATGTAACTAAGAACCTTGAGATGAGATCATCCTAGATTATCCAGGTGGACCCTAAATCCAATGACCAGTGACATTGACAGTGACAAATCCAATCCTTATAAGAGACACACAGAGGAGACCAGTCAGAAGAGGAGAAGCCAATGTAAAGTCCAGGGCAGATATTGGAGGGATGTGGCCACAAGCCGAGGAAGCCGAGGAAAGCGGACAGCCACCAGAAGCTAGAAGAAGCAAAGAACGTATTTTCCCCTTGCAGCTTCTAGAGGGAGCTGAGCGCTCCAACGCTCTGAGTTTGGATTTCCAGCCCCATAACTGTGAGGGAATAAAGTTCTATTATTTTAAGCCACCAAGTTTGTGGTAATCGGTTACGGCAGCCCGAGGAAACAAATACACTTCCACTGACAAGATTCTCAACACGTGCTTCTATTCAAGGAACCTGGCTCTGCCTGAGTCAGCCAACAGCCCTCACCCAGCCCTTCCACCTGCATCCCTAAGACTAGGGCCCTGCTTCCTGTCCCTGGCTCTCCTTTATTTCTCTCCTACCCACCTGACCATCTCTGTCAGCTGTTGGCTGCAAGATCTCTCTGATGCCAGCGACCTGCTTGTCTGCTCTTTGCATGTGACTTGCCCTTCATACCTCTCAAGCCTCATTCTTATGGGCCAGCTCCCTGGTCCCAGGGGTCTAATCATCTCTGCTCAAACTAGCCCTACCAACTACCATGCTCCAGATACGACATGCTTAACATTCAAAAATAATGGGCAGGGACTTCCCTGGCAGACCAGTGGTTAAGACTCCACGCCTCCACTGCAGGGGGCGCAGGTTTGATCCCTGGTCAAGGAACTGAGATCCCACACGCCGTGTGGCACGGCCAAAAAAAAACCATATTTTTTAATTTTAAAAAACAGGGGCACTTCCCTGGTGGTGCAGTGGTTGGGAGTCTGCCTGCCAATGCAGGCGACATGGGTTCGGGCCCTGGTCCGGGAGGATTCCACATGCAGTGGAGCAACTGAGCCCGTGCACCACAACTACTGAGCCTGTGCTCTACAGCCCGTGCTCCGCAACAAGAGAAGCCACCACAGTGAGAAGGCCACACGTCGCAACGAAGAGTAGCCCCCACTCGCTGCGACTGGAGAAAAGCCCGCGCACGGCAACAAAGACCCAATGCAACCAAAAATATAAATAAATAAATAAAATTTAAAACACATTTTAAAAATGGGCATAATAATGTGTTGTGAAAAAATAATTAGACAATGGTTGCCTTGGGGGGTGGGGTGGGAACCGACTGGGAAGGGGTAGAAGAGAACTTCTGAAGGGTTATGGAAATGGTTTATGTATTGACAGGAATCTGGATTGCAAGGATATTTGCATTTGCCAAAAGTGATCAAACTGTAACTAAACTTAAGATATCCGCATTTCACCATATGTAAATTATTCCTCAACCAAAAAAAGTGGTGGGAAATTAAATTTAATAAATTAAATAATAAAATAAAATTAAATTATTAAAAATATAAAAAATTGAATTTAAAAAGTATTTTAAAAAAATGAATCTAGACACAGACTTTACACCCTCCACAAAAATTTACTCAAAAATGTATCACAGACCTAAAGGTAAAACAATGAAGCTATAAATCTCCTAGAGGATAACCTAGGAGACAATCTAGATGACCTTGGATATGGCAATGACTTATAAGAGACAACACTAAAGTCATGATCCATGAAGTAAATAATGGATAATAATTTCATTAAAAAAAAAGAATAGGCAGCAGTAGTAGCACCAGTGATTTTAATAGTTGTTCTGGGGGTTGTGATATAATACCAATGATAACTAATATTTATATGTTCTATATTTTACTTCCTTTAAAAATCCACTAATTTCTCTGCAACAATATCCCTTTGAGAAAGTTAGATATGATATCAATGTCTCCACTTCATAGATGATAAAATCAAGGGGCAAAGGTGAAGTGACTGCCCAAGGTCACGGTGAATTAAAAGAACAGCTGGAGCCATGACCTAACCCTTGGTCTCACAGAGGGAGGATCCACATCAGAGAAAACTGTGTGCCTGCGAGGAAATAAGTAATCAATTAGTCCCCGAAGGGCTGGCTCTGCAGACCCAAATTAATCTACGTGAATAATAAATTTACCTTAGAAACTACAGCCATTGAAAATTTTCCTCTTCGGTACGATGTCTGGGAGCACACTCTGGGGGAAAGGATGTGCAGTTAAGGTGACAACAGCAGTGCCCAGCACCAAGGGAAGCTCGGAGACTCCAGACTGTTTCCCGGAAATGGAAAACCCATCACCAAGCCAGGACTCCTCATTTCTCAGAATCCTCGCTGTGCTGCCATCTCTGCAAAGGAAGAGGCCTTGTTGCCTCTTTCTTTATATGCCCCAGAATAGATGTTCTGTAATATATGCACAGCCTACTTGTAGTAAATAAATGGCAGTGACGTAGACTCTCTGAGTATGCTTCTCACAGGACCCTGACTTAGCTCCGGTCTTTATCCACAGACACGCTGTTGCCTGGTTAATTCCCCACCAACTGAATAGCTTGTCCAAAACAACTGCTTCATCAAGACTCTCCCCGCTTGAACATTTCCAAGGTTGTCTGCTTCCGATAGGCTAAGAGTCCAGCATCTTTAGTCTGCCTTTGAACACGTCCCACAGTTGGACAGGAACCAGCTTATCCAAAGTGGTCATCTACTTCCCACGGTCTCAGCCCTGTGCTCCAGCCATACCAGAACCATCAAAAACCCCTGAGGGCGTCAGGATCTACCTGACCTTGGGGAGTGGAGGGGGTGGGGATGTTCTCCTTTAAATAGGGAGCTCAGGGAGGGATTCACTAAACTAAGGTGAGATTGGAGGCCAGAACTGAGAAAGGTGAGGCGTGAGACATATGAATACCTGGAAGGTGAGCAATTCAGACAGAGGAAACAGTCAGGCAAAGGCCCCATGTTGAGAATATGCCTGCCAAGTTCAAAGAGCCACAGGGAGGCTGCCGTTTCTGGGGCAGAGAGAGCGGGAGGGGTAACAGGAGGTGAAGTCTGAGGCGTCACAGGCCATCAAGGTGATGGGGACTTTGGCTTTTATTCTGAGATGGGAAGCTTTGGAGGGTTTTGGACAGAGAAATGACATCATCTGACCTGCATTTTAAAAGGGACCCTCTCTCTGGCTTCTGTGTTGAATACAGAGACTGTTGTACCAGGTTAGAAACCGAGAGACTACTGCAATAAAACAGGTGAGAGATGAAGGGGGTGAGGAATAGCAGGTGGTGGTGGAGGCAGTGAGAACAAGGTCAGATTTGCAGATGCATTTGGAGAGTAAAGCCTGAAAATTCTCCATCTTTAAGCTCCATCTCAAGGATGGGGGGGAATTAGCCAGGGTTGATAATATAACCTTTGCATAGGCCCTGAACCACAGAATAGCTTGGTTGGCTCCAGGAGCCAGAAGGTGAAGGGACCTAGAGTTTAGTGAACACAGAGTGAACTTGGTAAGGGGAAGCTGGCGAGGTGGGCAGGGGCCGACGAAGCAGGGCACAGGAGGCCACAATGGGAGGTCGTGGATGGGTTTTAAGCAGGGGCATCTCTTGAAGCAATTTATGTATAAAAAGGTCACTGTGGGGCTTCCCTGGTGGCGCAGTGGTTGAGTGTCCGCCTGCCGATGCAGGGGACGCGGGTTCGTGCCCCGGTCCGGGAAGATCCCACATGCCGTGGAGCGGCTGGGCCCGTGAGCCATGGCCGCTGAGCCTGCGCGTCCGGAGCCTGTGCTCTGCGACGGGAGAGGCCACAACAGTGAGAGGCCCGCGTGCCGCAAAAAAATAAAAATAAAATAAAAAAGGTCACTGTGACTGCTAGGTGGAGCCTACATGGATTAGAGAGTGAGCTATTAGAAAGGTCTTATTTGTATTCAGCCAAATAAGTTTTCCTTGATTAGTCCCAGTTCTACTTACTTGAAGCCGTGTGGAATGATTCTGATTTCCTTCTCTGAGACTCCATGCTGTCCTCAGAACCCCTCCACTAGGCTCAGCACGTCTCACAAGCAGTTTTTATCCAGGACTGAGCGCAGTGTCACAGTTGAGACCCATCCAGAGCAAACCAGAGTGTTCTGGGTTCCATGCCTGGAGCCTGAGATCCTTTTCTTACCACTAGCGGCAGCCAGGATGAGCCGTCTCCTCTCCTGGCAATGCTGCTGCTGCTCACAGGCTCCTGCCCTACTCGGTCCCAGTGACCTCCTTATCCGATCAGTTTCACCCGGTAAGCAACACAATCACTTTGCCCCTCAATCATAATGGCTTCCCAGTAATGCTCTACTGGTGAGAATACATGAGCTTGTGGGTGGGAATGTGTTTGTTTCGTTTCCCGGATAGATAATAAGATGTTGGACGCATGAGAGTGGGTTAATTTCTCTGGCTCGGTAGCTAGCACAGTTCTCAAACAAAAATTGATGACTGTCTTTCGGAGTAAGTATATTGAGTATACTCTGAACGTAAGTATACTCCTTGGTTTGCATCAAGTAAATGTAAATTATAACACCAATAAGATACCACTGCACACCTATTAGAATGGCCAAAATCTGGTACACTGGCAACACCAAATGCTGGGGTGGCTCTAGAGCAACAGGAACTTTAATACATGGCTGGTGGGAATGCAAAATGGTACAGGCACTTTGGAAGACCGTTTGGAGGTTTCTTACAAAGGTAAACATACTCTTACCATACGATCCAGCAATCGTATTCCTTGGAATTTACCCAAATGTCCTGAAAACTTATACCCACACAAAAACCTGCACACAGATGTTTAGAGCAGCTTTATTCATAATTGCCAAAACTTGGAAACAACTAAGATGTCCTTCGATAGGTAAATGGATAAATAAACTGTGGCACATGCGGACGATGGAATACTGCTCGGTGCTAAAAAGAAATAAGCTATCAAGCCATGAAAAGACACGGAGGAACTTTAAATGCATAAAACTAAGTGAAAGAAGCCAATCTGTGTGATTCCAACTAGATGACATTCTGGTTGTAGAGACAATAAGCTATAGAGACAATAAGATCACTGATTGCCAGGGGTGGATCAGGGAAAGAGACAACTAGGCAGAGCAAGAGGATTTTTAGGGCAGTAAAAACACTCTGTATAACATTGTAACAATGGATACATGTCATTATGCATTTGTCCAAACCCATAGAAAAGGCAACACCAGGAGTAAACACTAAGGTAAACTATGGACTTGGATGATTATGACCTGTCAATGTAGGGTTATCGTTGGCAAAAATGTACCATTCTGGTTAAGTGATGCTGATATTCTGTTGTAAAACTAAAACTGCTCTAAAATAAATAAATAAATAAAAGTCTTTAAAAAATGAACTGTTGGAGGCTCACCCTTGTTAATAGGAGTTGAGGGAGTACAGATCCCAAAGAAGGGGATCCTAGGCGGGTTGGCACCCCCAAAGCAGCTGACATTCCCGGAACATCATTTTCCCTCTCTGCTGTATTAGGCTCTTGTTCCTAGATGTTCCTAAGAAACAAGGGAATTTTCTCATTGTCATCCTGGATATGTTCAAGTGAAGCGAAAGTGAAAGTAACGTTTGTTGAGCACCTACCATAGGCATTTCTCTTATAGCAGGAAGTTTTCATGATAAAATTTGGAATTACCCATGCAATCAATTAGAAAGTAGGATTTGCCCTGCCATTGTTTTTAAAGTATCTCCATCTGGAACTTGTAGAAACAGAAGCATTTTGAGCCAACATGGCAGCTTCATTTGAATGACTTGCGGCTTTCTTTACCACAACAATGGAAGATGAGGGAATAAAGGTGATAAGAATGAGTAAGAAGTACTGAAGATAGTGTCTATAGGACTATGAAGAGAAGGCTCTTTATTCTTGAGCAGAGGCTGGAAGTAATCAAAGCTGGATTTGCTAAGCAATGGTTATAGCAACATTTAAAATTTCTATTATTGAAGTGTCTGCAGGAAAAATAACGTTTGACATTGAAAATCTGAAACTCAGGAATCCTTAGCCCCATTTTCACATTGTTTTTCTAATGTGGTTTCTTAAAAAGATAACACTGATCCCATCGGCACACCCACCATCACATACTGAACCAGGCAGTGCTAAGCGGGTGCTTACTGAATCAACGTGCTTAGTCAAAAACAGGTTGCAAATGGCATGAGTTTTAGAAACCTAATCACTGTGTTTCTCTGTGGAATGGCAAATAGACCCGAGATTCGTTTCACAAACACCCGTGAAGCAGAGTAACTCAGAACGGAACCTATCTATATCTTTTCTGAAACTACCATGGTCTTGGACCAGAATCTGAAACAAGGGGGATAGCTCACTTGGGGCCTGTTCCTCCTCTGAACCTCATACTATCATCTGAGCCAAGAGCGAAGTCCCCCAAAGCAAGTGCCAGGAAAGGGCCTCGGAAGAAGGTGATTTTTCCCAGGAAGAGTTGAACTTCTTGGGTGAACAGGCCTTGCCTCGACTACCAACCCCTTCCATCCAGAAAACAGCCCTGGGAGCCCCAGAGGGGGCTTTTTCTGCTGACTTCTCACACACCCTTCTTTCAAATGAATTTAAACCTTTTCTTGTCCAAATCCCTACAGAGGGGGGGAAAAAAAAAGAGTAACCACTCTGTAGTTTTTCTACTATTATGCAAATAGATTAATCAGGCAATGCTCCTGTGAGAATTAATTTATATTTGAATCCAGTGAGGCCTGGATGCTTGCTAACAGAACTCCCCCCGCCCACCCCCCGGGCCAAAGCCTCAGCTAGGTAGCACCTCACATTATTCCTTTGACGAGATGTGAACTGACACAAATACTATGGCACCCTTTCAATCCGATTACCCCGTTACCTCACATCAATGCTACCCCAGCCATCGGATTCTGGCGTCTTTCCTTTCACCGGCCCCAGGAACAACGGACAACTCCTCCTCGATAAACAAGCACCCACGCTGCCACCTCGTAGCCCCGGCTCTTAGCCCATCATCCTCACTCAATGGGCTCTATTCGACAAGGTATTTTATTTTGTGTGTAGGAATCAAGGACTGAAAACCAGTTCAAAATCAGGCCTGGCTGGGGCTGTTCATTCAAAGCTGCCCTTTCACACAATCCGTCACTGAGAGCCTCTGGAAACAACACCCCTGAAGTATCCACCCTGTAAAGGACGTCATCCCCTTGGGACGCTCCGGCCCCCATCTCCGCTTCATCTCCCTCCCCGGCGTCTTCTGAACTCTTTTTAAAACGCACAAAAAACGAATAGCACAGGTTTCCCTAGGCTTGCGTGACCTGAAGCTCAGTCAAAATGAACCTACATTTTAAACCATACCTTTGTACTAAACTCATGTTGACAACCACTAAATTCTTTCCGTTGCTCTGCACAGAAACTTACAACAACAACAAAAAAAGATTCATTTCTCTCCCTGCCCCCCAACCCCAAACTCTGCCCATTTAAGAAGCTTGGCTAAACAATCCACCAGGTGGGGGGAAAGCTTTTCTATGTGGGCAGCTCAGTTTCTGGAGCCCCTACCTTGGTAATTAGATTAACAGGCAAATGTGAATAGCACAGGCCACAACGGTCCCCCTCTCCCTTCATGCTTTATACCATTTAGTGCACATAACCCAGGGAAAAATATCTTGAATGGTGGCAGAAAAAAATATGAATTTGTGAACTATGCTAAAAATGGAAATGAGAGAGGATGAAAACAAAGCCAGCTTTATTTGCTAAAAAGCAACCCCAACTGATTGTAGTACTTGGTTTTTTGAGAAAAGGGCAGAAATTATATGTGACATTGAACTTGTGCTGTTGGTATGTTTGTCAGCTTTGTAGTTAGTTAGCTTAAATATTTCTGTAACTTCTTTTAGCTTCTCTAAAATAGAGGACAGTGACCCTACAGCAACGCTTGTGTTTCTGAATGGGTGAAGGCAGGGATACCTTCTGTAACCACCATCCCTCTAGAGGCTCTGAATTTGAGAAACCCTTTAAAACACTTTCTAACTAAATACGTATATTAAGAAGCTACTCACTTTGAGAATACGAGAAAGCAAAATAAGTAATAAGAATTGAAATACATGAACATTGCCTCAGAACACCTACCTACAAGGAAAGTTATTGGTTTTGCCAAATACCATTCACATTTTTTTCAAAGCAGCTTGCTTTCTGTTTATGCCAGCGGCGAACACCTCTGTTTTCATATCAAATAGACTTCCATTTAAAAGTTAAAGAGGCACTGAGTGCACGTTAGCTTTTGGTCATTCATTTTCACTAAAAGAGACACTGTCTTTTGCTTTCACCTGAACACTGAAGCCTGTGCCCAAATGTCTAAAATTTGCTGCTTAATGTCTGCCAAGTACAGATTTAGTGACTCTTCAAGAATGCTGTTTCATACCATAGTTTTACTTAAAAATAAGTGCAACTGCTTTATTCCCTTCCTTTGGTCTGACTGGTCACCATTCACTCAACAAACACTCCTTCCGTATCTACTGAGTAGGAGATGTGCCCACAGCGGCAGGCTCTCAGTAGCATTCAGGGTGACCTGTGTGGTTAAAATCCTCACTCCACATTCTTCCTTCACCCACAATTTGGGGCCACGGGAACCTTCTCCTGCAAGCTTCTCCCTCCTCAATCCTGCCCCTTAACAGGAAATATCTGGGAGACTTAGTGCATGAGCTTAGGGGACTCAGCCTCCTCAATGCTATTGCCTTCTTCATGTGACAAAGGCTCCCAGGCTACCCTAATGGACCCCCTTGCCCCCTAAGTTCCCACATCGCTCCTCGGCCCCTTCCCAGATCACCTGCCTGCCCAGAAACACAAATGCTCCAAACATAGGGCGTGCCTTCCTCTAACCCACTGGTCTTCAACCGGGGCCAGTTTGGCAGTGTCTGGAGACATTTTTCTCTAGGAGGGAGGGGGGAGTATGCTACAGGCATCTAATAGGTAGAGGCTAGCAATTCTGCTAAACCTCCTACAGTGTACCACACATTCCCCCACAACAAAAACTGAAGTTCAGAAATCTTTAATCAGTTCCCTCCCCAATTCCATAGACAGCATAGGCGACAGGGTAGGAACACAGACTTTGGGTCAGACCACCCTGGTCCAAATCTGCCTCTGCCACTAAATTAACTACATGATGCCCTGCAAGCTACTTTACATTTTTGGGCCTCAGTTTCTTTGTCTGTAAAATGGACTTGTTATGAGGAGACAAGGAAATTTTATATATATATATATATATATATATATATATATATATATATATAAAGCATTAACACAGTACTCGCTAAATGGAAGGCATAATTATTGTTGCAATTGTATCATCATCCCTGGAAATGTATCCCAAGATCCAATCCCCTTGAGTCCTGTTATTTAATGGCAAACCTCTTTCCTATGAGCTTTCTCGCCGTAGTTCTCATAGTTCTCAAACCACAGATGCTACATGGAGCATGGGTCTACCGCTCCTGCTGCCAGAGCCCTGGAAGGCATTATTAATTAATAGCAGAAAATTTTCCCAGGCCACCCAGAGTTGATCTTAGAATCCTTCTCTACATATCAATAGTAGCTTAAATGCAACTACTAACCAGCGACATTCGGCACATGAACTGAAGTGTATTTACCACCTTTCATTAATATGTTATCTCTTGCTAACCAGAGGTTATCTCTTGCTAGAAATAGTGAGTTCCTTATCACTGGAAGTACTTAAGTAAGGCTACCATGAAAGGGGTTTTATTTTTAACATGCATGGGATTTTATGCATGTTCAGATAACCCTCTTAGCAGCCTGAGACCTGCATACCAGATCTGCAGCCCCTGTGCTCAAAATACAAGGCACAAGGAAGATGATTTGATGGGTACATTAGTCACGACAGGATAAATTCTCTGATAACCCCCAAATCATATAATAAAAGCTTATTTCTTACTCATGGCACAGTCCAATACAAGATGGGTGGCTCTCCTCCAAGCCATGACTCAGGGATCCAGGTTCATTACATGTTGTATCTCTGCCACCCCGACATGCGGCCTTCATGTCCCAATGGAAGGAAAAAAGAAAAAGGATTGTACTTGAGAGATTTTATATGCCAAGCCTGGAAGTAATATAGATTACTTCTGCCCACATTCCATTGCCCAGAACAGGGTCTATGGCTGCATCTAACTGTGAGGAAAGCTAGAAAATGTTGTCTGTGTCTTCAAAAAGAGAAGAATGGGCATTGGTGAGCATTGGCAGTATCTGTGGTGGTCAGTAAAAATTTTTAAAAAACAGGAGTAAGACGCAGTGGTAAAGCGTGGCTACCAGGACACATCCATGGGTCTAGCTTTGGGTAAGGCACATTTTATACACTTTGCTTTATTTAACATGTAGTAACAGACACTGTTTGTTGCCTATATAAAGCCACACACCTTTTCCTTTGCTAATCAGTATCTTCTTTGTTCAGAAATCTAACACCCATGTATTTCAGGAAGCTAGGTCCTTCCTATTTCCAGGAAGGTTACCCTAGATCCATTTAAAAAATAGTAATTCCATATTCTTTGCCAGTGACTGGCTTAGACATGAGCAACTGGCACTATTCTGGCCAACGAGACAGGAGTAGACATCCTCCAGGTGGGCTTTTGGAAAAGATTTTTTTTTCCTGCTGATAAAAGGAGAGAGAAGACAATAAACTGACTCTCCTTCTGCTAGATGTTGTCATCTGCACGTGATGTCTGGAGATGGGGCAGCCATTCAACACCATGAGGGAGCCAGCCAAAGAGGATAACTCGGGCTTCCCTGGTGGCGCAGTGGTTGAGAATCTGCCTGCCAATGCAGGGGGCACGGGTTTGAGCCCTGGTCTGGGAAGATCCCACATGCCGCAGAGCAGCTAAGCCTGTGAGCCACAACTACTGAGCCTGTGCATCTGGAGCCTGTGCTCCGCAACAAGAGAGGCCGCAACAGGGAGAGGCCCGCGCACCGCAATGAAGAGTGGCCCCCGCTCGCCACAACTAGAGAAAGCCCTCGCACAGAAACGAAGACCCAGCACAGCCATAAATAAATAACTAAATAAATTTTTAAAAAACATCCTAAGTAGAAACTTATTTTAAAAAAAAAAAGAGGATAACTCAACACATTAAGGATGGTAGAGCAGAGAGAAAGAACCTGGATTCTGATGATATCAATGAGACAATAAATTAATGGACTCTGGACCTGTTTTACTTCTGGAATTCTTGTTTTATGGAATAATAACTTTTCTTTGTAGTTTACTCTGTTTTTGGATGGGTCCTTTTGCTACTGCAGCCCAAATCATCCTAACCGATAGGTATGTGTTAAGTGCTTTAGATATACACTCTCCAAAACGGAGCTAGTGGAGACCTAAGGTTCATCTATATCTATCTCCCTTTGTCAGAGCAGGGAACTAACAGCTCCCCTCACTCTGTATCCCGTGCCCTCACAAAGTTCACTTTTGTGAAATCTAATACCTACTTCTATGAATAAAGTAAGTGTTGGAACTGCTGCTTCTGCTTCTTGAGAGGACTGTGAAGATTAAATGAGTTGATACATAAGCAGTTCGAGCAGTACCTGAAATTCTGTAAATGCTAAATATGTGCTCATATCATCATTATTATTGTAGTGGTAGAAGTTTTTTATTTTTAATTTTTATGTAATTTTAAGGTTACTTTCCATTTACAATTATTCAAAACATTGGCTATATTACCCATGTTGAGAACTTTTGATTTTTATAAACTAAGGTACATTTTATCAGTTGCTATATGCCCTCTGAGTGTCAGTTTGGCCCATGAGTATAATGACCTGTTAATCGCTGTAATATTTCAAGGCGGAAGAGGTCTCCAGACCTAAAATTTAAACCTCAGACTAGTCTCATCTACCTTCAAAATCCCTAGAGTTTCTTCAGGGCCAGTACAGAATAATGGTTATGAACGTAAGTTCAAGGGTCAGACTGAGTCCCAAGCCTCGGCTCTGGTATTTATTAACTGTGTGTCAGGATTCAATCAGAGAAGCAGAACTAACAGGCAGTATACCATACACATATCAGGAGCAGGCTGGAATCCACAAACACAAGCTGGAACCCCACAAGAAGAGACTGAAATCCATGTCAGTCTCTACTGCCTCTGACCTTGTTGGTGTGAATGTCCTGCAAAAGCCAACACCCTCCTTCAGCGGGGTAAACACAGGAGTCAGAGAAGCTGGGGAAAGTGGAGGACCAGCTGCCTCACACCAGTGACATAAGCCAGCTGGTCAGTGACAAACCAGCCACTGCTTACTTCCACCCTCCAAATCTCTCAAGCCTGTTTAGCCGTCCACCCTAACGGGAGTCATGCTGCACTGGAAATTCTGAGAAACAGAGTTCAGCCTAGCCAGGCTGACACAATGCAAAGCCAACCTAGTTCTGTTGTTAAATTTCCCTAAGTTTCTGTATCTCCTCCTGTAGGTAAGTGGGGATAATAATAGTATTTACCTCATGAGGCTGTTTTGAGGATTACTGTAAATCATGCCTGGAAAATATTTAACACAGTACCAGGCTTATAGTAAGTTCTCAATAAAGCGAACTATCACTATCATTGCTGTTGCTATTACTATTGGTTTATGTCCTTCACTGACATTTTAAAAGGAAATCAGGTATAGGGTTAGGATATTTAGTTTCTTGAGAGGAAAGGGTACTAAATTTCTTATGTGTCTAAATATAAGCCAGTGACTGTTCTAGGCAATAAACATTTTTCATAGTCTTTTAGGGTAAGTAGTCTTTTAGGTAAAATTACCATTTTAGATGAGGCAGTTGAAAAAACTAAGGGACAGAGAGGTTAAGTAACTGGACCCAAAGCCACACAGCTAGTGAGTGACAATGTGTGCTCTCTCTTTATACAGTAAATCCCCTACATACGAACGAGTTCCATTCCGAGAACATGTTCCAATTTGTTCGTAAGTCCAACAAAGTTAGCTTAGGTACCCAACTAACACAATTGGCTATATAGTACTGTACTGTAATAGGTTTATAATACTTTTCACACAAATAATACATAAAAAAGAAAAGAGCCCGCGAGCCACAACTACTGAGGCCGCGTGCTGCAACAACTGAAGCCCACGCACCTAGAGTCCGTGATCCGCAACAAGAGAAGCCATCACGATGAGAAGCCCGCGCACTGCAACGAAGAGTAGCCCCCGCTCACCACAACTAGAGAAAGCCCGCGTGCAGCAACGAAGACCCAATGCAGCCAAAAATTTAAAAATAAAAAGACTTTATTAAAAAAACAGAAAAATAAAGAAAACATTTTTAATCTTACAGTACAGTACCTTGAAAAGTACAGTAGTACTGTACAACAGCTGGCACACAAGGACTGGCACTGAGTGAACAGGCAAGAAGAGTTACTGACTGGAGGAGGGAGAGGAGGTGGGAGATGGTAGAGCTGAAGGATCGTAAGCAATTAGGAGGCAGAGGGCAAGTTGCAGTTTCACTCACGTCAGATGTTGATGGAACACACGTTCGCATCTTTGAAAGTTTGCAACTTTAAGGTTTGTATGTAGGGGACTTGCTGTATATGTATAAATATAGGTATAGATATATTGCCAAGAAGAAAAAACTGCAGGGTGATTAAAACTGGGTGATGAGAAAGTAACATTTAAACTGCAGTTTGAAGGATGAGCAGGAGTTCACCAAATGAAGCAAGCAGAGAGAGAAGCATATGCAAAGGTATACTGGTGAGAAAGAGCCTGGCATCTTAGAGGAAGAGAGAAGAGATGGGAGACAGGACTGTGGTAGAGGAGGGGGAGCGGGAGGGGCTGGCAGGGGCCATTCCTACTTCATCCTAAGTGGAATGAGAAGATCCAAGATGGCACAAGCTCTGTCTGTTTTGTTCACTCCAGTGTTCCCAGACCTAGAACAGTGTCTGCTGGCACACGGTAGGACCTCAATCAATATTTGTTGATTGAAAGGAGAGGATGGGGCAATAAGAACTGACTTATGTTTTAAAATCTCTAGTTGCTGTAAAGTATGCACCTGGCCTCTCTTTGGTTCCTTCTAGTAACTTAGAACTCATTACTTTCTCTTGGCAGCCCTTCGAGTACTTGAATATGACAGTCATATTCCTCTAGGTTTCCATTTCCCCAGGCCAACAGATTCAGTTCACATTCAGGAACTCTAGTCAACGCTGTCCAAAGAACTTCTGCAGTGACGGAAATGTTCTATATCTATGCCATCCAATATGGCAGCCACTAGCCCCATGTGGCTATTGAGCATTGAATTGTGGCTAATGTGACTGAGGAGCTAGATTTTACTTTTCATTTAAATTTTAAAATTTAATAATTTTTATTTAAATTATTTACGTTTTATTTATTTAACTACCTTGAATTTGAATAGTTCCATGTGACTAGTGGCCACTGCATTGGACAGTGCAGCTCTAGTTCTACATTCTGACTTTTTTTCTGATAATAAATTGGATATCTGCATTTTCTCTGAGAGTCTTGCTTTCTTTAACTTCCTCTCCACCATAATTAACCAATTCTGATACCCATGCCTGTGTTGGCTTCCTGTCTCACGTCAACCGATTTAGTACCTAAGACCTAAGGATTAGCTGGCAGGCACCAGTTTTCAGAGCTGCATTTTTTTGCTTTCTGGACCACAGAATTCCTCTTAGTGATGAGTTCATTAACATATATATTTATGTATGTATATAAACATGTATACAAAACACATATATTTATACCCCCTAAGTGAGGGCTGGGTGGGGATCTGCCAGTGGATTCATTATTTACACTGTGAAAATTAAATATTTACTTAATTTAATGCTGTGAGACCAAGAGTTAGTGTATATGTGTTAATCTGAGCTTGGTTCCTGTGCTATGGAATTTGACCCTCTGTTAAACATATTTAGTCAACTAGGCATATTCACCAGTAATATCTAATAATGACCAACAATGCCAACAGACCTCATCACCTAATCATTCAAATCAGCAAAGAGGACTGCCCTAGGAGATACAGATGAAGATCAGACAGACTTTTGACAAAATCTGGGAGCCTTCCCATCTGGTTACCATCTAGAGAACCAAACAGTATAAAACAAAGAGCTAATAATGATAAGACTTTAGAAGAGGTTAGAAGAGAGATCAATAAACTAAATACACTGAATTTCAAAGCAGGAAAGGTCCTTTGAAATGAGGCAGCAAAGTGCTCCCAAACTTGAAGGTTTTATCACTCTGCACACATTCTCTGAATGCATGCTATGTGCCAGGCATTAGGACACAGAGCCAAAGGACACGGTGCCTACCTTTAAGAAGTTCATGGTCTACAGGGGAAACAAACATGTAAATTATTCCAGTAGGTACAGTTGCCAGCAAATAAAAATTCAGAATATCCAGTTAAATTTGAATTTGTGACAAACAATGAGTAATTTCTTTAGTCTAAGTATATCCCACACAGTATTTGGGACATACTTATACTAAAATAATATTTGTTTGTTTGAAATTCAAATGTAACTGTGCATCCAGTATTTTTATCTGGCAACTCTAAATACAGTGTAATAAATGCACTATTAAAGGTGAGTGTTAGGTACTACAAGAAAATATCCAACAGACATAGACCTCACAGTACATGTCAAAGAAGGATCACAAAGGAGGTGAGGCTCAAGCCAAATCTTTCCCAACCAATGGAAGTTAGCCAGGTGAAAAGAATCCAAAAGGATCAGTGTGCACAAAGGCACTGGGGTTTGAGAGAGTGGGGCATAATTAGGGAAGTGCATGTAGTGCACCAGGGGTAGAATAAGTAATAAGCAGAATTTCAATAACTGTCTGGGGGAAGAGCCAAAGTCAGAACCCAGAATAATGTTACCGTCTCAGGGCTGAGCAGAGAAAAGAGAGTTCACAAACTGAGCAAGAAGGAACAGTCTGAGGAGGAAAAAGAAAACCATGAAGTCCAGAAGGGAGAGGTCCACGGTGACAAATGCTGTAGGCAGGCCACATAGAATTAGAGAAGATCACTGACTCTGCAAACAGGGATGGCATCAATGACACTAACAAACCCATCTCAGTGGAATGTGGTGGCAGCAGGTTGAGAAAGGTCATGAAGGTGGCAGGAATAGGAGAAAGCAAGGTTAGACGTTGCTTTTCAAAAAAGTCTGGTTGTGAAAGAAGTACCATGCTTCGACCTGGACAAACAGGGAACTTGTGTGGGCCCTGAACTTCAGAAAGGGCCCCAGCCTGGCTCCCCTCCAGCTCCACCCATGTCCATGTGGCCAAAGGGACGTGCTCACCTAGAGCCCATATGCTCCCTTTTAGGCTCTGGAATTCTTTACCCAAGTGGAACCAAACCTGTTTTCAAAGACTACATAAGCCTCTCCTAGGTCTATCTTCCCATGAGTGGACAATGTCACTAGTGTGCCCATCCCTACACCTGAGGCATGCCCATCCCTAAACCTCTGGCTGTTTGGAGAGGGTGCAGGGGATATGGATGGATCTTGGATAAGTGGGCCAGGTGTCCACACTCTTGGATGCATCACCCTTCATGATGTAGAATGGAGTCAGAGTGGGAAATGGAGTAGGGTGGGCCACAGACTTCCATCTATAGTTTTGTCTCAGGCCTCACAAAAGTTAGAGGAAGTCTGTAAAAAGATGCAGTTAGAAATGGACATAAGGTCAAGAGACGGTCCTTTTGAAATGAGCACAGTTTGAAAGAACCTGTGATGAAGGGGGTATTGAAGCTATAGACAGAGAGGACAATGAAAAACAAGGTCCCTGTATCAGTCAGGAGTTCAGCAGCAAATATTTCCAATGAAGGAACCACTTACAGAAGCACAGGTGAGGTTAAGGGAATAAACAAGGAATGTTAATGCACCCAAAGACTAGCAAAAGTGGAAAGCTATTATATCGCAGGGCCCAGTGCGCTTGGGAGCTGCAGCTACAGTTTTTCACAGAAATGCAACAACGCAAGAAGGGAGTGCGAGGGGGCTTTCCTGGTGGCGCAGTCATTGAGAGTCCGCCTGCCAATGCAGGGGATGTGGGTTCGAGCCCTGGTCTGGGAGGATCCCACATGCTGCGGAGCAGCTAAGCCGACGAAGAGTAGCCCCGGCGCACCGCTGCTAGAGAAAGCCCACGCACAGCAACGAAAACCCAATGCAGCCAAAAATAAATGGATAAAATAAATAAATTTAAAAAAAGAAGGGAGTGAGAGGAAGAAATACCCTAACGTTTCTCTCCTCCTATCCTTGAGTTGGTGCCATTGCCTCCCACTAACTGAAGCAAAGCAGAAGAAACCAACCAGCAGGGTATGCTGGTGTCGATGCATTTCCCTAGATGCATTTTGCTAGTCTCTTAGGACAAAAGAAGGGGGAGAAGGAGTAGGAGGTGGATTTGGAAGGGCAAACAGAGATTAAATAACTAACACTGTCCCCAAGGAGGCAGGGGAGGACCTGACTCGGCGGAGATGTGAATAGAATGGAGAGTGAGCCGGCAGGAAGGAAATGTAAGGCCTTTCTGTCTGATGACTATCTTTCTCTCTGCAGTTAGAGGGAAAAGCTGATGGTGGAGGAGGGTGAGCAGGCTATAGGGAATGCTTTGATTTTCCTCCTGTAGACAGCAGCTGGCAGTTAGCCTTAAGGCCATTGTGCAGTATAGGTAACACCCTAAGATAAGGCTATTTCCCCCCACCCCTTCCCCATGTAAGAGGAATGTCACATTCTCTCACGCCTCCCTCTTGCTTCCCTACGCTGACTACGCAGAACTGCAGAGCAGGCAAAAGTCTCGGGGGACTTTTGCTTCTCTCTTTCCTGCAATATAACCTCTAAACCCATCTCAGCCTCAGGCAAAACAAACCTTCAGCAACTTAGAGCCCCATACACATCAGAATACTTCTCTCTCAAGTACTGACTCATGGTTCCAAACAGCCTCTCTCTCTGATAGGTCCCTCCTCTGACCAAATCAAGACTCACTTCCTGTTAGAAGAAAAGTAATTTTTAAAATGAATTTTTACTGCATTATAAAGAACTAGCAGTCTTACCTCTAATCCTCCCATGAGTATCTGGATTAGAAAAATACCTCTTTGTCCCAAAAGGGCAATCTCTACATTTCAAAGATGAGCTGAAGAATTTGGAACGTTTAGCCTCGGAGGCTCCCTCCCCCCCCCCCAGCCCCCACCTTCTGCAACCAACTGGCCCTAGATCTAAAATGACTCCTCTTCCTTCTATGTTTGAAAACATGCCATCTGGTTTTTTTTTTTAACATGAAAAAGGAGAAGGTGAAGCAAGATTCTGGTTTGGGAAACAGAATCTCAGTCCATAGGCAGAAGTCTTTTTCCCTTGTGGGTTCTTAAACGTTGGACAAGATTAAGGTTTAATACCGAGACAGCAAGCTCCCCAGAGACAGCTTGAAAGACTGGTATAAATCTGGCAGCACCGACTTCGCACAGCCACTGTACATCAACAAGACCAGTCTTCTCAGAGTCCTCTATTCTTGAAGTGTGGGTGGCGGTCGTAGGTGGTGGCGTCCATTTCTCCGGGATCTGCCACCCAACTCGCTGGGTTGCTGACTCCCTGTAGGGCTGCCTCCACCCCAACGCAAACCCAGCCTCTGAGAGGCACCTGCTCCCCATCCCGGAGTCCTTGGGGACTGTGAAGGTGGAACAGATATTTCCCTCTTCTCCCGCCCACCATCGACGAAAGCCGGCTCTTTCAGGTCCAGAGAAAGATCCTATATGGTTTCCCACTCAGCGCCTCTCAAAGATTCTGGGACAGGAAACCAATAGTTTCAGCTTGAGACGAGAGGAAGGGGAAAAAAGCTGGGGCAGGGGCAGGTGAGGAAGGGGTTCATGGGGGGAGAGGGGGGCGGGGAGCGCAAGGAGTAATTAAAGAGGCTGAAAAGCAACTCCCAGGACCAGGGGAGTGAGGCAGGGAGCAACACCTCCTGTTTTACACCTGGCATCAGGTCACACCTCTTTGTGAGACCAGGACTGAAGAGAAGTCCGACGCAGGGAAGGATGCAGGGCGGGATGCTGGGTGGGATGCGAGGGCCCGGCACCTAAGGGCTCCTAGTGGATCTTGAGACCCGAGGAGCAGAAGCCCAGTCGATCTGCACTGAAGCCTCCAGCTTACTCCACGCTTCTTCCCTCCACTCAGGGCTCGCCCCTAGTACCCGGAAATGCAGTCTTTCAGGTCCTCCAGGTGGAGGCCTGACGCTGGGAGCTGCTGGGTTGGGACCCGCAGTGGGGTGACAAAGAGCAGAGAATTTTTAAACCTTAGAAGGTCAGACCTGAAAGGGCCCTTAGAGAGCTTTGTAGGGCCCTAGTCCCTTGTTTCCCACACAGGGACCCTGAGGCCTGGGAAACAAGGACTTTCCCCAAAGACACAGAGTAAAGTGAAATGGATCCAAATGCGAGTTAAAAGGATATTTAACACTGCAGTCTGCAGAGAGCCGGTTAATCAAGGAAACGCAAAGGCAATTTACTTTTGGGAGGAGGGGGACATCAGCTTTGAAAAGAAACATTATAAAATTAATTTCCGAGACAAGGAGGTGGGAGTGATGGAGAGAAAAAGCACTCAAGGCTCGGCTCACCAAAATTTAATTTTGATTATCTTGAATGGGCTCAGATCGCCTTTGCCAACATCTCACGGTGCTAATATCACTGGGCGGCAGGGCCCAAGCAGCCAGTTAAAGTAAACCCCCACCAAGCCGGGCCTGCGCACAGCACTGCTCTAGAGACACCCTCTTTCTTCGGGTTAAAAAAAAAAAAAGAAAAAAAGAAAAAAAAACACAAAAAACCCACAAAAAAACACAACACACAGTTAACCACCTGTCAGGCCTGAGGACACAATGAGGCGCTTCGAAAAAGAGCTTTTCATGCATGCGTAATATATTTGTTCAGCTATTCACTTAATGAAGCTGATAAATGTGATGCAAGACAATAGTCAAGTTAATCTATTTAGTAAAATGTTTTCGAGACTTTCAGGCTACGTTAAGGAGGGGAGCTTTCGGCGACATTTTCATTTAAATGTGCTCATCTCCCCTCTTAGGCTGCACAAGGGGGTTCAGGCAATCTATGTGAATATAATTTCTTATAAATGTGTCTTTAATGGGTTTAATTCACCCTTGCCAGCTGTTTTGGGGGCTATTTTGTAAGAGCAAAACAAACGTTTCAGGCTTGGAAAGCTAGTTAAAATTAGTTTCGGTCAGCAAGGCCAAGCTATATTTCCTGCAAACCATCTGCTTGATTGGCACAATAGAAGGATTTTCAAGGAAAAAGGGGGGAGTGAGTGTGAAAGGAATGAGCGGTGCGGGGAGATGCTAGAAAGGGCTGGGGCGGCCGGTAGCTCCCTGTGGCCTATTCTGAAGGTGAACCCCTTAGAGGTGTCTTAATAGAGCGGCTCGCCTAAAGAGCTGGGGCTGTAGGAAAGCTCTTACAGCCCGAGCCTCGCCGCCCTCCTCCTTTGCCTCGCGCATCAGCTCCCTCTTTTTCCCTGGGACAGCAGAAGCCAGGAGGCGGGTGCTAATTCCGACGCCACCGCCACCCCGCAGCCTGCCAGACTTGCAAAGCAGCCTGCCAGACTTGCAAAGCATTCTCTGTTGGTAGCTCCGGTCGGGAGCGCCACAGCCTGGGGGTTTGAACCCTTGCAAAGTGCGACCCTGGGGTCCCAGTCTTGCCGAATTTACGTTCGTTATCGTTTCGGGGGGCGAGGAATATATCAAGCCACTCTCTACTTTTCGGGCACTTCGTCTCCCCATGGGCGGCCTGCACTTACCCGGGGCAGGCACTCACGCCTCGACCCACACTGGAGAGGGTGAGCCATGGCCAGACCCCGGCGCATCGGGCAGGGACGCGCCAGCTATCCAAGGCCCCGGGGGCGTGGCGGGGGGAAGAAACCCCAGACGGATTCCGGAGCCCTTCCCTTCCCAGGGAGGCTCCGGCAGCTTTGGCCTCGAAGGCCCCAGGAGCCTCGGCTGCCTCTACTGAGGCCTTCCCCCAGCGAGCAGCGGCGCCCGCGGCACAGGCGAGGATCTTCACCCCAACCGGCGCCTCCGATACTCTTTTCCCCTTCCGTCTTTTTTTCCCCTGAAAGAGAAACAGAAAGCCCCGCTCTGGGAGAGAGGACGCTAGTGACTTCTCTGAAATAAACTTGAAGATAACGACATTACAATGAATGGCAGGACGCACAAAACCCCAAGGGCTCAGGTCAAACGGCATTAGTCACAGGTCTTAGCCGCAGCCGCCGGCTGCGCAGCCCCTTAGGCTATGGCGGAGTTTGAAAAGACGCGTTCAAGGAAATCACTTAAAAGTAAGATCCTTTCGTCAGATTTCTTGCTTCCTTAGGATTTATTTTGCCTTTTCACGGGCCGCCAGCCCTCGCCCCCGCCTTCACTCTTCCCCTTGGAAAAAGGAAAAAAGGCTATGGAGACGGACCGCTGGAGGCCAAGAACACGTGGATCGCAGCAAGGGGTTGACCCACCTTCCAAAAAATGTCAGGCCCCCCTTTTAAAAGAAGAAACATTAGCAGCAGTTAGTCTAGAGTGAGGCAGATGTGTGTGTGTGTGTGTGTGTGTGTGTGTGTAAGGGTGGGAACCAAGGAGCGTGTCAATTGTCAAGATAGTAACTGTAAAAACTACACCCAGGGGGCTTCCCTGGTGGCGCAGTGGTTGACAGTCCGCCTGCCGATGCAAGGGACACGGGTTTGTGCCCCGGTCCAGGAAGATCCCACATGCTGCGGAGCGGCTGGGCCCGTGAGCCATGGCCGCTGAGCCTGTGCGTCCGGAGCCTGTGCTCCGCAACGGGAGAGGCCACAACAGTGAGAGGCCCGCGTACCGCAAAAAAACAAAAACAAAACAAAAAAACTACACCCAGGGAGATACCTCAGCTGGAGAGGAGGTCTAGGGAAGGAGGGTCAGGGGGGTCAGGAAGGACTTAGACTGGCTTTGAGTCCTTACCGCCCCTCAATACAAAGCCCTGCAAATGTAGGCTCTATCTTCCAGTAGACTGCAGTCAAATGCTATACTGCTGAGCTACACTTCCTTGATGAGAAACCCAACACCTCTAGTCTGGGTTTTCCTCCTTCCGGGAACTGGCAACGGCTCCTGACAGGGGAGTAGGGGATGAAGGAGGGAGGGAATGAAGAGGGGAAAAAGAAGAGAAGGAGGGAGAGAATGCAAAAACCAGAGCTGGTCCTCCTGCTTCCAGAAAGCAGTTGGTGGGGAGGGGTGATAGCGAATGAAAACGCTGTGGCAAGATTAGAGCTCAGGTGTTCAAACACTTTCGACTTTTTCCCCCCTATTTTATGGCAAAGCTTCAAAAAGAGGAACATTTGAAGTTCTCCGAAGATCTGTCTCTTTCGTTTCCAGGGGACTCCAGTTAACTTGAGCAACGCATTTCCCATATTTAAATAGCCACTTATTTAACAGTTGTTCTTTCGTTAGTGGTTTTCCAGGGCCTGCTGCCCAGAATGCCTCCATAAACAGTCTTGGGCTCAGAAACTCCGTACTTGCATCATGTTAGAGCATTAATTCGGCTCCAGAGCCCGACCTAAATAACTTTTTAATCTGAATCAAGGGAGAGCTTTAGCGGGCTCCATTTCTGGTTTAATGTGATATAAATCGCAGATGCACTTTTATTGAATGGTTAAAGCAGCGACATGGAGATCATCAACACAAAACGCCCTGAACAAAACCATCGAGAGAAATAAAGCTGGTTAATAAGATTTTTGAGAAAGCTTTGTGTTAAAAAGCAAAAAAGGAAAACCAGCTGAAGGTGACAGTTAGTTCATGGTTAATAGGATCAGGGCGGCCTGGCGGGCTGCACACTTCTCTTTGGGGAGGTTCAGCCTCACTAAAGAAATGAATGGGACATTTTACACATCTGTTATCTAGCCGAGCCGAGAAACAGAATTGAGGCTCAGCGCCACCCCAGCCCCAACCCAGCAGAAAACAGTACTGTCTACAGGAAGATTCTCATTTGAGGCACCAAATTAAGTAAGAATCGTCTTTCCTCATGTGGACCAACATTTTTGGGAACCGCGTCCTTCGTGCTGTTTTCATGTGTTTGTACATTGCAGTTGATGAAGAAGCAGCAAAACTTTGGCCGGGTTAAGCGCCCACAATGGGTAGGACTCTCTCAGGACAAATCCCAACCTTCGTTGCTGTGGTTTTAAAAGTCCAGGCTGTGAGTTTCTACTGAAACTGCCGAGGGCTTGTAGAGGTTAGAAAAGAGCCAGCAGGGCACCCACAGTGTCCAGGTGTCCTTGTCTGAGGCAGCCTCCAGCAGAGGTAAGCCCTTGGGAATGGAATCCGGCTCCCTTGCCCCTTTTCGATGCTGCTCTCTGATCCTCCCCCGGGTGAACTGCCGTTAGTTCCTCAGTGGCACTTATAAAGATACGTCGCTGAAAATCGTTTTCTAAGTTGCTGGGAGTTTGCAGGAGGGTCATATTACTATTCAGGTACCCACTAACTCTCTCGATCTCAATTAGTTTCCCAACATGAAATAAATCAAGACCACCCCCCTCCAACCCTAGGGACGCACATCCAATAGCCCCAAAGCATCAATTTCAAGTCTCCCTGGGTTGTTAGAACGGCACTCCCCTACCCCACATTTATTTAACCCACCCATCACATCTGCTTTATGCCTCAGCTGGAGTAATGTACAGGGCAGAGACCGAAGAGGGAGTATATTTTCATGTTCACTGACTTGAAATTTTCCATTGCCCTCCCCACAAGGGGGGAGGATTATTTTACTGATTGCCTGGAGATGAATTTCTATGAATATTTATTGATTTATTTTCCAGGCTCAGCAGGGGAGCTGCAAATAAATTTAGTGCATTCTTTAAATAATTCCTTTTCTATGAGGCAAGATGTCATCTGAAACTTCTAAATAGGCATTTAATTAGCCCGGGTGTTGCTTCCGAACAAAAACTCCCGGCGAGAGCTTTGGGGGAGCACTGTATTGCAAAGAGGCGGTCGATACGCAGAATTGATGCGCGCCAGCCTTTGTTGCCAGCCCATTGTGCGGGCCATGCTTATGAAGACTAATCCAATCATAAATTGCACCCCTGCGCCAATCAGCGCGCCCAGAGCCTCCAGCGAATGAAGCTCGAGTGGAGAACTTTGTTGAACTTCATTGTCAGAGCTGTCACTTTTCAAAACGCTTTAACGGGCGGGCCACTATAAAACCATCACCTCAACGGGAGGACCGCGGAGGACTCGCAGACACCCAAGTGGGATCGTTACTAGAAGACGTTTGCTAAGCCCAAGAGAGAGGGCGGGAGGGGCGGGAAGCCCAGCATTTACCCTCTGGCCACTGGAAGAAGGGTTTTTCGGCCCGCCCCTCGCCTAACATGATGTTCCCCGGCCTCCTCGCGCCCCCAGCCGGGTACCCCAGCCTCTTGCGCCCCACGCCCACCTTAACATTGCCCCAGTCCCTGCAGTCGGCATTTTCCGGCCACTCGAGCTTCCTGGTGGAGGATCTGATCCGCATCAGCCGACCCCCAGCCTACCTGCCCCGCAGCGTGCCCACCGCCAGCATGTCGCCCCCTAGGCAGGGGGCCCCTGCGGCTCTCACAGACACAGGGGCCTCGGACCTGGGCTCCCCGGGTCCAGGCAGCCGGCGGGGCGGCTCACCACAGACGGCCGTCTCCCCTGCCAGCGAGCCCACGTTTCTGAAGTTTGGAGTGAACGCCATCCTTTCTTCGGCGCCCAGAACTGGTAAGTGAAAGCAAAACGCTAAGGGGCCGGTCTAGATGCAGAGTCCTTATGGCCTCAGTTTCCCATACGCAGCGGGTACCCACGCTCACAGCAGTGCACACACGTACGCAAGATCCCCGAGGCCCCACTGTCAAGCAATGTGAGACTGAGGTTCAGACGATTCCCGGGAAGCCTCCAGGTTCGCCCCACCCTCAGAATGAATTTGAACACCTACAGGCCGAGCGGGCACAGTTCCCTGGCGCAGTGAAATTGCGCGCACGCCCCTGGACGTCTGCGTTTCTGTCCTTGAGCTTCTGAAAGCCAGTTTTTTTTTTTAACCCAAGACAATATATTTACTAGCTTAGCAAGTATTATCGGTCTGCAATTCTTTTCTCCCCATCCCCATCAGTTCTTCTATCTCGTTAGTGCCTAGGATGACATGGCGGGGGGACTCTGAGGACTATTGGGGGAGGGGGTTCCACAGATAGAGACAGTGTTAGGGAAAGTTTTACTTTACTGTGTCAGTACACTGAGTAAGATGCCTTTGAAACAGGCCGAAAGGTTAATCATGTCGTGTATTCACTGTGCTGTACAATAATCGTGTACTTAATCAAATTCCCTTTCTGTCTCCCTCCTTCTGTTCCTCCTTTCCTCACTCTCTCCCAGAAACATCCCCCGCCTTGCTCCAGAGTGTCCCTCCCAAGACCTTCGCCTTTCCCTACTTTGAAGGCTCCTTCCAGCCTTTCATCAGATCTTCTTATTTCCCAGGTAGGTCTCATCCCCCTTCCTTTCAGGAGGCTGGGCGTCGCCCCAGCCCCACTCCGTCGCTCCCTGCCCCGAAGCCGTATTTCTCCGTCCACCTCACGGGGTTACGCTCCGGTTCAGAGGTTGCAAGGCGTACAACATTCACGAATCCGTCGCGCCAATTTGATGCCCTATTTAGCACAAGCAGTGACTGCTTGACACTTTGCACCAATTCCCTGCTCTACAAATTAGCAGGAATTGTCATGGTCCAAATTTGAGGCGGTTCCCTTCCCGGCGAGGAGCTGTTGGCATCCCTTCACGCCGCCGTTTTCCCACAGAGTCAGTGCACTTGGCCACGATTCCCCACAAAGGTTTCAGCACCATGACCAATTGGTCAGCTCCTCCGGGCAGCCACACACAGACCAACCCTCGCCCCTCCAAGCCGCGGAGAGACACCTACCAGCCGGGGCTAATTTCTCTTTAAGACTCATTCAGGGCTTCAGGCTTTTCACAAGACCACATGGGGTGCCCTCTTGTGTGGGATGCCTGGGGTCGCCCAGGGGGAGGGGGACTAGATCCTCCTACAACCCCAACCTTCTATTTCCTACCTGATTTCCCAAACTCTTTCTCATACCGTCCCCCACCGCCATACCGTTTTAAAGATCCTAGAGCTCGTAAATTAAGTCGGAGGGAAGCCCATAATTGGGTCCCGGTTTAAAGGAGAAACACCTTAAACAGGTTCCAGGACGTTTTCATCCTGGAATCCCAGTGGTGACGCAAACTATGGCTCAAAATCTCTGCAGCTGGTCAAGATTAAGGAGACAGGAACTCTTATAAAGGGAAGAGAGACTGGGCATGGTCGGTGGGGGATGGGTAGAACCTCGACAGCACTTCCAAATATCAGCGAAAGAAACAAGCAATTGATTTTTGAAAGGGGTAGAGAGAATTCACCCCCCCTCACCATTCATGCTACTGCTGATAATGGAATTTGCTCCCTTTCTCCCCCATCTCAATGCTGTAACAAAAACAACCCGAGCTTTATAAATAGCTTTTCATGTCCATTTAATGAAAATGATTCGGGGAAGAGAAGCCTCTGCCATCAGTATTCTCCCAATGGTCTTGGCCTGCAGTTGTGTTTAGTTTGAAAGTGTAAATCTCTTTTGTCCCAGTAATATATGGCTTTCGCTGCTTGTCCTCAGTCTTTTTCTGTTAGTTCATTACTACACAATTACCATTCACGCTTCATTAGAGTCTCTGTTTCTTTTGGATTTTTTTTCTTCCTTAAAGCGAAACTCTCCCCCCTTTTATCATGCCAATACCCATTGGGAAGCGGTCAATGTGCTAATTAGCTGCCACTTTTCATGTATTCTGGCCGAATTCTTTACGTTTTGTGGGGGAGGGGAGGAAAGATTAATATAAAAAAAGATGAATACTGATTGGATTTTTCAAAACATAGAAAAATCCAAAGCGGATTTTCTCCTCTCTATCAAATCAGTAAATCACCTCATTTTCATCTAAAGAATGCAAAAGCCACAAACGCGTTAAAAGCTTAGGGGGGAACCCAGTGGCTGGATACTTTATTTTTACAATTTACTTTTTTCTGCAGCTATATTAGCTGATGCACGCAAGTTAGTTTCCCTGATATCGTTGAATGGAAAAACGAAATAGGCTATTGTGGGGGGTCTTTTCTGTGTTTCCGTGGTTTTACCTAATCCGGGTTTGCACGGTTGAAAGGGAAAGTTATTTGGGCAGAAAGCGCCTTTCACTCTCGCAGGTTTGTAGGTTCGTAGCCTATTCTCCAGGCGGAGAAAAAGGAGAGCTTTAAAGAGATGAAGGGATCACAGAGAAAAACCTAAGGAGGCCGCAATGATGGGGCGGACGCCACCGGCCCGGGCGGGCCACCGCCCACTCACTCACCTCGCACCCCTGGCCTCCGCAGCGTCCTCCAGCGTCGTGCCCATCCCGGGGACCTTCTCCTGGCCACTGGCCGCTCGCGGCAAGCCTCGTAGGGGCATGCTGCGTCGAGCCGTGTTCTCCGACGTGCAGCGCAAGGCGCTGGAGAAGATGTTCCAGAAGCAGAAGTACATCAGCAAGCCCGACCGCAAGAAGCTGGCGTCCAAGCTGGGCTTGAAAGACTCACAGGTGAGGGCAGTCTCCCCAGAGCCCCTCCCCCCACGCATCGTACGAACGGGAAGGTTCTCTGAAACCGCCTAGGTCCCATTGTACAGAAGCGGTAAGGTCTAGAGAGGGAGTAAGTGCACGAGCCAGCTTCACGGAGGCTTCTCGCGATAGCCCGCTACTCTCCCCACCCCGTCTCTCCCGGGCCCAGCGTCTCCCCCACCCCCGCCCACCTGGGCCAGGTGCCGGAAGAAAGGGCGAGAGGTGCGTGCAGCCGAGCTGGTGGGGGTAGGGTAAGGGCCACTTCCGGTCCGAACTCACTTTACTGGGTGGGGAACCGGCAAAAAGAGGAAGAACAGGGCCTCCTTCCCACCCACTTGGGGCGGTGGCGGGGGTTCTGCGCTAACCGCTGCTTCTCCCCTGCTCTCTCTCACCCCTCTCGCCCCAGGTGAAAATCTGGTTCCAGAACCGACGCATGAAGTGGCGGAACTCCAAGGAGCGCGAGCTCCTGTCTAGCGGGGGCTGCCGCGAGCAGACCCTTCCCACCAAACTCAATCCGCACCCGGACCTCAGCGACGTGGGCCAGAAGGGTCCCGGGGACGACGACGACGAGGAGGACGAGGGCCCGGGCAGCCTCCGCCACCGCCTGGTCTATCATCACCCGTCCCCCGACCCTCGGCACCTGCGGGACCCGCGCCTGGAAGGGCCGCTGCCCCACTCGCCCGCGCACTCTGGCAGCCCCGACAAACCTTCGGACTTCTCCGACTCCGAGGAGGCTGAGGAGGCTGAGGAGGAGGAGATCACCGTGTCTTAGAAGCCCTCCCGCGCCCGGGGTACCGATTATAAGTGCTTTGAAATTGAAGAGGTGGGATTCGGTGCGTGTTCACTTGCCCCCGCTGCGCAGACGCTGCCGCTCCCCGCTGTAGAACTGTCGCGTCGTCGAGGGCACCCTGGCCCCTTCCATTGCCCCCCAACGACATTCCCTTGCCCCACACCACCTACCAACAGCCCTCTCCGCATAAGTTAAATTTAGGTCTTGGTCCCAGCCTTAACTTTGCCGCGAGGGCCCCTGTTTAGCTTCCTTATTGCGAGATATTTTCAACACAGTGGGGTGTTCACTCTCCCAGCCCGGGTTTAGCTGTGAGCCAGGCCCTGCTGGTCTACAGCAGCAACAACCCTATAAGGTAAGAAACCTTTTCTGAAGTAGGAAACCGAGATACGAGTCACAACATCAAGCATATAACTTCAAGACCCCTGACTTCCTAGATCCCTCCACCTCCCCACCTTAGGTGGTGAGTGCCTCTTGCCCAACTCCAGACACTGGTAACCCAGTCTTCCCGTAGCAATGCCCTTAGAAAGCTCAAGAATTTCAAAAAAGAAAAAAAAAAAAATCTACCCGTGCCTTCTGGTCTAAGGTACCACATAAATATTGAGTCTTTTCTATGTGTCATATTCCAAACGCTCTCTGGGCAAAGAAGTGAGTTCTCTAAATGGGAGGAAGAGTCGGCCTCTATTTCGAGTGTGTGTTTTAAAGACTTTTCTTTACTATTTCTGCATGCATAGTATATGCACCAAGCACTCTATCTTGTGCCCTTTTATTATTTCTGGGGAGGTTTCACTGAGCACTGGGCATGATGTGAACAGAGAGAGACCCACAAGCCTCTTTGATTTTTTTTCCATAGAACTTTGCTGTCTTTGCACAGCTTTTGTGAACTGTACACTATTTTGTACACTTGTATGGATATTTTATACCAAGTTTATTGTGAATAATATAAAGGACTGACTAGATTTCCTTCTCTCTTTTCTTGCAATGGTTTTTAAACTTTAAAAAGGTAGCTGTTTAATTGAGTAACTTATAAAAAATACTTATTTTGTATTTTTACCATGTACAGATTTTTATATATGTATATATGTATCAAATGAACAAATGCCAAATAAAAAGTAGGATGCACACAATGATCAAGTGTTATCCCTAACTTACAGAATGTTAGAGCTATTCTAGTGCAAGGAATGGAGCTATTCTAATCCAAGTGCTGCTGGAATTTACAGAAGGTATGCTCATATTCAAGAGAGGAAGGCACTTGTCTAAAGCACCCAACTAGTTAGAGGACAAGCTAGAACTAGAACCCATCTCTGACTCTCGGGCCAGTGCCTTTTCTGCTTCCCTGTACCATAAAATAGCCAATTTTGCTATGGTTACAAGTAAAATAGCTCCAGTCAAGTGATGTCAACAAGTTGAGTCTGTGATGATCCTTCTCCTCCTACTCCAAGGACTGAAATGATGGACTAGAAGACAACAATGAAAGTCAGTTTAAGTGGTTCAACTTTGCAATGGTTTTTCTTTCCCTCCTTGAAGGCATATTTCCTAGTCCCCAGGGAAGCCCAAAGGTGGTTTTGACTTCTGTGTGTGAACTGATTTTAATAGGAATGACATCTACAGGCAGGACTTGGGAGCCCAGATACAGACTCTGGGGCTCCCCAGTGAAACTGAAGTTCTTTAAAGACTAACTTTCAGCAGAAATGATTTATTTAACCAGCAACCAGTAAAGAGCATCAGGTTAGAACCCTGGCAAGGGCTCTGTGCTCTTTGAGAGACTGATCTCTGCCACATCAGCCACATAACACATTTGTTTATTGTCCTAACCCACACCCCAACAGCCGGGAAAAAAAGTTGTTAAGCTTAAATTTCAATAGTTTGCGTTATATTTGAAATTTGAATATATTCTATTCTCAACTCTCTTTGTTCAAATAACACAAGCCCTCTCCATGCTAAGGTCCTGATATCCTGCCTTCCTGGGCCCATTCCTGACACTGGCAATCACTGTTTTCATTGTCATGGGAATTTGGGGGGAAAATTATCTTAATTATCATAGTTATCTTAATTCAAGAAATCTCCCACATTTCCCCCTCAGTATATATGAAAGTGTTAGCGTGGTGTCCTGCATATGGTAGGCATACGATCTTTCAGACAGGAAACCCTCTCTGCTCTGAGTGATTCAGGCTATTTTCTCCTTCCCTCTGCTGATGCCCAGAGAGATAACCAGGGATGGAATCCTGGCCAGAAATGGCCCACACTTCCCTCTCTGCCAGCTCAAGCCTGCAGTTATTACTTAGAGTCGAGAACTATTTTCAGGCATGGGGATGGATTTGTGTCTACATCAAAGTACTCTAGTGGCACACCCGTGTGCGTTGCAGCATTATTTACAATAGCCAAGAGATATTCATGTTCACATCATTCCCATTATTCACAATAGCTTCCACAACACAAATGTCCATCGATGGGTGAATAGATAAAGTGGTAAACACACACGATGGAATATTATTCCACCTTAAAAAGGAAAGAAATCCTGTCACATGTTATCCTGTCAACATGAATAAACTTTGAGGACATATGCTAAGTGAAATAAGCTAGTAATAAAAAGGCAAATACTATATGATTGCAATTATATGAGGTATCTAACGTAGTCAAACTCATAGAAACAAAGTAGAATTGCAGTTGCCAAGGGCTGGGGTCACAGGGAAATAGGGGGTTGTTCAATGGGTGCAGAATTTCAGTAATATTTCAGTATTGGAAAAATAACTCCCATGTTAGCAGATTTTAAAATCCAGCAATGGTCAAAATTATGGCAGGCAAGTGAAAAAAATCTGAGGTAAGCAATATATATATATATATATATATATATATATATATATATATATTTTTTTTTTTTTCTCCTTTGCCACACCACACGGTGCAGCTTGCAGGATCTCAGTTCCCTAAACAGGGATTGAACCCAGGCCATGGCAGTGAAAGCCCGGAATCTTAACCACTAGGCCACCAGGGAATTCCCTGAGGTAAGCAATATTATCATAAGGCAATGTAAAATTCAAACCAAGAAGTATTGTGTCATGTAAATAAAGTTTTTTTCTGTATTAATAAAAGTTAAGAAAACCCAGAAAAGGAAAAAAATATACTCTGGAGGTTTTTAAAAAATGTATGCTACTCCCCCATATGCACAAAGCTTTACTTCTTGAGAATTACAAATGGCACATTTTGGCTCATTTTAGTGCCAATTTTAGCTGAGCGTCACAAGGGTGAGAATCATGTTCGTTTTGCATACTGTTTTCCTAGTGTCATGCATAGTCCCTGACATGTATTAGGTGTTTGATATGTGTTGAATAAATAAATTAATTAAAAGGAGGGACAGAGACACTCTAGATTCTAGACCATAGGTCTGAAAGTTGAAGGATTACTTAGCCTGATAATAAAGTAAAAGAAAAACACTAAATTAACTGGTCAGATGTGTTTTTAAAAATCAAACCAATTGGGCTTCCCTGGTGGCACAGTGGTTAAGAATCCACCTGCCAATGCAGGGGACGTGGGTTCGAGCCCTGGTCCAGGAAGATCCCACATGCCACGGAGCAACGAAGCCCGTGTGCCACAACTACCAAGCCTGTGCTCTAGAGCCTGTGCTCCGCAACAAGAAGAGCCACCACAATGAGAAGCCCGTGCACCGCAAAGAAGAATAGCCCCTGCTCACTGCAACTAGAGAAAGCCCGTGTGCAGCAACGAGGACCCAACACAGCCAAAAATAAATAAATTAATTAATTAAAAAAAAGAAATCAAACCAATTACTTTAGTCCAAAAGACTAAAATAGTTATAAGCTGAAGAATAATAAATACAACAAAGAAAGAATTTTTATTGAACACTTATTATGTGGCAGGCAGGCATTCTGCTAGGTGCCTTACACATCAGTGTTTCTCTGACTTTAATGAGCATAAGACCACCTGGGGATCTCATCAAAATGTAGATCATGATTCAGAGCTCTGGGTATTTATTTAGCATTGCTAACCCCTTGTTGGTCCACAGAACACACTTTAAGTAGTGAAGATTTACATGAAGTTTTATCCTCACAATAACCCATCTAAGGTAGATATTATTATCCCACAATACAGATGGACAAACTGAGGCTAGGAGTTTTGGTAATTTCCCCATGCTTACCTCAGCCAGAATTCAAATTCAGGTGCATCTAACTCTAATACACCATCCTCCTTCCTTGACTAAACTGGTAAAAACTCATTTAACCAAACTCCAACCAATAGGCACTCTTTTTTTTTGGTATGTATGTATTTATTTATTTATTTTCACACACACACACACACACACACACACACACACACACACACACACACTGTATTTTATTTTTACAAGAGATAGACTGACACCAAGCATTGTAAATGGATGACCACAACAAAAGCAGCAATGATTGCAATTACCAAACACGAAACACACTCATACTATGTCATAATATTGACATTCAGTCCAGTAATCCTCCACTGTAACGGCTCCTTTGCTTTGCAGTGAAAATTGATTTATATATATATATATATATATATATACTTTTTTTTTTTTTTCTTTTTTTGCGGTGTGTGGGCCTCTCACTGTTGTGGCCTCTCCCGTTGCGGAGCACAGGCTCCGGACGCGCAGGCTCAGCGGCCATGGCTCACGGGCCCAGCCTTTCTGCGGCATGTGGGATCTTCCCCGACCAGGGCACGAACCCGTGTCCCCTGCATCGGCAGGCGGACTCTCAACCACTGTGCCACCAGGGAAGCCCTGATTTGTATAGTTTTTGAATAGGCACTCTTAATAGAGCTTTATGTTTTTTAATATTCTGAAGTTATGAGAAAAAAATCAATGGCTATTTAGGGATTTCCCTGGTGGCATAGTGGTTAAGAATCTGTGTGCCAATGCAGGGGACATAAATTCAAGCCCTTGTCCGGGAAGATCCCACGTGCCGTGGAGCAACTAAGCCCAGGCACCACAACTACTAAGCCTGCACTCTAGAGCCCGTGAACCACAACTACTGAGCCCGTGTGCCACAACTACTGAAGCCCGAGCGTCTAGAGCCTGTGCTTGGCAACAAGAGAAGCCACCGCAATGAGAAGCCCACGCACCGCAATGAAGAGTAGCCCCCGCTCACCCCAACTAGAGAAAGCCCGCAGGCAGCAATGAAGACCCAATGCAGCCAAATATAAAATATAAATAATTAATTAAAAAGAAAAAGAAATCCAAATTAAAAAAAAAGAATCATTGGCTATTTAAAAACCTTTCTCATCCACCTAAATCTCTCGAACTACCAGCTCTCCTCCTTGAGGTCTAAACCGGTGATCCACAAACTGTGATGTTAAAAAACCTCTTTACACTCTTAAAAATCACTGAATATCTAAAACACTTTTTTGTTTCTGTGGGTTTTATCTATCGATATTTTTGGTATAAGAAATTAAGGCTGAGAAAAAATTTAAATACTTATTACTTCATTTTAAAACAATTTTGTTAAATATCCATACAAATACCATACTTTACGAAAGATAAGTATATATACAAAACAAAACAATTAGAAAGAGGAGTGGCGTTGCTTTACATTTCTGCAAAACTCTTTAATGATCGGCTTAATAGGAGACAGCTGAATTCTCTTATCTGTAGAAAACTTGGCTTCATACAAATATGCAAATGGAAATGAGCAGTATTTGATTAAACTTAGATGACTGTGGCTCTTCTTTGGTACAATAGCAAAACTTGATGGGTGGTAGTTTTTTAAAGGTTAGTAGCAATTTGAAATCTAAATTCTTATCAATGAACTTTTCAACTACGTTACATTAAAGTCCATTGGTCTGTCTTGCAGTTTGAATGGGTATTTTACCCATATTTGATTTTGTAACATCATGCACTGGTCATTTGGAAAACATTGGTTCACTGGGTAATGTCAATATTCTAAACATGGACACTTTCCATATATTATCAAACATCACATTTGTTAATATCACACATCTCATCATAGAAGTTTTAAGAGTTGAGGAGCTGTCAAGCTCGTGGTGGCAGATACAAGTTTTCCAAAATTTAAGTTTTTATTTGAAAACTCTAATTTTATTATGGGGACAAATGCTATAATTTTTTCTTCAAGTGAAAGGCTCACTTCATTCATTTTTGAGAAAATGTCTACAAGATACCCAAGTCTGAAACCATAGTCTTTCTATCCATCATTCTTTCAAGTAAAAATGGAGTTCCATGAAAAATGTGGCTAGTTGAATCGCAAAGGGCTTTTCCTGGAAATCACCATCACATTTCACGATGCAGGAGTGCTTTATGCACACTTCTCATGTCATCATACATAGTATTAAAAGGATTACATATTATATACTTAAGCATTGAAATTTGATAACATTAATAATTTTTCCTGCCCCACCAACCACATTCGTAAGTGAAACTGGCTGTCTGTGGGCAGGAGGCAGCAGAAAATGCAACGACCACTGGCGCAGTTTAGCACCCCTGCCTTGATTTGTGCCAAGGTGCCAGTAGTTGTACCGACAACCGATTGTGCACTAAAAATGCCCTAAAAATGTCAACACAGTAGTTGAATAAAACATAAGATTCAAAAAGGTATTCAATATAAATACTTCAGCAACACTTGGATTTGCTGTCAAGCATTTACAGATCTTCTTTGATGATTAGCTGTTGTGAATACTAAACAAATACAAACAGAATAGAATGTCCGGGCACTTTTGCAGATTTGTCCATTTCCAAAGCAAAATTACAGTTTTGCAGACGATTTATTAACTGTTTTTGATTAGTTGCTCTATTATTGGGAAGTGGCACCATCATGACTTCTTTTACTGACTGTTCATTCAGCAGGTGTTCAGCATTGTCAGCTGTTTTAATTAGTCTCAGCTGCTGAATGTACTTCCTTAGCTAATGCAAGATGCTAACTGACTCTGTGAGATGCTTTAGCGGCCTTTCCATTTCTAGTCTGAAAATCTGTAACATTTTAATTTTTTTAATTAATTAATTTATTTATTTATGGCTGTGTTGGGTCTTCGTTTCTGTGCGAGGGCTTTCTCTAGTTGCGGCGAGCGGGGGGGCCGCTCTTCATCGCGGTGCGCGGGCCTCTCGCTGTCGCGGCCTCTCCTGTTGCGGAGCACAGGCTCCAGACGCGCAGGCTCAGTAGTTGTGGCTCACGGGCCCAGTTGCTCCGCAGCATGTGGGATCTTCCCAGACCAGGGATCGAACCCGTGTCCCCTGCATTGGCAGGCAGATTCTCAACCACTGCGCCATCAGGGAAGCCCTGTAACAATTTTTAATTTTTAAAGAGTGCCTCACATCTTTGTTTTAAAAGTGCAATTCAATTCCTTTCTTTAAACTCTGAATGATTGGTCTCAGAATAATAGTACAATTTAACTGGAACCATAATACTATCCCCAAACGGTCTGTTGTGTAAGACAATAAAGGTAAATTATTACATCAATTAAATTTTAACATATTTTCCTTCTTTTTTGCAGTTTCATCCAGCTTTTGTTTTTGTTTATTGGGGGAAGGGGCAGTATATTCCTGCCTTCCATGAACTCTGATATGTCACTTTTATCTGTTTTAGCATCTTTAGAAATAGTGCAGCTATGGGTTGAGAAAGTGACTCTTCTAGTCTCCCTTTCAATAGCCAACAATTCACCCTTAATATAAGAAAAGCATATGGCACATTTTCTTTTATTTTTAAATAAAATATAAAATTCTAAAATAATAGCAGTTTTTGGCAAAATCTTACAGTGTAGAACATTTTCAAAAAATTTAAAAATAGTATTGCTAAACAAGACAACCATGTGCACTTCTTGTGTTTCTGCATAGGCGCAAGGAAAATTTGGGAATTTCAAAATAGCAATTTACTGGGTGATAATGAGGTTACAGATGTCATAGCAGGTATAAGTGAAGAGAGCTGTAAAAGCACAGCAGAAGTACTGAGAAAAAAAAAAACTAAGTTAATCACTAAAATGCACATAAATCTAAATTCACCACCTTAGAAAATTCTAAGAAGCACAAGACTATACAAGCACATATTCCATTAGCCGTCAGAGGGAGACACCATTGCACATGCAATCCCTACTGTACAGAAAACACCACTGTACAGTCACGGAAGGGTCTTGGGGACTTCCAGGGTCCCCAGATCACACTTTGAGAGCTCATCATTTAAACATATGAAGTGCTTTACTAGGGGAGAGATGGGAGGAAACTATTTGGCCAAGTTAGTACCACTCCACTTAAAAATTTAGCTGCAACCACACCTGTGCCGTCCACAGGTCCTCAGTTCCCTCCCTCCTCCGTCAACTCTTCCCTTCCCTCCAGGAATCCCTTCTCTATCCATCTTCAGCCCACCTTTCTCAGTAGCACCTCAGTAGCACCCACCTTTCTCAGTAGCACCTCAGTAGTATCAGTATTGACACACGATCAACTTTATCCCTTCCTCCAAACGTACCCTAGAAAATCTCCTCTTCTGTTCCCTCTAGCTACTGCCGGATGTCTCTCAGCCCCTCGAGCTGGCAAAGGCTCATTCTGTGGCTCATTACCCTTAACACAGATGTTTCTCTTTATCCTTAGCCCTTGCTGCTGCTTTCTCCACGAGCTACCCTGGTGATCTTCTCCTCTCTGACTCCAGCTAACATCTGTTTGATGGTGAACCCCAACCTGGCACTCGAACATCTCTTTCCTCAGCTCCAGACCCAGATAAGCAGCAGTCTTTGGATATCTGCCCTTGAATGTCCCAAGAACTTGTTAAATTCCCCATGCCCAGGACCAAGGGCAAGTCTTCTGGTTGCAACACTCCATTCAAACAAAGCAGAAACAAAAACAAAAACACCCCAAAAAACAACAATTAAAAAAACCCCCACCCAAGTCTTCCCGTAACTCCGTGAATGCCTTCATCTCTCTTGCTCAAAAATTAGAGACAAGTGCCATTCCTGACCTCTCCCTCTCTCATCCGTTCCATACAAGGGATCACCCTCTAAGGCCTGTCCTAGTATGTAAGTCCTTAGTAGATTTTCTGCTCTTCTTTCCATTCTCACTGCCACTATCTCAAAGAAAAGCTATTATTAATTATTATTATTTCAGACCACACTACATGCTAGATGTGGGGATTAGCATTTTATGTTCATTACTTCCTTTAATCACCATGACAAATGATCTTCTGGTTATCCCCTTTTCCCAGCATTTAGTGGGTTTTGTGGAGAAATTTGCCCCAAGTCTTGAAGCATGGTATTATATTTATGGGGTAGGAAGAGGAAACCATATACTGTTTTGTTTCCAGAAAGACATACCACGAAGAGCAGAGGGAGCAATGTTTCTGGGTGTGTTTGTGGACAGTGATGTTATAGGACGTTTTTATTCAGTGGCAATAAATTGAAACAAGCAGCCACTAAGTAAACATTTCCAAAATGCCTCATTCTCTTTCTTTAAACATAAAAGAACAACAGTAATGGCCACTGAGTCCTAGTGTGCTGGGCATATTGCTAAAGCTTCCATTTCGTTTGCATCTAACCTTTACTACAGCTCTCCGTGGAAACATCAATACCTGCGTGTGACAGAGTGGGAAACTGAGGCTGAGTAACTTTCACCTAATTACCCAGATGGCAGAGACTCCAGCACATTCTTTTTCCACTAGGGGCAAAGGCACCATAGAAGCCAAGTCTCCTCCCCTTCTCCCCACCCCACTACCAACAGCAGCTTCTACATGGGGTCCTTTGGGTAGATATTCATGCTTTCCTTTAAAGAGTGTCTTTAGCTGGAGTCCCACAATCTGAATTTGGAAAGACAATATTAAATAATTATAGAAATGGTTTTCCTGGTAAAGACCTGTAAGTCCGCAACTTTACACTCTCCAAAAAGAAAAAGGTTTCCTTGATTTTAAGTTTATGGTTTTACTTTAAAATTTTTAAAAATGACTCTTTGATGCTGATGCAAAAACAATCCCAATCGGGGGGAGGTGGGGGGGAGGGATAAACTGGGAGTTTGGGATTGACATGTACACACTGCTATATTTAAAATAGATAACCAATAAGGACCTACTGTATAGCACAGGGAACTCAATATTGTCTAATAACCTAAGTGGGAAAAGAATTTGAAAAAGGATAGATATATGTTTATGTACAACTAAATCACTTAGCTATACACCTGAAACTAACACAACATTGTAAATCAACCATACTCCAATATAAAATAAAAATTTTAGAAAAATTCAAACAAATCAAAACGAACAAAAAAAAAACAATCCCAATCAAATGAGATCCTGGGACAGAAAAAGGACATTAGGTAAAAACTAAGGCAATCTGAATAGAGCACTGACTTTAGCTGATAACAATCATGTACCAATATTGGTTTTTTAACTGTGACAAATGTACTGTGGTAAGGTAAGGTGTTAACATTAGGGAAGATAAGTGATTATACGGGAACTCTCTGTACTATCCTTGCAGCTTTTGTAGAAATCTAAAATTATTCCCCAATAAAATATTTTTTAGAAAATCCAATGTGTTTGTATAGATGTGTTGCAAGGGAGAAAACAGGACCACATTCTTTATAGTTTAAATGGCAAAAGTACTATTAGAGTAAGGTGATTATTAAAAGGAAAAGTGAAGTTTTAATTCATTCTTTGGTAATCCACACAACAAAAGTGTGCACCCCACCCCCTGCCCAAGCCCAGTGGGGCTGATGATTCTATTATTTAAGCCACTCATCCCTACTCCCCCCTCCAAACCCCCCACCATCAGGGTAATGCCTCCTGGAATTCTTTTCGGCACAAACATCTTGTTTTAGGACCATGTTTAGACTGTGATTAAAAGAGGATTATTTACACCACGTAGGCATCCAATGCGAAAGGACAGGCCACCTCCTGCACTTTTCTAAACTTTTCTGTAAATACCACACCCCAGCAATCACCAACAAACTAAGCAAAGCAGATCAAGGGGCGAGAGCGCTGAGGTTTTATTGTTCTTAGCAAAACACTGTCAACTAGCAGCTACCACTAAACTCCTCATTCTTAGTTCAAAAGGACTCATTTACTGGGATTGAGGGCGTAAGTAGTGCTAAAGTTTGTATTCCAAGAAAACCTTCCTTTTCAAGCTGTATAATTGGGGGAAGTGACCAGGAATGAACAGTTATTAATTATTAACAAGGCCTTGGACAGACTGGTTTGCAGAGGCCTATTTTACACGCAGGTATTTGAGAAAGTAGGTCCTCATTCTAAGTTCCCACGTAAGTTTTCCTCACCTTAACATCAAATCAACCCCTCACATTTGTTCAGAGTTTAAAATTTTTACCTTACCTCATCCCGTTTGATTTTCACATCAACCCCATGAGATAACTAGGGCAGGCTTCATTTTCCCCATGTTCCACATAGGCTCTGAAAGTTGATTGATTTCCCCAAGGTGGCACGGCCTGTAAGCAGTAAAGATGGTACTTGAACCAAGGTTTCTTAACTCTAAGTCAGGGTTCTTTCATTTAACAAGTATTTTCTGAGGGCCTTCTGTGTGTCTGGATCTCTGGTTGTTCCTGAGGATGGAGTGATACTTGAAACAAACAGGGTCCTTGGTCTTGGAAGCTTACAGTCCAGCAGGAGAGACAGAGACAAGTCAATGAACAGATGCATATAAAATTACAAATTGTGATGAGGGCTGTAAGGGAAATAGAGTGCAAAGCTAGCCAGGGAAAGCCTCTTTAAGGAGGTGACATTTTAGCAGATATCAGGCACCAGTGGGGCACATATTGTGGAAAGGATGCTCCAGATGACTTAGGAGTCTGCAAAGGGCAGAAAGGAACCAAGAGACACGATGACGTTAAAAAGAAATGGGAGTCAGAGGATGGGCAGAGCAAATCTCTCCCAGCTTCGTAGCCCTGTTAAAGGGCTTCAATTTCATTCTACATGGGACAGGAAGTACAGAAGGGTTTGTTTGTTTGTTTGTTTCAGAAGGGTTTTTAATATGGCTTGACATGACTTGTGATTTTTAGAAAATCATCCTGAACACAAGGTGAATGGATTGAAGAATAAACTGGTTTTACCTATAGGCAAGAGTGGAAGCAGAATGATCAGTTAGCAACACTTAGAAATTACGGTGGGGGAATTCCCTGGCAGTCCAGTGGTGAGGACTCAGTGCTTTCACTGCCAGTGTTGAGGGCGCAGGTTTGATCCCGGGTCGGGGAACTAAGATCTCACAAGCCTCTCAGCCAACAACAACAACAAGACCCAGCCCTGTTAAAAAAAGGAACGAAAAACATTATGGTGGCTTGGACTGGGGGAGTGGCAGTGAGGGTACAGAGAGGGCGAGGGCTAAAAGGATCCACAGGTTGTAGGAATGAATTAAATGTGGGAGGTGAGGAGGATGGAGGAGCATCCTGTATTGTTCAGTAAAAAAGATAGCCACAGGGCTTCCCTGGTGGCGCAGTGGTTGGGAGTCCGCCTGCCGATGCAGGGGACACGGGTTCGTGACCCAGTCTGGGACGATCCCACATGCCGCAGAGCGGCTGGGCCCGTGAGCCATGGCCGCTGAGCCTGCGCGTCCAGAGTCTGTGCTCTGCAATGAAAAAAAAAAAAAAAAAAGCCAGCCACAGACCCATACATGAATTCATTCATGGAAAAGAAAAGATATATTTATTAATAAAGATCCTAAAGGATATCTAGCTTGAGCTAGGTCAATTTTGGGTGTGAGAGAAAATCCCAAATAACAAAGGTTTACAACAATACTCACATTCCTCTCCTATATACAAGGATGGGTTTGGAACAGCATCTCTGGGTCTTCCTGTCTCCCTCAACAGGCAGCTCCCACTCTGGGGTCTGTGATATTGTCATTTATAATAAGAAATATGTATTTGGTCTTTGTCCCCCTTTCTGGCACAGAGCTCCTAAAACCGTCAGAATTTCCTAAGTGATAAGACAGGTAAAGGTGTCTTGTTATCCATAACAAACATCTTTCAACAACACCTGAGTTTATGTTAATGAGGTGACTTCCAGAAAGCACTTAAGAATGGGGGCCAGGGACTTCCCTGGTGGTGTGGTGGTTAAGACTCCGCCTGCCAATGCAGGGGACACAGGTTCGATCCCTGGTCCCGGAAGATCCTACATGCCGCGGAGCAACTAAGCCTGTGCGCCACAACTACTGAGCCAACACGCTGCAACTACTGAAGCCTGCGCACCCAGAGCCCATTCTCCATAACAAGCCACCACAATTAGAAGCCCGCACACCACAACGAAGAGTAGCCCCCGCTGGCCGCAACTAGAGAAACCCAGCACGCAGCAATGAAGACCCAATGCAGCCAAAAAAAAAAATGGGGGCTGGGGGCAAGTGGAACCTACCACATGATTAAACCGTTGGAGCTTTCAGTTGCATCCACACCTTTGGGGAGGGGAAAGGGGCTAGAGATTGAATTCAATCACCAATGGCAAATGATTTAATCAGCCATACCTACGTAATGAAGCCTTCCTAAAAGCCCAGGAGGACGGGGTTTAGAAAGCTTCTGGGCTGGTAAACCCATGGAGGTGCTGGGAGAGTGACTGAGAGCCTGGAAGATCCGTGCCCCTTCCTACATAACTTGTTCTGTGCAACTCTTCCATCTGGTTGTTCCTGAGTTCTATTCTTTCATAATAAATCGATAATCTAGTAAGTAAACTGGTTTCCTGAGTTCTGTGAGCCGCTCTAGCAAATTAATGGAAACTGAGGAGGGTGTTGTAGGAACCTCCGATTCACAGCCTCTTGGTCAGAAGCACAGGTGAGAAGCTGCACTTGGAATTGGCATCTGAAGTCTGGTGGGGCTGAGCCTTGACTCCTGGCAGCTGACTCCATCTCCACGCCAATAGTGTCAGCGTTGAGTTGAACTGAAGAACTCCCAGCTGGCGATGCAAAGTTGCTTGGTGTGGGAAAAAATCCCATGTATTGGAGGGTCCCAGGGGGCTGCTCTGGCTCTGGCAACCAAACAGTAGAAAGGAGCAAAGATGAGGAGAAGGGCATGTCTTTTTCTCTGAGGGAACATCCCTGCAGTTGCACACACAAATTGAACTTCTCCACCGTGAGCCAGAACTCAGTCACAGAGCTGCACACAGCTGTGTGGGAGGGAAACCTTGTTACCCAGCAAGGGCTTGCTGCCCAGCATGCATCGAAGCCAATACCAGGGCACTGGCTTGTGATAAAAGAAAGCTTGATTGCAAGGTCGACTGGCAAGAGGACAGGAAGCAGAGCTCAAAGCTATCTCTCCCCTATCCAAGTCGAGGGTGAAATTTAACCAGTTAGGGGAATTTCAAACTTGGAAGCTGATTGGCTAGTCTGGAATCAGTCCATCTATGGTAATCAAGTTACTCAGTGCTGCTGGAAGCTGACTTTTCTTTAATGAAGGACTTCTGGCTTCGTAAAGGGCTCCGGTGGCAACATTTCTATTCTTTGAGTTCCGTAGACTAAAGATTCTTCGTTCCAGGCTCATCCTGGAGATGTGGGTTCCCATCTTGCACATGAACAGTGCTGTCTCTAAAATAACTCCAGGTCTGATTAATCAACAACCCTACTTAAAGGAAGCAAAACCTTTTCATTTCAGTGTAATCTGACTTCTGGGTGGTTCGATTACAGAAGATAAAGGGGAGGGTGGATAGTGGGGCAGCTCACACCCTCAGCCGCCCGCACCCAACAGTCCACGTGCCTCTGTGGGGAAGCAGGTGATGAGTAATAAAAAAAGGGATATTTTATGTTCCTCTTATGGATCTGCCTTGCTTTACTTCTCTACTTTGGAAACAACGTATTTGTGTACTTTTGTTTAAGCCAAAGAAGGGTTGGAGAAGGAGGAGCTTGTGCTGAGACTGGATAGAGTAGAAGGCACCTGAGAAGGAGATGGAAAGGAAGCAGCGCTCATGGTAGGAGGAAAGCCAGCGGAAGTAGGTTGTCATAGAGGTAAAGAAGTAGAGGGATGCCAGTTCTCCCGAAACTTTAAAAAAGGCAGTCAAGGGGCCTCCTTGGTGGCAAAGTGGTTGGGAATCCGCCTGCCAATACAGGGGACATGGGTTCAAGCCCTGGTCCAGGAAGATCCCACATGCCGCGGAACAACTAAGCCCGTGCACCACAACTACTGAGCCTGTGCTCTGGAGCCTGCGAGCCACAACTACTGAGGCCCACGTGCCTAGAGCCTGTGCTCCACAAGAAGAGAAGCCACCGCAATGAGAAACCCACGCACCACAACTAAGAGTAGCACCCACTCGCCACAACTAGAGAAGGCCTGTGCGTAGCAATGAAGACACAACACAGCCAAAAATAAAAAAAATAAATTAAAAAAAAAAGGCGTTCAAGATGAGAATACAAGCTATCTGTCTAGATAGAAATCAACAGGGACCCTGAGAAGACCAGTTTTATTTGAGACATGAGTGTAGGCCAAACGGAAGGAAATTAAAGAATAAATGCCCCAGAAACAGAACCAATACACAAAACCTTGCTGTTTGCTCATTCAGCGGAGAGAAAGCATGCACTTCGATAAAGGATGTTGGGACAACTGTCTCTCCAAAATTATGTACACTTTTGATCCTGAGCTCACATCATATGCAAAAATTCACATGAATTAAAAACCCAAAACAAATGTGAAATACAAAATTTTCAAATACTTAGAAAAAAATACATCTTGTTGTAGATGCACATAGATTTAGTAGAAGTTTAAGAACACAGACAGGATAAAAACCCAATTCCTGCCTCCAAAGAGGAAGAAAGGGAAATGGGAGGTGGGAGTGTAGGGGACATGTTTTTAAATCTGAAGGACATATGACAGTGTTAACATTTGTAAATTCTAAGTGGTAACAACGAAGTTTATTATACTGTCCTTTGAACTTTAATATATTTAAACATTTCTCAATGTCAAAAAGTTAATAGGAGAAATGAAGTAGAGCAACAGTTTAGGCCAGGGTCTTAGTCTGTTCAGGCTGTTACAAGAAAAATGCCATTAGCTGGGTGGCTTATAAACAACAGAAATTTATTTCTCACAGTTCTGGAGGCTGGACTTCTGATATCAAGGCGCTGGCAGAGTCAGTGTCTGGTGAGGGGCCACCTCCTGGTATACAGTTGTCTTCTCAAATGGGGAAGATGCCTTCCACACCCCGAGGAAGAAGTGAGGGAGCTCTCTCAAGCTTCTGCTATAAAGACACTAATCCCGGTCTGTCATACAGAGTGAAGTAAGTCAGAAAGAGAAAGACAAATACCGTATGCTAACACATATATATGGAATCTAAGAAAAAAAAAATGTTATGAAGAACCTAGGGGTAAGACAGACCTACTAGAGAATGGACTTGAGGATATGGGGAGGGGGAAGGGTAAGCCGTGACAAAGCGAGAGAGTGGCACGGACATATATACACTACCAAACATAAAATAGATAGCTAGTGGGAAGCAGCCGCATAGCATAGGGAGGTCAGCTCGGTGCTTTGTGACCACCTAGAGGGGTGGGATAGGGAGGGTGGGAGGGAGGGAGACACAAGAGGGAAGAGATATGGGAACATATGTATAACTGATTCACTTTGTCATAAAGCAGAAACTAACACACCATTGTAAAGCAATTATACTCCAATAAAGACGTAAAAAAAAACAACAAAAAAGACACTAATCCCATTCCCGAGAGCTCCACCCTCATGACCTAATCACCTCCCAAAGGCCCCACCTCCAAATATCATCACATTGGGGATTAGGTCTCAACATAGGAATTTGGTGGCAGCAGGTAGGGTGGGGGGACACATTCAGTCTATAGAAGCCAGTTTTTTTTTTTTTAATGAAATGGCATAACATAGCATTGAATGGAATAGAAAATCTCAGTGTATATTCCATGAGTAATGTTTTCTGAAATGTTTGTTTCTATTTCATATGTGTGTTTATGTGTGACTGTGTGTATGCCAGTGCATGTGTGTGTGGGTGCTTGTGTGAGAGTGTGTGTGCTTACACACTGAATGTGTGTGCCCTGGGCCACTTCGTAAAATGCATTTCTTACTGTGGGTCATGGTCAAAAAGCCTGAGAGTCACCGGAGACAAGAATAGTCAAGTTTTTCAATCAGGTTGGCTATAGACAAAAGCAGAGCAATGGAACAGGAGTTGGAAAGGGATGTGTTGTTAAGGAAGGGTTCTTGGTTTGCTTTTCCTTTTTTTTTTTTTTTTAAAGTCTGCTGATTCTGGAGCATGTCTGTGGGCTGATGAAAGATACATCCAGAGAGAAGGAGGGACTTCCCTGGTGGTCCAGTGGTTAGGACTCCATGCTTCCACTGCAGGGGGCCCGGCTTCGATCCCTGGTCAGGGAACTAAGATTCTGCAAGCCACGCAGTGCAGCACCCCCCTCAAAAAGGAGAGAGAGACAGAGAAGGAGAGTTTGGTGATTAGGACAGAGTGGGAGTGGAGTGAAGATCAGAGGGGAGGTGCATGATCGAATGATGTTAGCCAGGAATCTAGCAGGCTCTGATGGGCACTGATTACGTACACAGGTGTGTGGGGGGGGCAATTCAGAGGAAGACATGGGACATGTTCCCACGCCCTGCACCCCATGGCATGACTCACAGTCTGTGTGATGTGACAAGGGAGCCACAGAACAGGTTGGCACATAGGCAGGCAGGACAGGGCTCTGACAACAGGTGCTTTTGGAGTTCAGGAAAAAGATGAAGACTGGCTGAGATCTAGGTGGTGAAGTCACCACCTAGATCTCTGGGCGGATGAATCTAGTCACCACCTATATCTCTGGGCGGATGAACCTTGGCAGTAGATTCGGGGGATAGATGCTGAATGGGGACAAAGAGCAAGGGGGTATTGGGGGAAATGGGATTTCCTGCAGAAGAGAGCGGGCAGAAAGAGAGGGTGGGTTTTGATAAAGGGGAGCAGAAGGGAGATGGACACACTGCTTTGGATTCCAGTCTGGAGGTGGAGACTGGGACGTGAAGCTGACCTCTCTTATTCAAGGCCAAGTTACAGGTAGACAGAGTAATAACTTTTAAAATCTACTGGCTGCTTACTAGGTACTAGTCTACAAATAATACATTTATTGCCTACGTGATTCCTCATAGCAACATTATGAGGTAGGTTCTACGATAAACTTATTTTATGTTTACTGATAGTGGAACCTAGGCACCAAGTATTAAGAAACTTGCTGGAGATCACACAACTAGCAAGTGACAGAGCAAAGTTTCAAACCTAAACAGTCTTGCTCCAGAGGCCATGCTCTTAACCATTACTAGCTTATACCATCTCTGGTAGTGAGCTGCTTTATGGTAAATGGCACACAGGAGGTATTCGAGAAATGATTAGAGCACGGAAGGAAGGAAGGGCATGATTTGGAAAATAATAAAGGAACCCCCCAATCTCTGTCCTTCTGTTGTGCCTCAGACTTCTGCTGTTAAGTCTGAGTAATACCCACAAATCACGTGATGAGCAGCTATTATGCACAAAGCATGCTATTGAAGTAAGTTAAGGAATTGCCCATAAAACCTCAGATAAGCAGACTTGTGTTACCTGGTTGAGAAGAGTTAACAAGAGGAAGTTGGATCCGAGCTCCTCTGACCTTGGACAAACTTTTATGTTAAAATGTATTGTCAAAGAGGCAAAATGTTACAGGAGGAAAGAAGACACATAGATCTTGGTTCATATCTTAGCTCTGCCAGTTATTGCCATGCGTACTAAGATAATTGGCTAATATAATTTTTTAGACCTCAGTGTTTCCATAATTAAAATGGCAGTATATTGGCAGGGGCCCAAGAGAAAGAGAGAGGAAAAAAAAAGATCAAACTGTTTAATTGGGCCTAAATGACCCTACTGTGATCCACCAATGAGCCCTGAATAAGAACATACATTTATGTCGAAATAGGAAAGGAAACTAACACAGACCAGCAAGTCACCAAGTAGCTCACATAGGATGCTTTTGATCAAAATGGCCTTTGATCAAATGTCATGTTTCTTCCTCAGGTGATCATGCCTGAAACTTAGGTTCTCTGGCATGGCTTATCATGCTCTATAGGTAGAGCACTGCATGCTAATAACTTTATACTTTCTTACAACTTGCCTCATCAGCCTCCCTCCCTCATATTTCAAGGTCACCTCCCACTGGGAAGGAGGATGTTTTCCTCTTAAGTTCTTTCCAAGTTGTATGTTTGGCAGCGTTTCCTGGAGCCATAATGACTCCCCTACAACTTCCAGCAGCCCTGAGGGTGACCACTCATCTTTTTGCTCATCATTGTTTAGGACTCTTGGACCCCTCATCCCAATAGGATGCTGCCACTTCTCCATGGGCATCAGTATAGGTGTGAATATGGACCAGGCCATACTTCCCTTACTGCCTTGTCCCTAGATTCTCCACCCCCACCATGCTTTTTGAAGGATGGAATCACTAAAGGTGGAAGACATAAGCTGTATACCAAACAGGATGTTTCCCCTAGTTCATGGGAACAGGATATAGGGCAGCCTAGAGTTTGTTTGTCCATCAACACTTCATCAAGACTCATGCTCTTCTCATCCTTCTATTCAACCTTCCTTAGATGTTGGCTTTTGAGTTTTTGTTTTTTTTCAGGGGTGGCAAGATGTCTGTTGCAGTTCCAGTCATCACTTCTTCACATGATAGATCCACAACAGGAAGCCACAAGGACAATGGCAAAGGGAGCTTTTGTATCACATAAATCTCTTTTATCTTGGAGGAAATCCTTCCCAGGACGCTTCAGCAGACATCTTCTGTCCCACCGGAGAGAACTGGATCCAGGCCCATGTCCTGACCCATCACAAGCAAACGAGTTGCCATTTTGGCTTAGGCCAATTGTGGTTGACTCTGTGGTTGTGCACATTGTTGCCTGAACGAAACTGGGGTTCTATTAGTCAGAAGGGTAGGGTAACTATGGGGTGGACAGCCACCAATGTCTTTTGCAGCATCTCAGAACTCAAACCCTTCTCCTAGGTCTTAACACTGCTTCTCAACTCCACCCCATCATTACATTTGGCCTCCCTTCAAAAGAGCCTCCCTCTTCATACATGAACCAGGAAGACTTCCACTGACTTTTTGGAAAACTCTACTCCTTGTCTCTCGGGAAAGGTTGCACTCCAATTCTATCTGCTCCTCTTCCTGTTCCGCATGATAATGACAACTTACTCTTCCCCAGAATGGGAGATAAAGAAGAGGCATCTGCATGACACGTAGTGGTGGCTGGATGCTCTAGGTCTAAGAAAGAGAAATTTTTTTTTAAAACCTTTATTGGAGTATCATTGCTTTACAATGGTGTATTAGTTTCTGCTTTATAACAAAGTGAATCAGTTATACATATACATATGTTCCCATATCCCCTCCCTCTTGCGTCTCCCTCCCTCCCACCCTCCCTATCCCACCCCTCTAGGTGGTCACAAAGCACCGAGCTGATCTCCCTGTGCTATGCGGCTGCTTCCCACTAGCTATCTGTTTTACGCTTGGTAGTGTATATATGTCCATGCCACTCTCTCACTTTGTCCCAGCTTACCCTTCCTCCTCCCCGTATCCTCAAGTCCATTCTCTAGTAGGTCTGTGTCTTTATTCCTGTCCTGCCCCTAGGTTCTTCGTGACACTATTTTTCTTAGATTCCATATATATGTGTTAGCATATGGTATTTGTCTTTCTCTTTCTGACTTACTTCACTCTGTAGGACAGACTCTAGGTCCATCCGCCTCACCACAAATAACTCAGTTTCATTTCTTTTTATGGCTGAGTAATATTCCATTGTATATATGTGCCACATCTTCTTTATCCATTCATCCGATGATGGACACTTAGGTTGCTTCCAGGTCCTGGCTATTGTAAATAGAGCTGCAGTGAACATTTTGGTACATGACTCTTTTTGAATTATGGTTTTCTCAGGGTATATGCCCAGTAGTGGGATTGCTGGGTCATATGGTAGTTCTGTTTTTAGTTTTTTAAGGAACCTCCATACTGTTCTCCATAGTGGCTGAACCAATTCACGTTCCCACCAGCAGTGCAAGAGGGTTTCCTTTTCTCCACACCCTCTCCAGCATTTATTGTTTGCAGATTTTTTGATGATGGCCATTCTGACCGGTGTGAGATGATATCTCATTGTGGTTTTGATTTGCATTTCTCTAATGATTAATGATGCTGAGCATTCTTTCATGTGTTTGTTGGCAGTCTGTATATCTTCTCTGGAGAAATGTCTATTTAGGTCTTCTGCCCATTTTTGGATTGGGTCGTTTGTTTTTGTTATTGAGCTGCATGAGCTGCTTATAAATTTTGGAGATTAATCCTTTGTCAGTTGCTTCATTGGCAAATATTTTCTCCCATTCTGAGGGTTGTCTTTTGGTCTTGTTTATGGTTTCCTTTGCTGTGCAAAAGCTTTTAAGTTTCATTAGGTCCCATTTGTTTATTTTTGTTTTTATTTCCATTTCTCTAGGAGGTGGGTCGGAAAGGATCTTGCTGTGATTTATGTCATCGAGTGTCCTGCCTATGTTTTCCTCTAAGAGTTTGAGAGTTTCTGGCCTAAGAAAGAGAAATTTGATGGCCCAAGTTCTTTAGTGAAGTCCACGAAGAGTCCCTGCAAATCGTCTTCACAAGTGGGAGTTTACCTCTTCATTCTCTCAATTGTCCTGTTAGTAAATGTTGAATCAAATACTCTCCCTCACACACACACACACACACACACACACACACACACACACACACACACACGTCCCTGACTCCTAATGCAGACACTAATTCTCAGGTGCAGTTTTAACTAGTGGTCATAAACGCAGATGCCTTCAGGGATCAGGCAGGTGACACATACTGAAGGGGGCCAGGACTGGTGGGGACTCTGGAGCCCCCCCCAAAAGACTGCTGCTCCCTCCAGCTGCTTGTTACCACGTGGGAAGTGGTCAGATTGCCTGGGGGAAGTGGGAAATCTGGAATTTAAGTGCAATTTCCCATTTAAAAAAAATGCTTCATGCCTCCTCTCTCACCATGAAGTCTCTACTTCATAATATTATGTATGCAGAACTGTTCCTCGCCTTTGTCTCCCCAGCTTCTTTCAAACTACCCCTTTATGCCTGCTTGACAAAAGAGGGAGGCCTCAGGCTGAGCGGTACACCTCTGAGTGGCGCCCTGAGCCTTCTGTTATCCCCGTGGATCCACGATGTTTGGTTTATTCAATTATGTTATGATGCATTACCACCATTATTCTTCTGGATGCTCAGCGATCTCAGACTCAGCTAATGGGAGTCCCTCAGCTATGTCTCCAGTAGCTCTTAAGCGCCTCCATGCTTTCTGGGACAACCAGAGTTTCCAGGCTCACCTTGTAATTTTTCTGCCCCATACGTGGAATCAGCCACTTCTCTAAGAAGCTCAGGTTTATTTTTTAATGGGGAATGGTATTTAGATATCAGGATCTGGTGGCTAAGTGTGTCGATTTGTACTGTAATAGCGTTGCTTCCATGCCCTTAGAGGAGAGAGAGACAGAAGGAGACAGAGACAGAGAGACCACGCTGATCATCTACAGCAGCAAAGGCTTCTTCTTTTCTTCCCCATTCCATATTTTCAGCTCCCTTCTCTCACACTGTGTGAGAATTATTGTTACCCCATACAATATATTTGCTTTAACCTACATACACTACTCACAAAACAGTACTGGAATGACTACATCAGCACCACCATCAGCATGCCTACATGTAAACATAAGATTATATTCCACTAAATTGTACAAAGTTCTGTCATCAATCTGGTGCACAGTTAGGTCTCTGTTTCCGCTGGTCTTCATTTGTAAGCATTTTTCCGTCCTTGCTGATGTAACTTTATTTCATGTGCACACCTAGGGTGTTTACCTTCTGAACTTCCTCGAACTTGGCTTCCTTCTACCTCACTTTCTCCCCGTCGAGTCCTTTCTTTTCTTTGGCCACACCACGCGTCTTGTGGGATTTCAGTTCCTAACCACTGGACTGCCAGAGAATTCCCATGTTGAGCCCTTTAAACGTCTGCATTTCCTTCTGCCTTTCTTTATTCTCTGTCCTTATCACCTTTACTGATAGGAGCCAAGTTCTGTGCCAGGTGCTAGAACCCCACGGTGGAATCAGCACGCCTCCAGCTCACCATGTGTGGAGGAGACACAGGTAACAGCCCGTTGCAGTGGAGCGATGGGGACCATGAAGGGGAGGCACAGGGCTGCCGGGAACACGGGGTTGGGGGGACTTCTCAATGCACTGTGCCCATCGAGGGAGTGTGGGTGGGACTCCTTAGCTGGTTGTCCCATTACAGGTGGAAGAGACAATGTCTCTTAACATTAAGTTAATAATACTTACCATTGACTTAATAATCATTAACTTAATAATACTTATTATTAGCGATAGGTTAATAATACTCACGTCATAGGGTCACTGTGAGGATGAAACGAGATAGTGCATATGACAAGCTTAGCACCGTGCCTGACACGGGAAAGGGTTGAGTATTACTAATACGGTTGTGTGATGCTCTCCACAGAGACACACACACTGTGGAGGTTCAGACTGGACAGCACAGAGTTTCCCCACACCCTTGGAACTTTCCCACTTCCATGATGGTATGGACATCTGTCTAATTTTGCCCACGTAGCAATCATTCCCTTCTCTTGGTTACAACGCTTCGATTTGCCTTTGGCGAGCCAGTTCTTCCCACTCTTGGTCGATGTGGTCTGGGTGTGGCTGGCTGTCCTCCATACGCAGCTCGATGAATGGACATAGGACTCAGGCACATGAATCTAAGCCAGGATCCACTACATAATCTGCAGGGTCCAGTGCAAAATGAAAATGCAGGGCACCTTGTTCAAAATTTAGGAAGACTTTCAAGACGGCAGCTGCATTACAACAGATTGCACCTCACTGTGGACCCAGGACTTCCTCGTTCATCTGCCAGACAGCAGGGGGAGGAAGGATTCAAACCCACAGATACCTGCCAAGCTCCTCCACTGTCCTGGTGCTTGAGGCTGGTCCAGGGCTCACCCACATCAGGATACAGAGCAAAGACACGCCAAGGGAACAACGGAAGAGGTCAGCAGTTAAAGAGATCTCACGGGCATGTTGCCTTTGTTGCACATCTGACCATCCTGAGCCCAGAGATGGAAATATTTCTCTAAAGGTCACACAGCAAATTCATGGCAGTGTCTGAACTGGAACCCAGGTCTCCTAATGCTAGGGAAACATTGACTGAAACTGCCCACCCTGGCCAAGCACAATAATAACCCCTTGCATGAGTTGTCTCACAACAGGAGGTCCCGGTAAGGAAGGCAGCGCTGCTGCTGAAAACTAGCTGGGAGAATTTGGGAGGGGGCCAAAAGTGAGACAGGCTGGGACCTGGGACCCTTTGCTGCAGTGCTGCAATGCTTGCACATGGACACACCTCTCCTCCAGCAACAAAATACAAAGAAACTACATGGGATTAAAAATAGCTGTGTGCATGCCCAGTTGGGGCAAATTCTGGACCCAAAAGATACAGAGACCAAAAAACCCAACTGCCACTTTTGAAGAGCCTGGAACAAAAATAGGGTGTCAGGAGCAAAAGCAAGGTACTGCGCATGACCCCTGCACACAAACCACCTAAGGGGTGGGCAAAACACCTAAGCCACCCTTCTGGCCCGACCCCTGGACGCACCACTACCCTCATCCCATATAAGGAACAAACTTGCCCCCTTTTGGGGAGCCAGCAAGCAAGGGAACCTGTGGTTTGTTCTCGCTCACCCCTGCTGCAGCAGGGGCCCCAGTAAAGCCTTGCCTGAATTTCTTGTCTGGCCCCTAGTCAACTTGTATTGATTGGGGAAGGCCAAGAACCCTGGTTGGTAACAAAAGGAGGGAGGAGATGCCAGCCCATAATATGTCCTGCCAACCTCCCAGAAACCCTCACACTAGAATCCATGTCGACTGAGAGATGCGCGCCACCAGGAAGAACCTGCGTCAGACCAAATATGGGCACTAGCAAGACGACTGTGCAGAGACAACCCGGAAAGCTAACCCCACCACTATAAATCCTGAGGCTACGAGCCACAGCCACATGGCAGAGCAGTTCCCCTGGGTTCCCTTACCCGCTGCTCTCCACCCAGCGCCCCTTCCCAGTAAAGTCTTTTTGCTTTGTCAGGACATGTGTCTCCTTGGACAATTCATTTCCAAGTGTTAGACAAGAGCCCACTCTCGGACCCTGGAAGAGGTCCCCTTTCTGGTAACTCTGGGAGCACTTCCATCACAGGTAACAAACTATATTTGTCCTCACTAGGCAGGAGGCCCAAAAATATTCCAACCTAAGATCTTGCTAACCTTTTCAGAACAAATATGACAATAGCAGCTAACGTCTGTTGAGCGCTTACAACGTGCCACACGCTGTTCTCGGAGCCTCGCAGGTCTCAACTCATTCAATCCTCACAATAACCCCAAGAAGTAGGTCCTGTTATTATCACCTCCATTTTACAGGTGGGGAAACAGAGGCACTGAAATGTTAAGTGACCGGCCCAAGGTCACACATCTAGTAAGTGGATTTACTGGGGTTTAAACCCAGGCAGGCCAGTTGCAGAGCACAAGGTCTTGGCCAGCACTCTACAGTGCACAGAGTGGCCCAGGCCTTCACCCTGGTGTCTGTGGTGGACAGGCAACCCCCAGAGGAGAAGCAGCTCCTACTGGTTTAGTGCTTGCTGCCACCAGGTGCTGCACTCAGTGGTTTACAGGACTTGTCTCAGCAGGTGGTGCGTCCCTCAAGCACCCTCCAGGCTCCCTCCCAGTGTCTAGTTACAGAAACCTGGGCTCAGCAGACTCCACGCATTATCTCATTTAACTGGGCATCCAGAGGGAGAGTGGACTCCTGCCGCAGATGAGTCGGTGGCTGGACGACAGGATCCAGTTCCATCTCTGCTCTGCTCTCCTCCTCGCTGCTTCATCCTCAGGCTGGTGTCGAGATGATGGCACCAGGTTGGAGGTCACCTTTCAGACATGACGATAGTCAGAGGAAGAGGAAGCGTTTCTCCCCTGAGGATCTCTCTTAAGAGATAAACTCTCCCAGAAGTCACCCCTTCCCCAAAGACTTTCCCACAAACCTCATCATAGGTCTATTCTTGACCCATCCCCTAGGAAATAGAATGGGTTTTACATTAGACCATTGACTCCACCCTGGACCTGGGGATGGGGGTCAGCCTCCTTGAGTCACACGACCTTGTGGGGAGGGGTAGATGCCTGCACACCATCAGGGTTTAGTTAGGAAGAGAGGATGATGGATGCTGAGAAGGACACACAGCATCTACTACAGGTGGATATTTCATGTTCATTTTACAGATGAGCAAACTGAGGCTCAGGGAGTAACAACTTTCTCAGGGTCACAGCTTATGCATGGGGCAGCTGGGATTTAAACCCATTCTGTAGGACTCCAGAGCCTGTGTGCCTAGCTGCTTCCCTAGTTGCCCAGGAAAGGAAGCCAGGACACCTGGGTTCTTGTTCTGGTGGCACTGTTAGCTCAGGTGTGTTTGGGGACAATTTCCTTCCCCTCTCTGATCTGCATCCTCCTGTGAATGCAACTATGCCTTCTTGGGCCTAACGTGCAGGGCCAAGGTGGACCAGCAATGAGGTTATGGATGTAAGCATTTCAGCAACTGCAGGTGGAGGGCACCATGTGGTATAGGAGAGACTCCAGGCTTTGGAATCTGACTGGGCCCTGGGTTCAGATCCTTACTCTGTCCCTAATTAGTGAGACCTTGTACAAGTCCCTTAACAGTCTATAGAGTGGGGATGATGATACCCACTCACACAATTGTTATGCAGGTCACATGAATCCATGAAGGCAAATTCCTTGGCTTAACAAGATGCCTGACACACGTCAATTCCTTTCCATATTCCATTTATTAGGGAATGCAGCTTCATCCTCCAAGCATGGGGTAGAAGGGAAAATACTACACTCAATTGTCTGAGGATCATATCCAATCCTTTTTTGGTAATATGGCGGGGGGGGGGGGGGGGGGGGGGGGGGGGGAGGAAGGGAGGGAGAGAGAGAGAGAGAGAGGGTGGAAATTTTGCCAAGAAAGGCACGTCCATCCCAATGGAGGATTGGCATTGCTTGGGCTTTCCTGCCCCCTCGTGGCCACTGTGAGTAGAAAAAGGCTGCCCGTAATTGCACCCTGGAATGGAAGGAGCTGGGAGAAGCCGGCAGTCCCCAGCTCCTTCTGATTCTCCAGGGCTAAAGGGGGGCCATAGTCTGTTTCTAACGTGCTTCCTGGGCTCGGGGTGGTCAGCCATATTAGGGAACCACTGAGCTAGTTCAATCCTTTCATTAAACAGATGGGAAAACTATGGCCTTGAGAGTAGGTGGGACTTGTCTGAAGGAGGCAGCCAGGATAGGAGCCAGTAACTCAGGTCTCTAGACTCCAGTGCTCTTTCCATTATGCCCTGTGTGAAGTGATCCTACCAGGCAAGCAGAGCTCCAAAGACCACTGGAACTCACCTGTCAACCAGGGCTGGGATCCCTCCGCTGCTGCTGTCAGGTGGTCCTCCATTCTGTGCTTGGACTCCCATGGCGATGGGGAGCTTACTTAGCAGCCTTTAGGACGATTTCCCCTTGTCTGGAGTCCAGACTCACCTCTCTGCATCCTCCCCTATGGGACCCAATTCCCCCATCTGAGGCCGAGCGGCTCTGTCCCCTGACACACTGGAGAGACTGCACAGCCAGAGGAGCCAGAGCTGGGAGGATGAGGGAGATGGAGTGAGTAGTTCACGGCATCAGGAACCCTCTGGATGCATTGCCTCCCTGAATCCTGCAAGACACAGGTGGTTTAGCCTCATTTTACTTCAGAGGGGGTTGAGGCATAGGGAACTGGCATTAACCCATCCAAGCTCACACATCAGTTAGTGTCCAGGTGGACGCAAACGGTGTCCTTGGTTTATGGACTTGGGAAGCTGAGTCTGCTCACGGGGCAGGAGCGTTCTCGGCTGCCCTGCAGCACTCATTGGGTGTGGTGGCCAGGCGGGCAGCCTGGGGTAGCATTTACTTTGTAAAAGCCTTATTTTGAAGTATAACACGCACAGACAAAAGTGCACGAAGATATACAGCTTAGTGATCTATGACAAAGCGGCTGCTCATGAAATCACCACCCAAGTCGCAAAATAGGACACCGCCAGCAAGCCAGAGCCTCTTATCCTTCCTGACCACTGCCCCCGTCCTCCTTGCTTTTCCTTCTAGTTTTATGACCTACACACGGGCCCACACCTAATGGCAGTGTGAGCTTTATGTAAACGGAATCACACATTTGGCCTCAGTTTGGGTTTGGCTGCTTTCACTCAGCACTCACTCAACATCCACCCACAAATATTTTCACTGCTGGAGGAGACTGACATCACAATTTTGTCCGTGGACCTGTGGACTGTTTCCAGGTTTTGTTATAATGAACGTGATAACTGCTGTGAACATTTGTGTTCATATTTCTTGGGGCATACACGTATACATTGGGTATGTAACTGTATGCGTTTCCTAGAGCTGCCATAACTCAGTGTCACAAACTGGCAGGTTTAAAACCACAGAGAGTTATTCTCACAGTTCTGGAGGTTGGATATCTGAAACTAAGGTGTCAGCAGGGCGGTGCTCTCTCTGAGACTCTGGGTAGAATCCTCTCTTGCCTCTCCCCAGCTTCTGGTGCAAGCAAGGAGCACCCATCCTTGGGGTGTTTGCAGCTGCACAGCTCCCATCTCCACCTCCACCTTCGCGTGGGCCTCTTCCCTCATATCCTTAGGTTATCTTCCTATAAGGACACTAGGCATAGTGCATAAAGTGTCACCCTACTCCAATAGAACTTCTTCATTAATTACATCGGCAAAGACCCTATTTCTTTTTTTTAATACTCTTTAAAAATTTTTATTTTATTTATTATTTTTGGCTGCATAGGGTCTTCGTTGCTGCGTGCGGGCTTCCTCTAGTTGCAGTGAGCGGGGGCTACTCTTCATTGTGGTGCGTAGGCTACTCATTGCAGTGGCTTCCCTTGTTGCGGAGCTCAGGCTCTAGGCGCGCGGGCTTCAGTAATTGTGGCTCGCAGGCTCTAGAGTGCAGGCTCAGTAGTTGGCTATACTTCACCTTTTGCGTTTCACTATACATTGTAAAACCATCTTGTCGATTCCATAAAAATTATGTCGGGCTTTTGAGTGGGCTTGCATCAACTCTCTAGACCGTTTTGGAGGAACTGACATCTTCACACTGAGTCATCTAATCCATACACATCACATATTCCTCCATATCTTGGGGTCTTTCACTTCTCCCCATGGTTTATAGATTTCTACGTAGAGGTCTTGCCCATCGTTTTTTTTTTTTGGGCCGTGCCGCGTGGCTTACAGGATCTTAGTTCCCTGACCAGGGATCAAACCCGTGGCCCCTGCAGTGGAAGCACGGAGTCCTAACCACTGGACCTCCAGGGAATTCCGAGGTCTTGCCTCTCTTACGTTGAATTTATTCTTAGGTAATTGATATTTTTGATGCTCTGAAATTGGTATTTTTAAATTTAAAAAAATTTAGATGCATATAGACGTTCAATAGGTTTCCATGTACTGACTTTGTATCCAGAGAAAAATTTCAACTTATTATTTCTAATCATTTATCTGTGAATTCTTGTGGATGACCTAAGTACATAACGCTATCTGTAAGTAAAGACAGTCCAATTTCTTCCTTTCCAATCTTCAGGATTTACTTCTCTTGCTTCTCTGTGCTGACTGGGGTTCTCTACTATGATGTTACCTGATGAAAGGAGGCATCTTTATCTGTCTCCTAATCTGAAAGGGAACACATTCAACATTTTAGCATTAAATACATTACATATGATGCTTTCTATAGTTCTTGCTTTTTTATGTTTTATTTTTTTACATAAATTCTTTTTATGGTCAAGGGAGAGAATATCTTAAGAAAATGGATTGGGAAGAAGAATATTCTTTATTTTTTTTAACATCTTTATATTGGAGTATAATTGCTTTACACTGTTGTGTTAGTGAATCAGCTGTACGTATACATGTATCCCATCTTTCTTAGATTTCCTTCCCATTTGGTCACCACAGAGCACTGAGTAGAGTTCCCTGTGCTATACAGCAGGTTCTCGTTAGTTATCTATTTTATACATAGTAGTGTATATATGTCAATCCCAACCTCCCAATTCACCCCACCCCCCTTCCCCCTTTGGTATCCATAAGTTTGTTCTCTACATTTGTGTCTCTATTTCTGCTTTTCAAATAAGTTCATCTGCACCATTCTTCTAGATTCCACATATAAGAAATATTATATGATATTTGTTTTTCTCTTACTTCACTCTGTATGACAGTTTCTAGGTCTATCCACGTCTCTGCAAATGGCACTGTTTTGCTCCTTTTTATGGGTGAGTAATATTTCATTGTATAAACGTACGGGTGGAATATTTGATGTGGAAAACCTTGGAAATTCAGGATATCTAGTTGCCACACCATTGTACCAGCTCCCTTTCATTTTTTTTTGACAGGCATTAAAAACTGCCTATTCTCAACGCCTGGATTCTTTAAATGCCCCCTGGCTGGGCCACTGCTGTGTGCTACATTGAGTTGGACATTTCACATCACCAGCAGTTGAGCCAGCTGGGTCGGATCAATTTCACAGTGACCCCACAGGCCTCACTTCAAACCAAGCCTTTACAGTTTTTGTTGTTCTGGTAAAAGTGAAGGTTAAGATATGATGTCATCTCCCACTGCCTATGCTCTGCAGTGGATATCAGCTGCAAAGCGGAACGGGGCCCCTGAGATGAGAGGCAGGATTTGGGGTTGGAATACAGGGCTGAAACTCCAACTCTCTCACCTCTTAGCTTGCAGGATCCTTGGCAAGTTGTTTTCTCTGAGCCTGAGTTTTTGTCTTTGTTTTTCCTCTCACTTGTGAAACGGGAGTAAGAATATTTACCTCCTCTGGGTAATTTTGTAGATTATATTAGAGCACTTGGGAAAGCACCTAGCAATTAGTAGGTACTCAATACATTAAAAAAAAAAAATCTTTCCTGTGCCAAGGGGTCGACTGGGGGGTGAGGGGTGGCTGGATACTGATAGATAGAGCTTGCCTCAAAGTGTGGTCTAGGACCTAGAGTGTTGGCCTCACCCAGGAGCTTCTTAGAAATTGAGAACTGCAGGTCCCAGCCTGGACCTGCTGAATCAGAATCTGCAATTCCACAAGATCCCCAGTGACTCAAAGTTTGGGAGGAGCACAAAGTGCTGCATTGCTAAGAAGCTCCACACAGGCAATAACTGAGGCAAGGAACTGGGAAGAGGTAGGATGTCGATGACACAGCAGCAAAGATGGGTTTGCAGATTCTGGGGAGCTCTCGCTGTGTTTCCTGCATCCAAATAGGAATGACTTCCTCCTGGCATGAAGCTGAACTCCGATGAGGACGTTCTCTAGCACAGAAAAGCCAAACCACTAATCTGAATAAATAAGCATCAATTTTATTGAATCATGAATAATTTAAGACTGGTACAATCATCAGGTTTATTCTCTATGATGTGGGGCATGATCTCCGGCAGATCATTGGCAAATCCAAAAACCTCATGACAAATGAAAATTAAATAGGGAGGGACGGCGGACGGGGAGGGAGGACGGAAACATACCGTACACAAAATACTCAATTCCTAGTTTTCTCTTTAAAAATGGCTAGAAAAAATTCATCAAAATGCAGCACTTTAATCAGTTATTTACAATTTCTATGTTACAATGAAAAAATGTACATCTTATAGAACATATTTCATAAACTGCTCCACTGGAAATAACTAGATCAAAACAGCAAACCTTCCATTTCGTATCCACAAAGTTGGATTATTTTCTCCTTTTGAAGTAGATTCGCCATTATCAAATTCGAATACACAGAATTTTGAAGTTTAAGCATCAACAATAAAATATGTCCCCAAGATACAACAAAGGTCTAGGCAAGTCTCGTTCCGTGTCCCCCCCTGCCCACCCACCACCTTAAACTAAAGGGAATTCCCATCTCACTTATGGCCTGTAAAATTCTTGGCAGTTTGGAAAGAAAACTTTTGGCTTCCATTGGTAACTCAACACAAATGTTGCATAGAATTTCATACATTTTCAAAATTAGCCTAACTGTAGAAAAAGGCAAAGTGGAAGCATTTTGGACAGAGCCCTAAATGAGCACAGTCACTTTGTCAAAGGTGAGCGACACAAAAGCAGAACAGGACCAAAGTAAGAAATGTGCATATCAGACAACCCTGCTTCCGGAAACTGTAGGAAAGACCCCGAGTTGTGACTCGAACAAGGCTACACTCCTTGAAACCACCGTTCACTTGTCAGGCAGCACCAGGGACAGAGGTCTCGGCGCTGAGCCTGGACCCGGTGGGAGGGAAGTCTGTGGGACCGGGTGGGGGGGGGGGGGGGGGGAAAAAAAAAAAAAAAAAGGGGGCGGTAAAAAAAAAAAAAAAAAAAAAAAAAATGTTTCAAAGGATATTGGCAGGTGTCTACTCGCAAGGTGACCGGGAAAACTGCCCATGAGGAGAAGTCCATTTCACCTCCTCCCAAATTCACAGTATGAGCGTGTAAGGTCATTGCTGGGAGATAAATTGAGAAGGACCATTCTTCAGGTTCACCAGAAGGCTCAGGGTGTGACTGACCCCTGAGGTCACAGGCTAAATACATGCTTTAAACATTTTATGAAAAACAAAACAGAACAAGACACACTCACACACCCAGATGACTAAGGAAGGCTTAGCAGAATAGAGTCTGAGTTTACTGAGATTAAAGAAAAGAGCACGCTGAGAGGTTTTCCTTTCACCTGTTAGAGAGACACATTCCCCTTTTCCTTTCAAAGAGGAAGCAAATGGTGTCATCCAATGTAATGTGACTGGTTTCAGGTCAAGCTCTTGTGGTTAAGAAAATAAAAGATGTTGAGAGAGGGACCTTTGGAAATAGAAATGTAAAAAAAAATGGAGTAAAACCCCTGATCATTAACAGAGACTCCCCCCATGGGGGTCCGATAAAAATAAAACAGAAACAAATGACTCAAAGATTGACCACACTCTGTAGAGAAAATACCGGTATGCTGAAGACACATACGAGCAGAGCATGGCTCAACAATGTCATGTAACATGGTAGGAACTTTTGCCTTTTCCTGCACAAGACAGATCGCCATCTAGTCAGGGCGTTAGCTGGAGACTGATAAGAACCTAAAAACAAAAAGATCTTTTTTTTTTTTTTTTTTTTCCTTTTTCTTTTTCCCACAGTCACACATCCACACGAATGAGTCTTTTGGATGACTCACATTAGCTTGAGTTCTTTTGGATGACTCACATTAGCTTGAGTTCTTCTAGTGAGTAGATGACTTGTTAGCCCTGTTTGCTCTGATGGGGAACACAGAAAAACAGACCCCAGGCAGGCACGACACTCATCAATGAACACGGTGAGTACAAAACCAGTTAAGGCATCGCTTTGGGAAGGTCAGCACCGAAGAGGTCAGGCAAGGCTCGTCCGCCGGAGGCCAGAGCTTCTGGAAGGGAGCAGCTGCCTCCACCTGTTGACTTGTTTGACGTCACGTTGGTTCTGGGGAAAGTGCAAGTGTTTTGCGAGGTGACCTCACACCCCACCTGAGGTCGGGGCTGGCATGCTGGAGGTGTCGACGTGTGTCCTGCAGCCTCGAGGACGAGGAGGAAAGGCAAGGTCCCGCTCACCCACGCGCTGAGGACGGGGTCCTGGTCCACTGTCAAGGGCACAGCGACCCCGGCCCCAGCAGGAGGCAGCGAGTGTGCAGAACTGTGAGGATGGACAACTGAAAACCAAAACTCAGCAGGACCAAACCAAAAGCCAACTCCTGCGGTTCTCACGTTCACCAAAGGATGGATTCTGACCATGAGGGGAAGGAGAGGGGGAAAAAGTCTTCAAAATCAAAAGAGTCAGAAAGGGAGAAACTCAACCTCATTTTCAAAGGGGTGATCGGTTCGCCAAGGTAGACCAATTCTCACTGTACACAGTGTTAGCAGGAATAAGACCTGATTCATTTCTGTACGAGAAGGAGACAGACACATGCAGCTCTGCGTTTACAGCCACATCCGCTCGGCCTCGCTCTCACTTATGGAAGAACCAGAGGCTGATGGGTCTGAAAGGCAGGGGAGGAACTGGAACAGGCAAAATACCTCTCGGGTAAGGAGAGCACCATTTAAAAAACAAACCAAAGAGGAAGCACGATTTGTTTTTCCTAAGTTTTTCCTGCGATGCGGCTCTGCAGTTTGTTGAGTGTGACCAAAGCAAGGGCCCCGGCTGGCATCGGATCTCTGTGTGGCCGGTGTGGTGGAAGGGCGGCGGCGGGGTTGGGGCTGCAGGGTCTGTGCGCGGAGGAAGCCCTGCTGTCTCCGTTTTCAGCTCTGCTCTAATCTCTTCTGTCTCTGGGCCGCTGAGGGCAGGATGCTGTTTGGTTTCAGAGCTTCAAGTGGGTTGGCTTTTTTGTTTAAAACCCTTTTCATTCCAACGGTGATGGTCCTTTCCCGAGATGTATCTTTCAGTGTCTTAGGAAGGTCACAGCAACAAGGCAAGACAATAATTGACACAGAAGATGGTGCGGTTCTCCCTGTGAAGGAAGCGGGCCCGAGGCGGCTGGCCCGGGGTGCCTGCACCCAGGTCAAGGCTGGAGGACGAGGAGGGTCCGGGTCTTCGCGCGGCGCTCACGCCGAGGCCGGGGGCTGGCTCAGGAGGGCAGGCTCCGTGGCCCGGCCGTCACAGAGTAGACTCCAGGGACGAGTCCAGGATATCGTCGTGATGGCTGTTGCTGTTGGAGTCGCTGTCATAGCTCTGGGGGCTGGAGTAGTTGGCAGCTTCCTGCAGCCGCATCAGCATGCTCACCTGGGGAAGAGCGGAGACTGCGTGCGACATGGCTTCCGGTCCGGTCGGCCGGCCGCGCCTGGCCTCTCCGGAGCTCGCGCCACGTCCTCTAGACTCACCCTGGGGACTGTGGCCCGCAGTGGACGAGAGCACGGGCCCTCGGCCAGGCTTCCAGGGTTTAGGTCTCGGCTCCGCCACTTACTAGCTGCATGACCTCGGGCCAGTGACTCAACCGCTACACCTCAGTTTCTTCACTGGTCACGTGTGAATAATTATACCTGCCCTATGACGTTACGGTGTGGATTCATACACGCAGACCACTGAAAATACAAAATCCTCTAAAAGATAATGTGTATCTATTTTTTACTTGGGAGGGGCACCTTACTCAAATATAGCCCTCAGCCTGGGAGAGATGCCAGCCAAGCGCCCCAGCACCGCTGACCTCGAGGCACAGGGCTCCCCCTTCGATGAGCATCGAGCCCATCTGTAGTCCTGGCTCTGGCCAGGGCGCAGCCTGGAGTCACCTGGGCTCCAGCTCCTGTCAAGGTCTCCATGGGGAGGCGGAGGACAGCATCAGTAAAGCAGAGCCTCAGAGCACAGGGAGGCCTGGATTCCAATTCAGAAACCTTTGGGCAATTATTTAATGTATCTGAGCCACCAGTTCCTCATTCACAGAATAGAGAAAACGGCAGTACCCATACCATAGGGCTGAGGTAGGGGATTAAACGACATGGTGCGTATTCAACCCTTAGGATAGGGCCTGGCACATAGTAACTGTTCCATAAATGAGATAAGTCTGCTATCATCACCATCATTTCTCTTAAGAGTTTAAAGACAGTGCTCTTGCATCTTCCCTGGTCTACAGTCTATTGGTCATTTGTGTTCAAGGGGGAGATGGGGAACTGAAAACCATCAATACTTTAATTTTATTTACAACTATAAACTGTGAGTGTATGTATTTTATATTTTATCTAGCAAAATTAGGAAGATAGGGTCTCCCTGAGCGATCTTCAGACCTGGTGCAGCTGGGTGTGAAGTCCAGCTGCCCCCTGGCTGGCCGCCCCTCAGGATGCCTAGCAGAGTGGGCCTGGGTGGGCCAACCACAGACGCACCACCACCTGGTGTCCATCTGCATGCCTGCAACTGGGAAGGGGTAGAGCGGAAGTCCAAAGAAAAATCCTTCGCAGCCAGGGTTATTCATTCACTCATCAAACATTCCCTGTGTACCCATAGTACATGGTCTGGAATAAAAACAAGACAGTCCTTTCCTCCTGGAGGCCTCAGTCTCAGAAGGGTGAGAGATCCGCTAACAAGAGGGCTATCATAGCAGACACCTGTGGTCCTGGGCGGAGAGACCAGGACTTGGGGGAAACACCAAGTACGTAACTTGGTAAGTAGAGGGAGCTGGGCTGGCATAGCTGACTTCTGGGAGCCTGAGGTTGGAAAGACAATTCTGTGTAACTATTCAGAGAACCCCGGGTCTTACCTAAATGCCTTCTGTGTTTAGGCAGCGACACGAATATCCCTGGTTAAGAGAAGACTGTCCAGGGCTGAGCTGGCCGTTCTTTCCTCTAGATGTCCTAAATTCTATTTTTACGTAAGTTAGAGTTCATGCGCTTGAACCCACAAAAACAGTTCCATGACTGTGGCTTTTAGTAACGGTTAACGTTAGAAATAGCCTTCTACAGGTTGATCCTTTCCTCTGGAAAACCACTGTGGTAAACACTGCAAATTAGGTCGTGCTTAGTAATACAAGCCATAAATCCATTTAACGTAAAATCCCCGTTGAAAATGTCTCAATAGGACCACAGCTGCATCCCAGCAGTCAGGAGTGGCAGACAACCCCAAAGCACCTATTATTATTATTTTTTATCTAGCAAAGCAGTTAGTCACTAGGGATAGAACAGCAAGTCAACTGTCTTTTAATCCTGCCGCATCTCTTATGAATATGTTCTTTCATTAGGTAACGCAAGCAATATTCTTTGCAGTGTTTTTCCTTTCGCCTTAGTTGCCAAGAGAGCTCAGGGTTAAATTTATAGCATGATAATGGTCAGTTAACCATGGGAGGTTCCGGTATATGTGCTTCAACCTTCTTTTAATAGGGCTTTTGATTTATTAGGTCTAATTTCGCAGTATGCCTACGTATGGGTCTTACATTGGCAGAGAGTTCTAGAACTGTAGTGGTATGATCTCTGGCCCAGGTTCTTCTTAAAGGGCCTTTATTGCTTTAGCATCAGTGGAGTAAAGGTGCTCAGGCAGCGTTAAAGGCTTAACTCACGTCACTGGCCAGGGGACCCGCATTCAGGCCCCCTTGCCCTCTCCTCCATGAGTCCCTCCCACCCTCAAACCTCTCCCTGCCTAAACTCCTGACCACGTGGCTTGGGCTACTGGGCAAGACATGATAAAGCTGGCACTCAAACCAGAGGGCGAAGAGTGGTGTAGGGACATTTAGGGAGAAAAATCAAATTCTTGAACTCTTATCTGAAAAATTTCAGAGGGATTAAAGACACAAGTGAAAAACTAAAAGCAAGGAAGAAAGTATTGGCAAAAATGTCCCAAATCTTGGGATAGGTCTAGCCTTCCAAAGCAAGGCTGGGGCTCAGTCACTTCCAAATTTCCGGTGTGCCTAGCATGAGGCCCAATACACAGTAAGTGCTCAGTGAATGCCGAGCTGTTCTGGAAGCCGAGAACTCACCAGCGGGTCTCCGTCAGCGTCACTGGGGGGCATCTGCTTGCTGGTTGACCCCTCCCGAGGCATGGAGTAGCCGTCGAAGCCGACATCCTCGGGCCGGAGCTGCAGGAGGGGAGGCCACTCGTGCTGTTGAGGGCTGGCTGCCCAAGGATAGGTGTCCATCACCCACTTGGCGGGGTCCTCCCAGGGGGCCCGCCTTCCATACAGCTGGAAACAGACAAAGAAGGAACAGTTAGGAAGTGGTCCGAGACCTCTTCTGCAGGCCTGGTTTTGCAACTTTCTGAAAAACTCTCCAAGCCCAGCATTATGCTTCCCTTGATGGAGTAATTCCACTTCCAGAGGAAATCCTAAGGAAATCATCCAAGGCACGGACATCTTGATGTGCTAAGACCAAAGGCAGCATGACCTAGGGAGTAAAAGCACTGGCTTTGAAGTCAGCCTCACCTGGGTTCACACCTCAGCTCTGCCACTGACTCACTGCGTCGCCCTCAACTCTAAGCCTCGCTGATCCAACTTGAAAAACAACTCTTTGATTTGAAGTGTTTGCCAGTTTCCATGATATGAATACTCTCACCGCGGCCAATCAACTACCAACAGGATGTCACTGAATGTGGAGCTGGAAAGAGGTGCTGTCATCCCACTGAGTACCCCCCGCCCCTCCACGGCACACAGATGGGATGCTGGGTATCAGCAGCCCAGGCAGAGGTCACCAATGGCTCTGGCTCGATAAAACCCCATTTCTTAAAGTGAGGCTGACTCTCAAAGAGTCCCCGTGTAGAGGCGCTGGTCACTTTCAAAACAGCAAGTTGTTAAAGGGGTTCCATGTGGGTACCGGAATTGTAACTGCTTCTCCTCCCTCATGTGTTTCTCAAAATTGCCCAGAATAACTAATTTGCTCTTAAAGCGGAATTATCACATAATTTTGTAAGACCAGTACCATGCCTCCAAGCTCCTTTCCTTAAGCCTGAAATACCGAATAATACAATGATTTTAGTGACTTCTTCTGGCAATTTCAAGAAATACATACACTCTTCAAAGAACAAAAGCCTAGGCTGCACCACTTCCCAAGGCGAGGCTCTGCATCTCACGTGGCTGGGTGCCTTCTCTGTATCTTTCCCCTTTAACACCACGCCTGCCGCCACACCTTACAGCTCCCTGCGTGCCAGGGATTACGAGAAGCACTTGACAAATATCCTGTTTAACTACCATGTGGTTCCAAGAGGAAGCATCACTACCCAAGTTTCCCAGACAAGGAGCCAGGCCCAGGGACGAGAGAAGGCAGAACTGGAATCCAAGTCTGCCCAGGTCCGTGGACCACTTAAGTCTGAGCAGATGTGGCAGGACTGGCTCACAGCCAGGACAAGATGTGCCCACCCAGGAGAGTGCCACCTGTGGCTCTGGAAGGGCACCCCCTCTGTAGGGCACCACAGGGGTACAAAGACCAAAGCCCCCTGAACCACAAAGGCTGCAGGGGGGGACTCTAGAGTGGAATTACATCTGGACTGCAGCCTGTCTGTCCGTCTGCCTGTTCCCTCTGTCCTCCCAGAACTCTTACAGTTGAGAGGGGAGGGAGGGGGACGTGGGGAGAGAAGCCTGACAGTACAGGAGGGCTGAGCTCTGACTGATAAAATCACGTCTTTCCCAGGTCACAGGCTGCCTCAGCTGGAAGGAACTGGGGTCCCAGCCGTCTCATCTACCGGATGGAGAACTTACGGCTTAAAGAGAAGAGCCAGTTGTGAAAGGTTTCGGAGCAGCGCTGGATTTGAACCCAGGACCCTGGCATCCTTGTCTGGGCCTTTCCCTTCTCCACCCCTCCTGAAAGACTCCACTCGGAGCCACTCGGTATCGGCAAGAGCCACATGACTCAGCCAAAACCGGAGCAGGGAGATGCAGGCCAGGCTGTCCACCCGACGAGGACACGTCACCTGGGCTGGGCTTGCTGTCCCTCCGCTGTCTCACGATCGCCTAAGCCCCGTCCGATTGTCTCAGGGAAGTGCCTGCCCTGCCCACAATGCAGACAGGCCCGCCACCTCCCTCCATCCACGGTCTCCTCCTCCACTCGAGATACACAGCCTTCTACGAGCTCAGCGCTTTCAGACACCAGCGCCCTTCCTGTCTAGCGCTCCAGTCCCGTCTACTGCGAAACCTTCCTTAACCTGGGGCAGCGGTGACTCCCAGGCCTGAGAGCTCAGTCTGGCATTGGAAAGGCGACTCACGGTCCGAGCAGGAAGGGATCATGTGAAGGTTCGTGTGCGCATGGGTACGAGTCAGGGAGGAAGGGAGCACAAAGCGCTTGGGGATATTTAGACCTGAAAAAGCCTGTTGCACATGAGAAACATTCCTGCAACTTGTAGAAGCGTCTCCCTCCAAGGGCTTTCCCTACAGCACTCAGCTGACGTTCCCAAGCCAGATTTCACACGTGTGAGGCTGAACCAAACGTCGTTTCTGGTAGCTACTGCTTCTGTCTCCATCCTCCAGCCTGGAAGAGAAGATGCTCAGGGCTGCAGAACCACAGAGCCTAGAATCCCGAGCTCATCAAGTTCCTAGAGGGTCTGGCCCCGTGGCTTTAAAATTTTTGCTCTGTTCCCCTGACCCCACTATGAGTGGTCTGAGGAACTTTGGGGGTCCACAGAGCCAGCCTGAAAAAACTCTTCTAGCCCACACTTTTCAGATTACAGATGGGAAACCCGAGGCTTAGCGGTGGGAGGTTTGCCCAGAGTCTCAGAGGAGGTTGGGTCATGTGATCAATGGCTCCCCACTCTCCCCTTTCCACCAGGGGGACAGGGGTCTTTTGAGTGACTCTGCAGGCTTTAGACACTTTGGCAAGTGTTTACAATGAAAATTCCAAAGGGGAACAGGGCTGAGGGCTAAGTCATAAGACAAATGCACACCTGGGCATATCTAATGTCGTCTGCAAGAACAGAGAATATTTTTACAAGCCTCCCCACTTGCCACTGGACATGTCTAAGTCCAGGTGATGAATGGCTGGGTGAGTACCGTGGCAAGCAAAGGATGTGTCGTAACGCTCCTTGGTCCCCCTGCAGAGCCCTAAGGCAGCTCTGGGAAACAGCAGACAGTTGTACAGACAGACAGACAGACAGGCAGGACATTCACTTTCCCCAAGGCAGGAAGAGGGAGCCAGGACACTGGAAACTGAAAACTTGGCCACTGGGCACCTTCTCACTCTGTGGGATGCACGTTTCTCACACACGAAGGCATCAAGGTACACATTCTGGAAGAGCCTACAAGCAGTTGCGCGCGCGAACACACACACACACACACACACACACACACACACACACACACACACAATACTGGGAAAAGACTCAGGAGCCAAAACTTGCAATGATACCTGGTATCCACTAGGGGGCGATGCCACATCTCCTCCAGGCAAGGCTGTGCCTTTTGGAGGGGCTGACTGGAAGCCCCTGGTGAGACCTGTCGGCAGCAGGGTCTCTGTGCTGCCAACCACCACCGGCAGCCCCGCCAGAGCCCAATCTGGGGACTCCACCTCTTCTTAGCTTATGACCTTGGCCAAGGGCTTACCTGCTTTGAACCACAGTGCGCTCACCTCATGGCCACACCACTCCTCGCAGAGTCAGGGCGGAGTAAGTGGCCTGCACAGCGCCCAGCAGACAGTGAGCACGGGACTCAAGGTAACACGAAGGAGAGTGAGGAATTTTAAACTTTTCTTTTTGAATAGAAGAGTCTTTGGGTCAAATGAAATCTTATGCAGAACGCCACGCTATGAAACACAATACTTGGTTCCCTGAGCCATCTGAGGGGTCTGGGTGGAATAAAAGGGGCCTCAGGACAGCCTGAAAAATCACGGAAGTAACCGAGGAGTCAGCTACGGGCTACGACGCTGGCTCAATCCACACCCCGCCTAGTGAACTGGGGAAGGGTCAAAAACTGTGAGCCTTGGTTTCCTCGTCTATAAGGTGTATATTGGGCGTTGAGAACTAAACAGAGTCATGCCTGTCAGGCCCCTGGCACAGTGCCTGGTAGGTAGCAGCCTCTCAATAAATGTCATCAAAGTTTCCTTCAAAACTAGAGACATGAAGAACACTCCAGGGTTCCTCATGAACCTGCAGATTCCATGGGGTCTCCCAGGCTGCAGGATGGGATGAAGCCACAGGTTTGGGGCAGGAGGGCTCACTTTTGAGCAACTTGGTACAATGCTAACTCTGGCTGCCTCCCCTGGTTGTTTCCATGTTCTTGGAAGACTGTCCTTCAAAAGACCTCAACAGCACAGGGAAGTGATGACTTTTCTTGCCTCACAGTGAACTGGTGAGTCTCCTGAGACGGTGACGTGCTTCTGTTCCTTGTCCTGAACGGGCTGTTCCACAGCCACCCCCAAATCCTTTCACCTACAGCCTCCTTGCTCTTGGTGGGAAAGAGACCCTTGAAGATCAAATCCATCAGCAACCTCTCCAGGATGCGCAGGGAAGATCAGACCCGACTTCCACAGCCATGCCCACAAGGTCTTCTTTCAAGCTGAGGTCCAAGGAGCAGGGCCTTAGCACTGTCCATCCTTACCGAGGACCAACGAGGGGCCTCTGATGTGTAGCTGGAGGCTAGGGCAAAGCCTGCCCCTCCTGGTTGGTGCCTCCTTGGGCACCCACGTGCTTTATTCAACAGCACCCACGACTTTTTCCAAGCACACTCTAGGTCACTCCTGTCCTGCACCAGGAGACATATTTGGGCAAAGAAGCAAAGGGGAGAAGTGAGAGGTGAGGCAGAAATAGAAGGAAACAGTGCCCCTTCCTCCCCTGCAATTCCTGTGGCTTCTATCGAGCAGCGCGGGTTTCTACTGCAGTCCCCGGAAGCCCCTGATGGGAAGAAAGAGAGGCTTCTGGAACGAAACAGACTCCAAGAATCCAGTAGGCGGGGCATCCCAAGCAAACAGGAGTGACTGGGTGGCTGTTTGGGTTTGCGGTCCTAACAAATCCATTCGAGTAAAGACTAAATTATGGCTACTTTACCCAGTGAAGTTTTCTACCTAAAGAGAGTCCACTGACAGATCTGAAATCATTCATATTTTCTTTCAAAAGTCACCTTCGACAAAATAGAAATGTTGCCATCAATGGGAGAAATAGCTGAAGGGCATTAAGAGGTACAGTTCCTGCTGTGAAATAAAGTCATGGGGATGTGATGTACAGCATCGGGAATATAGTCAATAATATAGCAGTAACTCTGTACGGTGACAGATGGTAACTAGACTGACCAGAGTGTAATTTCGTAATGTACAAAAATATCAAATCACTATGTTGTGTGCCTGAAATTAATATACTGTATGTCAATTATAATTAAAAACAATGCTGCCATCAATCAATGATCTTCAGACACTGGAAACTAAGGCCGGGCAAGGGATTGCTGAATTTCTCGCTACTCTCTGTCTTCACAATCACTTATATTTGAACACGGTGGCTTGAATACGCAGCCTACATGCTCCCGTTCAATGAAATACCAGGGACCAGAGGCGCACCACCTTCCTTCTCAAGCCCTGGTTGTCCTGAATGTCTCCGAAGACCCTCAGTGCTGCTGCATGTTACAGATACAAAGCAGCTGAACATTCGCCCGGCTCAGCTGAACGTACACACATGACAAACCCTGACGGAAGCCATTAAGGTGTGCCGTCACACATGTGCATGTGGGTGTGCACCCCCCCCCCCCCGGCCCGGGTCCTCCACCAGCATCATGTGTCCCCCACTGTCCGGTACTGAGGAAACACAGCCCTCAGAAACCCGGCTGTTAAGCTGGTTCCTGGACTGTTCAACCCTGCGTGATGCCTGCTAATTACTCAGAGCGGTCCTGAAAGCCGACAACCTTCTCAGGCCACCTCCAGACTCAACAATAAAACTGTTACAGTCTCCAACTTACTGCTAAGCTCCTAGCATTAGCCCCTGGGTTGAGTGAGAAGTGAAGAAAGGATTTGGGCTTTCCAGCTGCGGCAGGGCAGGAGGGATGGGCAGCCACGTGGGCCCAGGGTCACCGGTGAGGGGTCCTGGCGTCAGGCAGCGAGTGCCATGGGGCTTAGGGCCAAGAACCTGAGGCCTGGATGCAAATCCCAGATTCTTCAATTTCACTTCCTCACCTTGGACAAGTCACTTATTCACTCTGAGCCATAATTTTCTCTTAAAAAATGGGGATAAAACCAAAAAATCTCTGCCTCACCCCAGGACAAATGCAGAGCTTGAAGCAAACAGCAGACGCTTTGCAAACTGTGAAGTGACATATTCCAGGTCTTGTGGACTCACTACGCTGAGCACTTGATGGCCATGATGTCACTGAACCCTGGCAGTAACTCTTTGTGGCACGGTACTATCGTTCTCTGTTCCATCGATGAGGGCACTATGGCAGAGAGAGGCTGGATGGCTTGCTTAGGGTCACATAGCTAACAGTGGCAGAGCCAGGATTTGCAGCCCAGTGTCTCTTACACTGCGCTGGACGGATGGTTTCACAGGTGAGGGGTTGTCACCTCACGTCAGTCAGATTTCTGAAGAGGGAGATAAAGACAACCCTTCTCGTCACTAGAACAGTCCCTTGAACTTTGAGGAGGTCAGTGGGCAGTGTGCTTCTTACCTGGAGTCCTTCTCTGACGGCTTCCAGGAGATAGGGGATGATTGAGTAGTTCCACAGGTCGGTGAACCACACCCTGGAACCATCCACGTCGATGGGGCACGACAGGAAGAGCCGGGGGCCTGGGGACCACAGGGAACATCAGTCAGACTGAAACGGGGGTGGGGCAGGAGAAGCCAGCCCGGGCACCCCTCAAAGGAGGGACCCTGCATTTTCTGAGCGAGAGCAGAAATACCAACTGTCACGTGGTGGGCACAGAGCAGCAGGATGCTTGGGCTCCCTAACGCCAACCTGGGACCACGCTCCTCTCGGGAATCACCCCAAAGGGAGGCGAGGCTTTATGCAGAAAGATGTTCATTGAGATGTTAGTCCTAACCTTTGCAAATGGAAGCACAGTAGATGTCCGAGAGCACAGAAACAGCTAAGGAAGTGATGGTGCACCCACATTTGATTATTTTGCAGAGCGATACAGAATGCTCATGAGACAATGTGAAAGGAAAATAAAGAACATACTGTATGTACACTATGACTGCAACTACATAAAACATGTACGGACGAGGACAGAAAAAATAAGCTCAAACTACAATGATTACATCAGGATGGTGGGATGACCAGTGATCTTTTTTTTTTTCTCTGAAGCTTAAGCTTTAGGAATGTCGATAACATTACTTTATTTATAAAGCAATGCCAATCCCACAGGGTGGTTTCCACCTGGGGGAGCCTCGGGGTGGGGGACCCTCACTGAGCCCATAGTCTCTGCACCAGCCTGGGGCTGGACACTTCTCTCTGCTGCTCCTCAGCCCCCGAGCTCTGGGCAGGAGAGAACGGCCCCGGGATGTGGGTGCAGGGCAGCCCGGGGTCTGTCTAGGCTGTGCCTATCCTTCTGTCCCCTCCTCTAACCATGTGGCCAGTGCAGCATCCAGCTACCAGGGCCCAGGGACAGCCATCCGAGGAGGCCAGGGCCCCGGGAGCAGCAGTTCCCTCCCTTGCCAGCCCGCCTGTCGGCACCCACCCGGCCTCCCCTCCCCACCTATGGTGACGTCCGAGGAGCTGTGAGCCTCCAGGAAGCGGTTGAGGTGATGCCAGACCTTGGGAATCCAGTCGATGACTTTCACCAGCTCCACGTTCCGTACCCGTCCACCGATCTCCGTCTCCATGAGCTTCCGCCTCAGGAACCGGCCCAGGAAACCCTTCACGGGCTCCGTGTGGTTGGCACACAGCACCCACCTGGAAGAAGTCAGGAACACTTTTCCATGACAAGGACTATGGCCAACCTCACGAATCAAAGCTCACTAGAGCTGGAAGGTGCCTATGTTAATACTCAACTGAACCGGGCACATATATCAATTCACAACTCCTCACAGCAACCCTGTACCATGGATATGATGGCCACCCACTTCACAGGTCGAAATTCTGAGGCACGGACAGGTTATGTAACGCGTACAAGATCAAACAGCTAGTCAAGAGAAGAGCTAAGATTAGAACCAAGACAGTCCAACTCCAGAGGCTGAGCTCTGACCACCGAGCTAACTGCCCCTTGTGCTTGTGACGGGTTCCGTGCTGGGCTGTGGGGCTGTAACAATGACTCAGACACAGTCCCTGTTCCCCAGGAGCTCGCAGTCCAGCGGAGGAGGCAGATAAGAGGAACGAGAGATGACGAAACCTGGGGAATCAAGGAAGGCTCCTCAGAGGAGGGGACATCTGAGCTGAGACCAAAGGAGATGAATGGAGCAGCCACACGAGGCAAGGCAGGAGCAGGGGTCGGGGCGGCGGTGGGTGCAGAGCATCTGCAAAGGCATGAGCAGCAGTGTGGGGTGTTCGGGGAGACTGCCAGAGGTTCAGTGTAACCAGAGTTTAGACTTGACCTGCCGACCGAAGGGGCCTGGATTTCATTCTGGAGGCAATGGGGAGCCATCGAAGGACTTCTTGCATGAGGATTTACGGTCAGATTTGAATTCTAGAATGTTCACTCCGGTTGCCACTGGCACAGAGGATGGCCTGCAGGGGGGCCAAGGGGCAGGCAGGCATATACTGGTTAGAAGATGACTGCAACAGTGTGCTGGGAGATGACGTGGCGGTGACGGGGGAAGCAGGAGCAGAAAGGTCTTGAGGGACATTCAAGAGAAAGCGTGGATAAGACTGGGACAGCCTGGATGCAGAGGTGACCCATGATCTCAGTGACCTGGCGGGGCTGGTATTTCTCTGATAACTGCGATTCTACTTTCAACAGGGATGCCGGCAGAATGGCCATGAAAATGAGCCGGGGAGGGGGGGTCTCACCCCAGGAGACGGCTGTTCATCCTTACCTAAGGCCCCAGGCAGGGGAACAGTACGTGGAGGCCACACAACCTAGCGTGGCAGAAGTCCCACAGCCCAGCAGTGGGGTAGCTCGGTACGGGGCTGGGGCCCAGGGCTCACAGCAGCTGGAGCTCGAAGGCCACAGACTCTGCTCCATGGAGACATTCATAAGCATGAGCTTTCACTGCTCACGTCCACTTGGGACAGACAGACGTGCCACTGGTGACGTGCAGGGTTGCATGACGACAGTCCCTGCCCAGAGCTGCCCCCGGGGCACTGCTGTCCCAGGACTTAGCATCAAAGAGATCTGGGTGCAAGTCAGCCCTGCCATCGACTGGCTGTGTGACCTCACACAAACCACTTAATTCTCCCCATTTGTAAACTGCGAATGGTGAATTTAACGACTTGAGGCTTTTGTGAGAATCAAATGAGTGAAGCTGGGAAAAATGCTCACAGTTCCCGGCATACAGCAGCTACTCAAAAAGTGACTCCTTACCTGAAGTTATGATGAAGCTGCAAGTTGGGGGTAGAAGAGGTAGCCTGGTTCATTGTGCCAATTATATAAGGGCTGCGGGGGAAATGAAGGGTAAGAGAGTTGGAGAAGGTGTCGCAGCGTCCCGGGGCATCTAAGGGCCTAGGTAGATGGCTGCGGGCTGCTGCCCCTCCCCCCATGCGGCCCCAGCCCCTCCCTGCCACGTGCGTGCAGCGCTCCTACCCCCTGTAGCACACGTCTCTCCCGGGGGCCACGAGGTCCAGAGCTGCCTTTACCATTTGTGGTCCTTGCAGTTGAGCAGCCCGTTGAAGATCTCGCCCAGGGAGCTGACATGATGCAGGTTGTCCAGGATGATGACCAGAGGCATGTCCGCAGCGTTGTTCTCGCTGGCGCACTGGTCGGCGAGGTTGGACAGGTACTGGCGCAATTCCTGCGGAGGCCGGGCAGGAATGAGTGGGTGAACGCCCCCGGGAAGACGCACGTACTCGGGGCCTTCCCCTGCCCCGGGCCGGCACTGGCAGAGGGGCCCTTCCTGAGGCCTCACGGTAACCGGTGCTGAGTACCTGTCTGCTACAGGGCGTCTGCCTGGGCGCAGGGGGTGCGGGCGGGGGAGTGGTGAGGAAGGCCTGGGCCCTGGCTTCTGGAATTCACTAGGCAACAGAAAACCTGGGCAAGGGCAGGCACCGTGGGGGTGTCCAGGCGCGGTGCTGTAGCTGCTCCAGCACTCTCTAGAAGTGCTACTATATCTTACTCTGCCAACCTCCCAGGAAGCTCCTGAGTGCAAGTGCCTCATACATCTCTCTAAATGCACAGCACTGCCTGAGAGCCATCTACACAGAAGCCCTTGATGAGTCAGCACAGCAAAGGACCCCCTTGCCCCCCCACACACATATGCCCTGCTGACTAGCGCTGGGGCAGACAGACAGTGAATGGTGCAGGGGGGGTGGTCTCCACGCATGGGGGTCCTTGGAAGGTCTGCGTGAAAGGGGAACCTTTGGCCTTAACTGTGAAGAATGGGCAGGGAACTGATGGCTGGGGCAAGGGGCGCGTCAGAAAAGGAAGAGAAAGAAGAATGTGCGATGGGGAAAGGCCAAAACGGTGAGCTAAGGGCCAGCCAGTGAACCCAGAACAATTTCCTGGTGGTATTATCATCACCATGAGGATGGAGTGACCTTGCGCCAGGCACGGCTCTGGGACCTCACACATATGAACTTCTGTGCCCCACAATAACCCTCTGGGGTGGGCACCGTGACTGTCTCCATGTTACAGAGGAGGAAGCTGAGGCATCCCTCAGTCAGGTGAGCAGCCTGAGATGGCACAGAGGGTCGGCAGCAGGGCTGGATCTGGACTTGGTGTGGGTGCCTCCCCATGCCACTGTCCTGCACGCTGGCTTGGATGCTCGGGGGGTCATATCTCCTCTACTTCCTACACACACACACGCCTCCCTTTTAAGCCAAAGTGTGGCTTTTAGCCATAGAAGCAGCCCACTTTTTTAAGTTACTAGTTACCTTTCCTTTTAGCTCCTCTGCACTACGGGTTCTTGGCCTCTGGCACCTGACAATGCCACGGATCCTGAGGCTCGGAGCCCTCTCTTCCTTATGCAGGCTTGCAGGGTATAGTTGGGCAGCTATGCTCTGTACAACGGTGCCTGGCCAAGGGGAGTGAGCGGGGGCTGAATTCAAGCCTGGCTCGACCTCCAGCCATGCGCCTAGGATCCTTCTCTCGCTGGTCCCGGGAGAGGGCGCCTTCCCTGAGCTTATTCACAGAGGATCTTGGTACAGGGGCTCTGACCACTTCCCGTAGTCCTGCCCCTGTGTCCACGTCACTTGGAGAACTTGTGGTGCAAATTCCCAGCCCCACACAACCTACTGAAACAGATCATCTGGGAATGAGGTCTGGGAGCTGCATCTTCAAGGATGCCAGGTGATTCTTAAGGTGAAAGAGTCACTTCCAATTCACCTTTGACTTCCTGGCCCCTTTGGCCAGTCAGAGTGAATCACCCATCAACAACCACTGCATGGCTAATGAGCAAGTTTGAGAAAACACCTCATAACCCTAGGCTGGGACTAGCTCAGGCTGTCCGAACGTTTCCACCGCTCCCTGTGAGGCAGGATCAAGCCTATTTGCTGGCTCTGGGGTCTCAGACATCGACTTGAGCTCCAGTCTACTGCTCAGTACTATCTGAGTGGCTTTAGGTACATGGTCATCTGCCTCGAGCCTCAGTTTCCTCATCTGTAAAATGGGATTGTGACAACTACTTCCTTGAAGGTCCTGCTGTGGGGCGTTCAGTTTGCTGCTCCCAGGGGAAGCAGTCTGCGAATGCGAGCTGTCGTTGTTCTTATTATTGTTGTTCCACAAAAGAAGGTTTTCTTCTGGAAAAACATGAGAACCTAGTAGGCACGTGATGAATTTTTGGTAAACTGAAGTGGAAGCATCTGGGTTGACCTTAAAGAACTACCAGTGCTGAGCGTCGTGCCCAACTCACAGCGGGGAAGCAAGAAATGAACTACATCGACTTACACGTGGAACTTCTTGCTGGGAAGTTTTGGATCAAAGCCTTCCTTTCTGCTAGTTCCATTCTGACCTCCTTCCCCAGGCTTTTAGAACCATCAAAGGTGAGCACTGTAGGAAATGCTGCTTTGCCATCACGGGGGTGGTGGTATCACTAGTTCTCAAAGGGCTAAGCAGCCGCCTCTGAACGGCCTCCTCACCTTGCTGGACTTGTGGTCCACATTGAAGGTGGCGATGACCCCGTCTGTCAGCTCCCGTCCCTCCCGGAGCACCAGGTACTCTGACAGCCGGTTGGCCAGGTAGGTCTTCCCAGTGCCGCTGGGCCCCGAGAGGATGATCCGCCGATGCTCCACCAGCAGGGAGACATAGCGCTGCAGGATGGGCTTGGGGATCAGGGACTCGAACACCAGCGAGTCCAGGCTGTTTTCCGCGAGCCCTGTGTTTGAGAGAGGAAGTGTTCGCAGCCCTGCAGAGAGGGTGGCTCTCTGTGCCTGCCCACCTGGAACTGCCAAAACGCAAGGCTATCCCTTTCCTGGGCAGCCCCGCCCACCCAGGGACACCGCAGGCTCCCTTCACCAGCACGATGTGCTCCGGCTCCTGGCTTGGCGGACTGTCCCCCCACCCCGATTCACCTTTAACATCTGGCCCCTCAGTCCTCATCCATCCTCTGCAGAATTCATAAGACTCTGAGCCCTACTTGTCTTTCTGGATTTACCATTACCGGTGGCGCTGGCTCAAACCAAACGTGAATCCCCCGTGTCCACCCAGACCCCGGGGCTGCCTCTTCACCCTGTTTTTTCCTGCACGCCAGGTGCCGCTGCTGCCCACACTCAGATACACCACGAAGGTATCAACACTTTATCGTTAAAATGAGGAAAAACTCAAGGTAGGACCATTTGATTTGGGGATGTGAATACTGGCAGACCTCGGCTGAGCCTCTCCAACAACAAGAGAAACATCTTTCCCCCTCCCCGCCTGGGACAACTTCATTACTCAGGGCTGTTGGCTTTACAAGAGCTGTTTTCTTCATATCATTCCCAAGAGAGGATCCAGCCAAGGTTACTTATCCAGAACCTAAGGCGATTCTATTAAAAAAGCACCTCAAGAAACCACTATATGTAGGCAAAAAATGAACTGAAAAGCACTTATTCTGTTTTACAGTAGCGTCTTCCATCCACATAATTAATTCACTGCAAACAGACCCCCCTGACGCATCTATACATTTGTTTCCAATCTTCCCCAACCAAAGATAGCACAGTGGCTGTTCTACAATCATCCTGATGAAGGATCCCAAGTGAGATCTTCTGGGTACAGGCCTAAGACTTTCCTAGAACTGGTATCAATAGAGCCTACATGGGCTCAAAGTCTGATGCAAAATATGGAGGATAGGGTCTCCTGTCTAAACTTAATAACAAACACGGGGCAGTGATTAAAACACTGTGAAACCCCTCTCTTTGCATCTACGCTGCTGTCTCAGTCTCTTGTCAAAACCCCCCTGGCAGTGACTACTTTGCAGACGAACTCACTTCAGCGCACACAAAGCCACAGCCCCTGCCCCGGTGCCACCGAAGTGACCCATCTGCAGCTCACGCATCTCTTTCAGCTCAAATCCTTGAGTGGTTTTCAGTGCCTTGAAGGCATAACTGTCAAGCACCACAGGAAAACAGAAGAGTCAGGTATCGCTTAAAAACAAAGCCGAGGGCTTCCCTGGTGGCGCAGTGGTTGGGAGTCCGCCTGCCGACGCAGGGGACACGGGTTCGTGCCCCGGTCCGGGAAGATCCCACATGCCGCGGAGTGGCTGGGCCCGTGAGCCATGGCCGCTGAGCCTGCGCGTCCGGAGCCTGTGCTCCGCAACGGGAGAGGCCACAACAGTGAGAGGCCCACGTACTGCAAAAAAATAAAAAATAAACCCGAGTTGATCCCTAGAGATGCTAAAACAACTTGATGTGCTGACAGCAGCACCAGCTTAGGCTCCGTGGTGAGGTGGCCTGTTCGGGAAGCAGATAATCCTGTCGCTGTTTCTACAGAGGTTTGCTCTGGTCTCAGCAACGGGTCACTCCTTTGACCCGTCAGCGCTTGCAGTGCTCACCTGCTCGCCAGCGTGGCTGAAGCGCAATTTAAAGTCATGGTGTATCAGGCTTTCCCTAAAGGGTTCTTGGAGTGGACAGTTGTTGTTAAAGAGTGCCTGGCAGCCCTCCCTCTCTCCCCTTGTAGTGGGACTCTTCCTTCTTGCAAGGAGTTCATTCCAGCTGGTCCAAGCAGGGCTGACCCCGCACCTTCACCCCCCAAAGGGGTGGGCTTGTGACCAGGCTGGGCCAAAGCCTCTCCCCGGTCACAACGACTGATTTGGTGATGAGCACTTGACCCATGGTGGGCCAGAATCACCCCTAAGAATTTCCTGTCACACTTGTCCAGAAAGACATTCTCTTTCTTCTAGGTTCCTAAGCTAGAAGGGTGAATCTGGGCCACTCATCAGCTATGTGCAGAAAGCTCAAAAAATAAGCCAAGCCGAGGTGGGCCTGGTCCTGATGGCACTGCTGGAGCGCCTGCATACAGCTGCGCTCGAAGCCTATACCTGGATCTTCCAGGCACCTGAGCCTGTATGTTTCCCTTTGGCTAAAGCTAGTTTTGAGTAGGCTTATGTCACTTGCAGCCCAAGGCCACAATTATGGGATGCCAACAAGATAAGGCTGTGTGTGAGGCTCAAACAGGAACATGCTACTGGTCACCGGGGAGCAAGACCTTCATTCCCACTGATGCTTGGGGTGCTTCTAGAAAACCTCCCAGTTAGGAAACAAAGCTTGCCTCAAACAACCCCAAAACTACAGTCAAGACGCCTTACAGGGAAGAAATAAGATGCCGTGAAGGCTGAGCTTAGGACGGTGTTTAGTAATCTCTTCTTTAAGTGGTTCATAAAATATAGGAAAAAGGGATTTTGCAGTCAAATGCGTTTGTGTCAGACTGGATCACACAGCTTTTTTAACGGCAAGAGTCAGGACATTAAAGGACAGAGGCTTTAGAGGACCTGTATGGGAATAACGATGCCGGACTTATTTGGCCATGAAACTTTTTTTTTTCCCCAAAAAAATACTCTGTGAGTCTAAAGTTCCACAGAACTTTAGCCTCAGGCGTAGCCGCTCTAGGTGATGAGGCAGCTGGAAGCTCGAACAGCATCGTGCGTGGGCAGGAGCTTCATTGCTTCCGCAGGGTGCTCCGAGCAACTCCTCTCTGGCCCACAGAGCATCGTGGTTTCCCATCTGTAGAATGGGGCTGCATCCAAGGCTCGCCGGCAAGAGTAACTAACTCACTGGTATCAGTGGAGCCCTGTTTCAACAGGGTTATTAAGATTCCATCATCTCAGAGTCATAAGGCCAATGGCACCTTTTGTTATGTAATTTCAGCAGTAAACTAAAATGATTTGTTTCCGACGGTCGCTGAAAAAGCTGAAGACGGTTCAACTTGCTTAGGTAAGAGTAACTGTGGTGGACGGGGATCAAAATGCAACCCACATATACATGCACAAACGAAATCATGGCCACAGGTTCCCGTGCCAAGTCACAGAACAAAACCTACAATTCTGGAAGCTCCCACCACTGCAATGGGCTTGGATTACCTTTGACGGCCACAGAGATGGTTGTGTTCTCTCCAACCAGGTAGCCACAGGGAAGAAGCTCGGGGGTCTCGGAGGTGTTGCTGCGCTTGATGTCCCCAATGCTGTAGCCGAGGACACTATCAGAGTTCAGCCCCAGCTGACTCACGGGGTCGACGTGAATGATGTATTCCTGGAAAATATAAAATAAAGACCCCGTCAAAGATGTGGCGAAAAATCTGCCCAAGACTCACGTCTTCACTGGGCGATTTACGATCATCTCCTCTTTCCCAGCTGATGCCAGAGTTGAAATCGAGCTGTGGAACGAGGGGCAGAAGAGCTGACTTTCTCTAGGGAGGATGCCCTCGTATCACAGGCCCCTTAAGGTACAGATGTATTCGGTTAGTGATGGGAGGGTGGGAAACCCTAACAAGATGGTGAACATTTAGTTATGGGTGAACCAAGCACTGAAAAGTTAAGCTGCTTTTCCTGTAAGTTCAGCTGAAGTCTTAAAGACATTAGGGCCTGTGAATGGTGCTGGAAAATGCATGAAAAAGTAATTCTGACAAGAAATCTCTCCACCAGCCCTTTCTTTTGGTTCAGGTCAAAGGCCATATAGTGACAAAGGGAACAAAACCCCGGGCTGCTAGAAAAAACCAGCTTAGAGTTTTAAACAAACAAACGTGTGTTTAATTTGGAAAGTGTTCCATCTTAGATGAGTGACCGGAAGGTTTTAGGTCAGTGAACTTGGAACGAAGTCCATGGGCTCCACACGACTGAGGTGGAATCCTGATAACAAGTCTCTACCTTTAATGGTCTCACTTCCTCACGTGTGACGCCTCACAGGCTCTTTTCAGCCCCAACTGTGGTCTTTCTAATCCAGGGATGTCCCAACTGCCCATCAGTAGAGATAAGGTTTCGGCTGGGGCAGCAGGCTTGGTCTGCTCTAAGCCATTCCTGTCTCTCACCCCGTCTCATTTCTACAGACTGGCCTGTCAAGATGGGAAGTGAGCTTGGGTCAAAGAACAGAATTTTCTCTCTGTGAAGCCACCTGAGTCTAGATGCTAGGAGACTAGAGTATACTAGTTAAAAGTCAGGTTTTGATGTCAGACCAACTCAACTAGACCAATGTGGTCTCCGGCACAAAAAATGTGGGCTATTATTAATACTCAGGGGATGTGATTAATGAACACTTCTGGTTATGACCTACTTCAGGTCAATAGAAAAAAATGTACCAAAAGCTTCTTCCAAATCACCCAGTACGTCAGGGTTCACCTAGATGCTCATTAGTAATTTCTCCTGTGGCAAACACCCACTCCAGTGATGTGATTAGAATGAAGAGAAAAATAACTGTGCCAACAGCCTTGACACCAGCCACGGATCGGAAGTCAATGTCACACACAGCACAAATCACAGAGTCTGAAGCGTTGGCATGGGACGCAGGGTAAGTTGCATCAAATCCCCCTACCAAAATGAAGGGTGGAAGCATGATGTCGTAGCCCCAGAATACACGCTGCAAAACATACTCAACAGGACACAATTCTAAGGTGAAGAGAGTGTAGACATTAGCAGTTCACTGTGAGAGGCTCATATAATCGCTCAAAACCAGGGAAGTGCCTCTCCCTGGCTGGCTAACCACTGCCAAGGGCAGATGAGAATAGTTGGTCCTGTTACCAGCCTATACTTACCATCCTCCTTCTGTTCCCTTGAGGGCCAAGGGACAAGTCCCGGCAACATAAGGATGTGGGAGAGGGGACAGGCCTGATGAATGACCAGGTTCGGGCCACAAACCACCCTTTCCCTCCCGAGGCCCAGGCCCCCGCTTGGGCGCACTGCCGTAGCTGTCTTCACGAAGCACTTACTTTGAACAGCCGTCTAACTACCCCGTCGAGCACGTCCCACTTCGTCTTGCCACTAACTCCAATGCAGCCGATGAGAAAGAGGTGTGGTCTGGAATCCTAAGGGCAAGGGAATGTCCGCAGGTGAAAAACAGGCGGCTCCTTTCTGACTCAGGTTAGCAGAGGACTCAGACTGTCTTAGAGCTCCGCCAATGGTTTGAGAGGGGAATAAAAGTCCTATTTGTTTTAACACCAGATGTAACTTGGACTGAATGTAATGGTCTTAAACACTTTCCTCCCCTATTGCTAAAACAGCAACCCGTGGGTTAGGAAGAGAGGATCTCCTCTCTGGAATCTAGAACCTTCTACCGACTGTGCACCTCACATGGTGTGTAGATCACACATCCCTTGCGGGGAATGCTCTCCCCTCTCCTTTCTGCCATCTTTCACTTTCCAAACCTTGCTTACCAACTCACCTCTTCCAGGAAGCCTTCAATGATCAACCCACCAGGCTCAGAGCTCACATTGCTTCAACAGTTCTGTACACAACTTATATGATGATATATTCTGCACGGTTTATTTTTAGGTATTTGCCTTATTTGTCTATCAAGTTTGTCTCCTGGCTTGATCTGAAATTCCTTCAGGATGTTTTTCTTTTCTTTTCTGTTTTTTATAGTATTGATTTCTTTTCTTCTAATTAAAAGTTAAAATATGTCTAATTCAGAAAACTAGTAAAACTCCAGGAAATTCACAAAAAATAATCTTTGTTCTACTTCTTTTGCCTCTCTGCCCACAGGGCTCTGCGTAGCGGGGGCTAACTGATCACTCTGATTAAAAGAAACTAATAGAACATTGCATTTTGTTTGGTTTTCCAATATCTGACATGCTGATAAGAATATAGAATTAGGAGAGTGGAGGGAGGTGGGGAGAGGAGGGGGTGTATTTGGCGGTTAAGCAAAATCAGCAGAGAAAAGAAACAGTCTTGAAGTGAGATGATCTGGCCCCATCACTTGCCTTACAGCCTTAGGTAAGTGATGCTGGGTCTTGGACTTCTCAACTGTAAAATGGAGATGATAAAATCTGGGCAGCCAACCTCATCTGGATGCTGTGATCCAGAACAAGACAATTTTGGAAAGTGACAGACTTCCGTAAAATGTAAGATCTACCCGTTTGTGTTGATGATCATTAGAATAAAATGCCTTCACAGATACCACCTGCGTTTATTAACAGAATGTTACAAGAATGGACTTCCCCCTTGATAGTCTATCACTCTACCAGCTAAGGTCTGAAAATGGAACTATTTTACGCATCTTTCTCAACTAGATCATGCTCAGACCCCTGGCAGCTCAAAATCCTGCTACCCTCGTCAGTGAGACTAGACAGCCAGCCACAAAGTAGAATCCCCTGGCAGAAAAGTCTGGCTGCAGACGCTTTGTTTTGATGGGCACTGCAGGCTCCCAAGCTTTCAGAGCCTACGATAGCGCGTTGCCTAAAATACTCAGAACTAACAAGCAAACAAAAAAACCTCAAGGGACTTACATGAGGGGCTCAGGAGGTCTTTTCCCACTTATCTGAGAGATGGTCATTCTCAGCATTCTTTAGATTTAATTGATGACTAAAAATCAACTTTGACTGTCAACCCTTGCCCTCAACCTAAAACAGTCTCTGACGGGCGTATGACCTCTAGACGCTGGAAGAGAACAGAAACTACTCAGAAAACTCAGATTCCCCAGCCTCGGTGAGTCAGGGTGCCCCACCATCTTCACTGCTAGCCACCTGTGTGCTCCTGGGCTTGACCACCTCTATCTCCCAGTTTCTACTTGGTCAGCAGCCTCTGACGACTGGATTAAAACAGGTGCTCTTGGTCGGATGAATTTGGGTGGCTTACTTCTGTACCTTCTGTGCTAAATGTGCTCAGCTGCCTTTGAAGTGCTTTGGGAATATACTAAATTCAGAAAAGCCGTTTCTGACTGATGTTACTGTTTAGTTAGATACTTGAAAGTGGTGCAGTGTGGACCATTTTTAGAACCCTTTACACACTTTTCAAACACGAGAGACAGGGAGGGGCCGTTGGCCTACTTTCACGGTGTCAAGATGCTGCTGGGGAGTAGGGTTAGCTAGGGAAAGCGTTAGTACTCTTTCCAAATCACCTCAGGCTCTGAGGTGATGGGGCGTGATGATGGAATCACTATGCTAGGTAGTTCTACCTGGGGAAGGGACAGGCCAAGCAGGGTAAGGGATCCAACTAACCTCCTTCCACTTCATTTCCTCCTGAAAGCTGACAACTATCTTAACATGCCTGCCTCCTTCCTTCCGAGCCGGGCATTCACCAGCGTCATCCAGCAACATGTCTGCGAATGGAAAACATCAACAGCCTTAGGCACACGGGGACAGCAAAGCCGGCTTCCTGACACCCCCACTGCTTGTCGGCACAGCAGCGGGACAAACCAGGTGTCGTGGTGCAGGGGAAGTGGGATGGGGGGTGGCGGGGGGAGAGGGCAGAATGCAGAACGCAACCACAGAAACCAACAGTGGACCAGTCGAGGAGCCGGCGGGCTGACGATGTACCTTTGCCAAATGGAAGTGCGAGGGAGACTCAACCAAAACGACAGCAAGAGCGGCGTCACGGATAATAAACCAAAGCATCAGCCTCGATACGCTTACACACAGATCTGTGTGATCTGCCTAGATCACATTCGCTAATTATCGAGCCAGCCTGAATCCAGCCCCAAGGCAGGAAGGTCGTAAACCAAGCCAGCGTCCCAATCGGCTACCGAGGGCAGGTGGGGCAGGGGGCGGGTGGTATGCAGCATACGGCTTGCAGGTCAGCCTCTTCAAATGGATTGAACAGAACTCAGCATGGTGGGCGAGGGGAGCCAAGCTCATGGCTTGGAGAAGTTGGGGCGCTGCAGCGAAGCATGACAGCAGTCTAAGGGCTGGGCTCATGTTGGTAGCAGACGCACACCCACACACACGTACATCCTGAGCACACACGCGCCTGCTGCCTCTCCATTTGATCTGCTGATCTGCTCGTCTTGGGGCTCTTGCTTAGAGACCAGAGTGCCAGCTGCAGGCCCTGTGACGCCACTCACCCAGGCTGCTGGACTCAGCGAGGTTCAGGCTGTGCTGGGAGAGCCCCATGGACTGCCTTGGGGAGGTGGAGAGGGACGCCTGGGAGGGCGCCCGGCTGCAGCCACTGCCTTGAGACTCCGACTTCAGCCGGTCGTTCTCGGCTTTCAGCTTCTCTATTTCACTCTGCGAAGGGTAAGGGAGAAGCTCACTTACTAGGCAGCTACAGTGCGAACAAGCCTTTCCTGGAGGAGGGAATTGAAAGTTCCCTGCAGGGATCAAGTGCATATCCCAGCCATGGAGGCAGAATAAGTTACACCAACAGAGAGATTCAACAGTGGTCACTGCCTTTGCTGTATACACAAGACCACTCTCTTTTGGGTTTTTGTTTTTTTGGCTGTGAGGCATGTGGGATCTTAGCGCCCCGACCAGGGATCAAACCCGCACCGCCTGCACTGGAAGGTGAAGTCTTAACCACTGGACCGCCAGGGAGGTCCCCCCACAAGACCTCTCTGGCACAGGAGGGTCCGAGAGCTGGCCTTTGACAAGACCTCAGAAATGTTTCCCAGAATCTGGGTGGTAAGTGGAAAAAGTCTTATCTAAGAAGTTTGAAAACTCTGGGTTTCTCAACCCAGACCTTTACTGCAGGACTTCTCAGAGCCTTTAATAAGTTGGTATGCATTGTGAATCTGAGAGGGGCACATAGTGTGCAACATTTCCCAAACATTTTTGATCAAGGAGCCTTCTTTTCACAGTTTCTTATGGAACGAGTGTTTCACGGAAACTCCTCTGGGAAACACTGCTCTCCAGTGAAAGCCGATTTAGTAGAATCCACAGTGGTCTTTCATTCCATGAATACTTATAAAGAACCTACTATGTGTTAATAAGCACTGGTCCTACATCCAGAGAAAGGGATGCAAAACAGAACAGCTCAGAGACTCAAATGCCTTCAATCCGTGTCCAAAGGTGAGAGGGGCCGTAGGAACAAATCTATAGGGATTCAGATGAAGGCAATACACTAACTCTCCAGCTGCAGAACTTGGAAAGGCTTGGCAGAGGAAGAAGTGTCAGGCTGAGCCTTGAGGGAAGCTTCCAATCTAGATGTGGAGAAGGCTATCCCAGCGGAGGGAGTGTGGCAGGAGCAGCTCCTCCCCGGGCAGCCTGGGGCTCAGCCGCACTCCCGGATCTCACCTGCATCCTGTTCATGGCCTCCCGCAGCTGGTCCAGCTGGTGTGCAGAGCTGAGGGCTTCCAGGCGGATGTCGGTCAGCTTCATCTCCTTGTCTCTCAGCTCGTTTCGGAGCTGCATGACCGTCTCGGCTTCACTATCCATGCACTCCGAGATGCTAGGGAAAGAGGAGTGTTACTGACCAAGGCGGCTCTGAGTTCAGCTCCTTTTAGCCCTCCACTGACCACCACGTCATCATCAGGTTTGCTAAAGAGTAACCCCGTATAACCAGCTGCCCGGTGCTTCCCGGAAGTGACAATATCAATTCACAGACTCTATTACTTCTCTACACTCTTTCTTTGCAGAGCTCTGGCAATCTGAATGGCTCCGGTATGCCTTTCAGCCAAATTCCAGTGATCTAGGGATAAACAGGAGCCAGCAAAAGGGAATGGTAACCTTGGGGGTTTGAAACCCTCCGTGATGTGTACACAGCTGGGCCCCTATAAAGATACAGCATGGCCCTTGACAGCTAAACCCACTCAGAGACATGAGGTCAACTGTCTGTTGTAAAGGCAGACAGGGTCAGACAGCTGAGGGTGATTTTTATTTGCCAAAAAGGGGAAGAAACCAAAAGACACGGGTGGAAGATGCTAGTCTGTTTCTGGTCACATTCTAAAGCCCACTCCCCTACAGATGTCTAGAGAGAGAAACATTCTTTCACCCCCCCACCCCCCATACTGCTTAATAAGCCCATGGCAAGGAAGAGAAACATCGCAGGTAGTTAGCAGAGAGTGATGTGACATGAAAGCCAAAATTTTATCTGAAAACATGCAACAGTGTGGTGAGCTGTCCTCCTTCCCCAGCTGGACACCAGATCAGGAGACTGTGGGACCCTGTGAGTCCCTCTGTTTTAAGAGGTGGACCTTCCAGGCTGGGTTCCTTATTCGATTACTTAGGTTTGCCTTTCAGATACTGGCAACTCAGCACAAACTGGAAGATCATAAAAGTCATGAGGAATTGCAATGTTAGAAAAGATAGCTTCCATTAAAAAAAAAAAAAAAAAAAAAAAGTTCGGTTGATTTCAAAGATTATAGGAGCTGAGGTGTGGGGTGATCCAGAAGAGAAAGCTTTGACATTTCTTGGAACTAAAACCGAAAAAAGAAAGGAAAAATAGCCCAAGTTCATGAAGTTACAAAGCTGAAGCTGATTATCTCTGAACGACATGGTGAGCACGTAGTCTCTGCAGAAATAACCACTCGAGCCCTCTCTCCAGGACCCACGTACTGGATTCGAGGCCAAACCAAACCTGACCTGTGAAACGGGGAGAGGGGGTGGAAATGTTAATTGCCAGAGGAGAGCCATGATAATTGTGAAAAGAGATGTATTTCAGGGGCAGAAAGGACTAGAAGAAAAATGTAACGCCTGAACAGCCAAGTCTTTTTGTGGCTACTTTCTTGACCTGCACCCTGAACGGTTTTGAGAGATACAAAATCATCTCCTATTTTAAAAAGTTGTCAGCATCCAAGAAAACTTCTCCGCTTCAAAATCTGAAACCTCCGACAGACCCTTGAAAAAATCTTATAATTATTCCCATTTCATACCTATGAGAAACTGAGGCCAACAGATTTGGGACTAAAAGGGCTAGAGAGACAGTAATGTCTTTAGAAATCAGATCCTCCTCTGCCCCCGCCAACCCCCCAGCCCTCTGTGCTTTGGATAGCCTGTGGTTTGGTTTGTAGGGCTTAACTATATACAGTCATACTTTCTTTGGTTTGGGAGGTTTTCGAGGGGAGCTTGTAAAAACTGGTTCTTTCTTGGGAAAGGACTATGGTTTCTGGGTTTAAATGGAGTGTAAAGTCTGAACAAAATTCCACTGTGACATTCTGGTCTTAGCCAAACCATGTCCTGCATAGATCTCGAAGATTCCAGTTCATTGCAGAGAACAATCAGCTTTAGTCCACCCTGTCTGTCTGTCTGTCACACGGCAAGGTGCTTTGCTCCAGTCTCCTTCACGTGGCCTGTGCTTTTTCCCCAGAAAGCTTTCTCAGCAAGAGAGACAACATCTCCTCCGCACCCACTTTGTGGAATTTATCACATGGGTTACTTTGTGAAGCTTGGCCAAACAATGACTTTACAAAGGGGAGCAAACTAAAAGGAAGAAAGTCTGCCGGGAGTCCAAGGCCCTCCCGTGTCCCCCACAGATCGGCCAGTTCTCAGAAACACAGCACAGCAAGGCCGCACAGGAGGGGTGTCCTACAACAGAGGTGATGTTGAAAACAAGCCCCAGCTAAGAGTTAGTCCCCCTGGGCCTACTGCCCAGGACAGAGCCTTCTCCCTTGGTTCTGCCGAGTCACTGATAATCACCCCCTGCATGGCCCCTGGCTCCCCTAGGACCAGGGTTCTTCTCTGCCTCATTTGTAGTATCTGATCACACTGATCGGCACATAATGTTTACTGAATACACAGACCACTGTGTCAGGCATCTGTAGCGTATTATTTAATGCACTACGTACACTACTAACTTTCTGGAAGAGACACTACAATTATCTCCATTTTAAAAACGGGGAGGCTGAGACAGAAAGAAATTGACATGCCCATTAAAAATGTGAGAATCAGGGCTTCCCTGGTGGCGCAGTGGTCGAGAGTCCGCCTGCTGATGCAGGGGACACGGGTTCGTGCCCCGGTCCGGAAAGATCCCACATGCCGCGGAGCGGCTGGGCCCGTGAGCCATGGCCGCTGAGCCTGCGCGTCCGGAGCCTGTGCTCCGCAACGGGAGAGGCCACAGCAGTGAGAGGCCCGCGTACCGCAAAAAAA